>NW_027507903.1:499324516-499689516 GCF_037356315.1 Lithobates pipiens | reverse complement strand
TGAGACTGGGTCTCACTAAGGGTTCCCTGGTTTTTTTCCCTTTTTTGTCTTTTTCTTCATAGGCTAAGAGCTCTGACCCAAAGAAAAGATGTCCTTCTTGCAGGGCCAAGCTGGGAGAAAATTGGAAGAAAACCTTATGCAGTCCCTGCATTACTTCTTTAGTTAAAGAGGAATCTGCCTCTGTATGTGAGGATCTGGTGGCCTCTGTAAAGAAGGAGCTGTACGCCACGATCCAGAATTTTCGTGACTCACTAGCAAACCCGGCTGCTAGTCAGCCTTCCACTTCAGAGTCTTCCCAGGGGTCTCTCTCAATCCCGGTGTTAGAATCTCTGCCTGAAGACCCTTCAGATAGGGAAAAGCAGTCCACTGCCCTTTCCGTTAAAGATTCGGAAGAGGAGTTGGAGGATTCTGAGGTAGCCCCCTCTAAATTCAAACTGTCCCTTGAAGAGGTCGATGGGCTCCTTAAAGCCATTCATGCTACGCTTGGTTTAAGTGAGGAGAAAAAGGAATTATCACTCCATGACCGCATGTATGCTGGGTTGGATGAGCCTAAGGGCCGAACATTCCCAGTTCATCCGGTCATCTCTGAGGCCATTAGGAAAGAATGGCAGGATCCAGAGAAAAAGCCCTTTTTCTCCAAAGCCCACAAAAGGCGTTTTCCTTTCGAGGAGGACCCTGCAGCAGTATGGAACAAGGTGCCCAGACTGGATGCCGCCTTTTCCCAGGTTTCAAGGTCCACAGATCTGTCCTTTGAGGATATGGGAGTTTTGAAAGATCCGATGGACAAACGCATGGATCTTTTGCTCAAGAGATCATGGCAATCAGTTATGAGCAATTTAAAACCAGCAATGGCCACAACGTGTGTAGCCAGAAATTTAGAATACTGGATTAACCAGTTAAAGTCACATATAGCTGCAGATTCCCCTAAACAGGAAATCTTAGATTCTTTTCCTACCCTGATTACGGCAGTGGCCTATGTTGCAGATGCCTCAGCTGAGGCAATTAAGATATCGGCCAGGTCAGCAGCTCTAACTAATGCTGCAAGAAGAGCCTTATGGCTTAAAACCTGGCCGGGTGACTCGGCTTCAAAGAATAAGCTGTGTGGGTTACCCTTTTCAGGAGACTTGCTCTTCGGCTCTGACCTCGATAATATTCTTGACAGGACAGCCGATAAAAAGAGATCCTTTCCGGTCAAAAAGAAAAAGCAGGTACCAAAGCGTCTTTTTCGACCTCAAAAAACTCAGGATCAGGACAGCAAGTTGCAAGGGAGAAGGAAAAGTTGGTCCGCCCCGAAGCCGAAGGGTAGAGGCGGAATTCTCTTCCGTCCTCCTACACAGGCCGAAAAATCGCAATGACTCGTCTCTGCGGGTGGGCGGAAGACTACAAGAATTTCTTCCGCAGTGGTCAGGGATAACTTCAAATCAGTTTATCCTGACCACTCTCGCGCAGGGTTACTCACTCGAGTTTGTCAACGACCCCCCAAAAAGGTTCCTGATTACCAACACCCCGCGGGATCCAGTAAGGGCCCTGGCCATGAAGTCCTCTCTAGAGGAACTGATGCAACAGGGCGTAGTAGTACAGGTACCCCTGCAAGAACAGCAGGAGGGGTTTTATTCCCATGTTTTCCTAGTAAAGAAACCGACAGGGAAGTTTCGGTTGATTCTCAACCTAAAACCTTTAAACGAGTCCATAAGGTACAGGAAGTTCAAAATGGACTCAATTTTTTCGGTCAGAAACCTGTTGACGCCAGGATGTTTTATGGCGTCAGTAGATTTAAAAGACGCATACCTACATGTTCCGATCTCTCCCCAGTCTCAGAAGTTTCTCAGGCTGGCGGTGAGGTTGGGGGGTATGGTTCATCATCTCCAGTTCAGGGCCCTACCCTTCGGCCTGTCATCATCTCCCCGAATTTTTACCAAAATAATGGCAGAAGCTTTAGCGCCACTGCGTCTTCAGGGAATCGCAGTTATTCCTTATTTAGACGATCTGCTGTTTTTCGCCCCATCCAGCGAGGAATTGCAGACCAATCTAGGCAAAGCTCGCAGCCATCTGGAGGCGTTGGGTTGGATTTTGAACCTCCAAAAGTCGTCCCTAAACCCATCTCAGGAGATTCGGTTTTTAGGGTTTCTAATAAATTCGGTGGAGCAAAAAATCTTCCTTCCCTTAGACAAAAAGGACAGGATTTCCGGTGCAGTGTCTTTATTACAGACCAGCCAAAATCTGACAGTAAGACAGGTTATGTCAGCTTTGGGAGTTCTGACTTCAGCAATGCCAGCAGTCCAGTGGGCAAGAATGCATTTCAGGTGTCTGCAGGCTTTCCTTCTAAAATCTTGGGATCACACAGTGGCATCCCTAGAGGCAGAGGTGAGAATGTCAACCCAGGTAAAAAGGTCCCTATGGTGGTGGAAAAGACAGGAGGTCTTATCGGAAGGGTTAGTCTGGGCTTTTCCAGTCGGGAAAAGACTAACAACCGACGCCAGTTCCTGGGGGTGGGGAGCCCATCTAGGAACACGTTTCACTCAGGGGTCCTGGGCCAAAGAGGAGACAATAAGGTCCTCAAACTGGAGGGAACTCAAGGCGATTGCCTTAGCTCTGGAGTTGTTTGTTCAGGAACTGCAGTCCCATCACGTCCAGGTCCTAACAGACAATGCCACGGCAGTGGCTTATTTAAACAGACAGGGGGGTACAAGAAGCAGGTCGCTTCAGGTACTGGCCATGGAGATTCTTCGGTGGGCGGAAAAACATTTGTTATCCCTATCAGCAGTCCACCTAAAAGGGGATCTGAACAGGGTAGCGGACTTCCTAAGCAGAAACGCTATTCGGGAAGCAGAATGGTCTCTAAACCCGGAGGTATTCACAATGATTGCCGGAAAATGGGGTTTACCAGAAGTAGACCTGTTCGCCTCAAGGGTGAACGCCCAGGTTCCCCAGTTCTTTTCCCTGGACAGTCGCGATGGCTCGCTGGGCACAGATGCGCTAGCTTATCCATGGGAATTTCGTCTTTGCTATGCTTTCCCCCCATTTCAGTTAATCCCGTTAATTTTAAGAAAAATTCAGAGGGAGAAGGTACCAGTTATTCTAATCACGCCCTTTTGGCCAAAAAGGGCTTGGTTTTCGACAGTTCTAGGCCTGGCAATCAAGCCTTGTTGGCGTCTGCCCCTCAGACACGATCTGTTGTTGCAGGGCCCAGTGAACCATCCAGGAGTGGCCAGCCTGGCTCTCACGGCCTGGTTTCTGAAAGGCAGCTCCTTAGGAGCAAGGGGTTTTCCAACCGTTTGATCTCGACCCTTTTAGCAAGTAGGAAAAGGGTTACGAGGGCCATTTATTCTAAGGTCTGGAAGCGTTATAAAACTTGGTGTTTGTCAGCCGCCCAGGTGCCAGGGAGCCTTGTCTCCATCTTGGAGTTTTTACAAGATGGTGCAGACAAGGGACTGGCAGTTAGTACCCTGAAGGTGCAAGTAACAGCCCTGACGGTGTTCTTAGAAAAATCTGTGGCCTCAGATCCGCTGGTGATCAGGTTCTTTAGAGCTCTTAAAAGATCTAGGCCAGCTCCTGTTAAGGTTTTTCCTAGATGGGATTTGTCGGTAGTCCTACAGTCTCTAACAAAAGGGCCTTTTGAGCCTCTTGTGGAGGCTTCCCTTAGGTTTCTCACATTAAAAACCGTGTTTCTGATTGCCATTGTCTCTGCACGCAGGATCAGTGAGCTAAATGCTCTGTCAATTAAAGAACCATATCTTTCCTTTTTTCCTGACAGAGTTATTCTTAGAACAGATGCAAAATTCTTACCGAAGGTAGCTTCAGTTCAGAACCGTACACAGGACATAGTACTGCCAACGTTTTGTGTTAACCCCAAAGGAAATAAGGAGACTTCTTTCCATACTTTGGACGTCAGAAGGACTCTGCTGAGTTATTTAGAAAGGACGGAGTCCTTCAGGCGTTCAGATTCACTGTTTGTACTTTTCTCAGGAAGAAAAAAGGGTTTTCAGGCTTCTAAAGTTACTTTAGCTAGATGGCTGAAATTAGCTATCTCAGAGGCATATTCCCAGGCAGGGTTATCTCCTCCAGCAGGAATTTGTGCACACTCAACCAGAGCTCTGGCGTCTACGTGGGCAGAGAGAGCTGGTGCCACCCCTGAGCAGATCTGCAAGGCGGCGACGTGGTCGAGTTTTCACACATTTGTGAAACATTATAGACTGGATCTCACTTCTGCCAGCGATCAGGCGTTTGGCAGAAAGGTCCTGCAAGCTGTTGTCCCGCCCTAAGGGGTAAGTCTCTGTTATCCTCTCAGGTGCTGTCCTGAAAGACGCCTTGGGAAAGACCAAGTTAGACTTACCGGTAACTTGTTTTCCAGAAGTCTTTCAGGACAGCAAGCATCCCGCCCTATGGTATTATATTATGCTACGCTGTGACTAACGTATGTGTTTATGTGTTCCAGCCGGGGCCGGAGGTTCTCTTCTACAACTGATGTGTGGTAGGGAGGCGCCTCCCTTTAAAGTCTGGAGGAAGAAGGTGTTTCCTAACGAGGAGGGTGGAGTCGCTATCTCTCAGGTGCTGTCCTGAAAGACTTCTGGAAAACAAGTTACCGGTAAGTCTAACTTGGTCTTTTCTTCGTTTCTGTTATAAAATTTAGCAGATTAGTCATTTTTTCTTCATAAATTTTGGCCAAAATTTATACTACTACATATCTTTGGTAAAAATAAGTACAAATTGGTGGATATTATTTGGTCTTTGTGAAAGTTATAGAGTCCACAAGCTATGGTGCCAATATCTGAAAATTGATCACACCTGAAGTACTGACGGCCTATTTCAATTCTTGAGACCCTAACATGCCAGAAAAGTACAAATACCCCCCAAATGACCCCTTTTTGGAAAGAAGACATTCCAATGTATTTAGTAAGAGGCATGATGAGTTTTTTGAAGTTGTCATTTTTTCCCACAATTCTTTGCAAAATCAAGATTTTTTTTCCTTTTTTTTTTTTTCCCACAAAATTGTCATATTATCAGGTTATTTCTCACACAGCATATGCATACCACAAATTACACCCCAAAACACATTCTGCTATTACTCCCGAGTACGGCGATACCACATGTGTGAGACTTTTACATAGCGTGGCCACATACAGAGGCCCAACTTGCAGGGAGCGCCATCAGGCATTCTGGAGCACCCAGGACAATTCTGACATTTCTCTCCTACATGTAAAAATCATAATTTATTTGCTAGAAAATTACAGAGAACCCCAAAACATTATATATTTTTTTTTTTAGCAAAGACCCTGGAGAATACAATGGTGGTCGTTGCAAATTTTTATCTCTCACGGTATTTGCACAGCAATTTTTCAAACGCGTTTTTTTTTTTGAAAAAACAGTTTTGTGCATAAAAAAAATACAAAAAAAACAGTAAAGTTAGCCCAATTTTTGCATAAAGTGAAAGATGAAGTTATGCTGAGTAAATAGATACCTAACATGTCACTCTTCAAAATTGCACATGCCCGTGGAATGGCGCCAAACGTCGCTACTTAAAAAATCCCCATAGGCGACGCTTTAAATTTTTTTTACTGGTTACATGTTTTGAGTTGCAGAGGAGGTCTAGGACTAGAATTATTGCTCTCGCTCTAACGTTCGCGGCGATACCTCACATGTGTGGTTTGAACACCGTTTTCATGTGTGGGCGGGGCTTACGCATGCGTTAGCTTCTGCATGCGAGCACATGGGGACAGGGGCGCTTTAAATTTTTTTATTTATTTTTTATTGTTCATTTTACTTTATTTTAGTTTGACATTTTTTCCCCCAAAAATACATTTTTGATCACTTTTATTCCTATTACAAGGAATGTAAACATCCCTTGTAATAGGAATATGGGGTGACGGGTCCTCTTTACAGTGAGATCTGGGGGTCAATATGACCCCACATCTCACCTCTAGGCTGGGAAGCCTGAAATAAAAAAGAAATAAATTAAAAAAAAGATTCTGACTTTGATCGTACTGGCGAGTTGGTAGAAGCACCGGAGGGCGGTGAGGGGTGGGGGGCGTCTATGGCTGGGTATTGCTGGGTATCTCCGAGTATGGCAGGGTACTGCAGAGTAATGGCGGTAAGGGTACTGCAGAGTAATGGCGGTAAGGGTACTGCAGAGTAATGGCGGTAAGGGTACTGCAGAGTAATGGCGGTAAGGGTACTGCAGAGTAATGGCGGTAAGGGTACTGCAGAGTAATGGCAGGGAATTGAGGGGTTAAATTCGGTGAGCAGCGATGTGGGCACTGCAGATGCAGCCCACATCGCTGCTGACACCGATCTCTTTCCCCTCCGCTGTACCGATCGGTACAGAGAGGGGAGGGAGGAACCGGCGTCATAATATGACGCCGGTTTGTTTACAAGTGATCACTCCGTCATTTGACGGAGCGATCACGTGGTAAACGGCCGCGACGAGCGGCCGTTTACCGTGATCCATGATGCGCCGGGTCCTGTGGACCCGGCGGTCACGGATGCTCTCGAGTGCGCGCCCCAGGGGGCGCGCGAGAGCAGAATTCTGGGAGGCCGTTAATTAACGGCCTCTCAGAGTTAAACAACCGCCCTGAAGCCGTTAATCGGCAATGGGCGGTTGTTAAGGGGTTAAAAAAGAAAAACTGAAATATCACATGGTCCTAAGTATTCAGACCCTTTGCTGTGACACTCCTATATTTAACTCAGGTGCTGTGCATTTCTTCTGATCATCCTTGAGATGGTTCTACACCTTCATTTGAGTCCAGCTGTGTTGATTATACTGATTGGACTTGATTAGGAAAGCCACACACCTATCTATATAAGACCTTACAGCTCACAGTGCATATCAGAGCAAATGAGAATCATGAGGTCAAAGGAACTGCCTGAAGAGCTCAGAGACAGAATTGTGGCAAGGCACAGATATGGCCAAGGTTACAAAAGTCTGCTACACTTAAAGGATCAAAGGATTAAATAACAAACAAACATGTTATACTTACCTCCACTGTGCAGCTCGTTTTGCACAGAGTGCCCCTGAACCTGCTCTTCTTGGGTCCCTCGGCGGCTGTCTCGGCTCTCTCCCGCTAGGACTCCACAACTTGTGTGGAGTGCTTGCGGGCACGCTCCCGTGATACAGCTGGTGGTCGTAGCCGCTCACTGTATCACTCGGCCCTGCCCCCGGCACGCCGTGTCATTGAATGTGATTGACAGCAGCGCTGCTTTCAATCCATGCACTCTAGCCAATCAACAGCCAGGGTTAGCGGCGAAGAGGATGTTGGGGGCGAGCGCAGGACTTTCGAGGGGTCAGGTAAGTAAAACAGGGAGGCTGGGGGAGCCGGCATTGTCAGAGGTTTTTTCACCTTAATGCATAGAATGATGAATGCGGCCAAGTACAGGGATATCCTGGATGAAAACCTTCTCCAGAGTGCTCAGGACCTGAGACTGAACCAAAAGGTTTACCTTCCAACAAGACAATGACCCTAAGCACACAGCTAAAATAACAAAGGAGTGGCTTCACAACAACTACATGATTGTTCTTGAATGGCTCAGCCAGAGCCCTGACTTAAACCTAATTGAGCATCTCTGCAGCCTAAAAATGGCTGCCCACCAACGTTTACCATCCAACCTGACAGAACTGGAGAGGATCTGCAAGGAGGAATGGCAGAGGATCCCCAAATTCAGGTGTGAAAAACTTGTTGCATCTTTCCCAAAAACACTCATGGCTGTATTAGATCATAAGGGTGCTTCTACTAAATACTGAAAAAAGGGTATGAATAATTAGGACCATGTGATATTTCAATTTTTTCTTTTTTAAATAAATCTGCAAAACAGTCAGCAATTCTGCATTTTTTTCGTCAATATGGGGTGCTGTGTGTACATTTAATGAGGGGGAAAAAATGAACTTAAATGATTTTAGCAGAGGGCTACAATATAACAAAGTGAAAAATTGAAGGTGCTCTGAATACTTTCTGTCCCCACTGTAATATTAAAAATATATATATTATAAAAAAGGTAAAAAAAAAAATATTTTTTAATGCCGGTAATTCATTAATGTTAACAACCTTTTTGCTTTAGAAACACTTTAAGGTGTGAGTTTCATCGGTTTTTACTTGCATTTCTACAAACAAGCCCTAAAATTCTGACTTCTCAGTGACTGTGTCGCAGTAATAAGTATCATCATATTCATGTATTAAACAGAGAAACTACAATACCCAAAATTGTAATTAAGCATTGCATGACCACGTTTACAACACATCACCTTTATTTTTATTTATTTTTTTGTACTTCATGCATGCATTGGACTACCTGTGTTGCGCAAGAGGAGTTTGTATCCATTTTTTACTGCACATGTGCTGTGGAAAGAGGCTTTTTTTTTTTTTCCATTGCATTATTCGCATAAGAGGGCTGATGAGCCCCCTATATGATGGTAATGGTACATATAAAGAAACGGGTACTCGTCTTCATGGGAAAGACTAATGGCTCTGATGCACATGTCCTTCTCTGGCAAATGCAAATTGACAGCAGAGATATAATTCTTACCTGGCCACCGCCGCTTGGATTTAATAGCTGTGAACCCAGAAATGCACAGAGCTGTGAGATTACAGGTTCATTAAGTCTAGAGCACTTGTGTCAAACACGAGGCCCGCTTTTTTCAACTAGAGGTGGCAGAACCCTGCACCTTACATGCTGTACACAGCACAGCCCTGAACGCTGCACTCTGTGTATAGGGCACCTCTGAGCTCTGCACCCTGTACAGAGTGTACTCTGTACATCCCTGAACTTCATGCATTGCGGTCCTCCCACTGTTACTGCTACTATGGCTAAATTTATATAGTCTACGGCTGGATTCACACCTATGCATTTTTAGTGCTTTTTGCATTTTGCAGATTTGCACTGCTGTCCATTTACCATGGTTTCCTATGGGACACGTTCTGAAGTGCAAATCTGCAAAATGCAAGAAGCACTAAAAATGCATAGGTGCGAATCCAGCCTTACAGATGTACCAAGCCCTTTAAGGATATCTGTGAATGTGAGTTCACCCCTTCCATCTGCTCTGTCACTTTACAGTGGTGTGAGGCTCACAAAGGAGAAAGATGAGCCCAGAGACTACGAAGGGGACGGGGGTTGCAGTGTTCTCCCTAGGGGTTATTTGCTGGCAGGCACCAGGGTTGCCAACCTCTCACAGCATTTTTTACTGACAAAACATGGATAATTTACTGGCGGAGCACATTTTTTACTGGCAACCTAAGAAATTAGAGAACTCTTATTGAACACTAACACAATGGATATTTGAACAGTATAAACATGATATGGAAATGCTGACAATGCCTATAATAAAGTAATTTGCTTGATTTTACACTTAACACTTAAGTCAACACAGCATGAAATTATAGACCCCTGATATTTACTAGAGGTGCAACAGATCGTCACCGATCCGTGATCCGAACGGGTCAACCTATTCAGACGGCGCGCCACGTGATCCACAGAGCGCTCCGTTGCCTCGGCCTTGGGAAAGGCCGCGGCTTCGGCCTAGCTCCAGAGGGGCTGCCATCTTTGTACACCCGGCGGCCGTTTACCACGTGATCGATCTGTCAAATGACGGAGCGATCACTTGTAAACAAACCAGCGTCATGACACCGGTTCCTCTCTCCCCTCTGTATGCTGATCTGTACAGTGGAGGGGAGAGATCGGATGACAGCAGCACTGTGAGCACTACAGATCCAGCCCACAGTGCTGCTGTCATCTGTAACAATTGCAGTCACATCCATCCATGCATAGCCATCCCTCAATACCCTGCCATACTCTGATGCCTAGCCAAACTCGGCGATACTCAGCCGTACCCAGCCAATATTACAGTGGGGGATATGTCCATTACAGTGGGGACTATATGGTGGTGGAATTTTCACAGGTTTTTGCAAATTCAATTATTTGCTGATCCGAAAAATTATCCATGACTCTGATCCCAGGAACGATCCGATCCATGAGGTGGTGGGTTTTTTTATTTATTTATTTTTTTTTTTTTTTTTGATCCGTTGCACCTCTAATATTTACTGGCAGGTGTAAAAAAAAAATCAGATTTTTACAAACTGTCAGTAAATTTACTGGTGGTTGGCAATCCTGGCAGGCACCCATGGGCAGCTGGGAAGAAAGCCCAGTAGAAATCTGGTTATTGCAGACTATTTGCAGTAGTAATCCCCTAAGGCAGTGATGGCGAACCTATGGCACGCGTGCCACAGGCGGCACGCCAAGCTTTCTCTGTGGGCACGTGAGAAAATCCTGTACGGAGGTGTATTTCGTGCACAGCTCCCCTCCCCATAGAACTACATTTCCCACAAGTCTCTCGGGCAGGGGTGATGTGTCTAGGATGGGCGTGGATGAGATGAAGGGTTACTCTGGGTTGGCTGGCAGGTGGAACATGTGGGGATTGAGCCAATGGGGGGCCGTTTAGGATGGGCATGGACTGGATGAAGAGTTGCTCTGGGTTGCAGGCGGAACATGTGGTGGGGAAGATGCCCAATCACAGGCAGTTCTTGAGCCCGGGAACTGAGTCGGCTGATGGCTGTATTATTGGAGTGCTGTGGCAAGCGTTGTTAAAAAGTGTACATGCTGTGTGGGGAATAAATGCCTTTAGCTGTGTACACTGTTTCTGTGCCTCTTCAAATAGAATCTATTTCTTGGGGACCTTTCTTTTTTTTTTTTTTTTTTTTTTTTTTTTTTTTTTTCTTGTTCCCAACATTACCACAAAATATGGAAGGGTATGGTCAGAATAATGTTGTGTATATGCTGTCTGTGTTACTCTCTATCAAAGCTGTTGGAAGCATTTTCTGTAGGATATGAGCTTTGATGATACTTTGTGTTGGCTATTCAGGTTTATCTGGCTGGGAAAGCCTGCTAGATTTAGCAGAGACCACTGCAGTACAGTGAGCTGTAAATACATATAGTTTTTGTCCCTGCCACCCCCCTGTATTTCATGACACAAGTCACATGACAGACAGTCCAGAATCACTGGCATTATACAGGGAAGAGGTGTAGAGCTGCTGGGAGTTTGCATTCGACATGCAATGAACTGCACAGCATTGTGGAGTGAACTGCATTGCATTACTGTTACAGTTGTCCTTGAGTGTTTCTGTTCTGAAGGATGTTTCCTGGACATATAGGACTGTGAACATAGTCAGGAATGAGAGATTTTTCAAGTAGTCTTCTGCTACAGCAATGCAGAGCAGCCAGTGCATCTTCAGCTGGAGTAGAACTACAGATCTCAACATACCTTGGCAACCAAAGAGTGCATAATGTGTGCCAGCAGGGCATGGGGGGGATTGGAAGTTCTGCTGCAGCTGGAGAGTTGCTGGTTGCATGTCACCCCTGTAACAGGATTTTTTTTATCATCCAGCCGGTGCTTCTACTGAACAACTAGTCATTTAAAGTGCACCTGTCATGTAACTTGGACTGTATTGAATATTAATATATAGTTAGTAGAATAGTGATCCTGGAATTTGATTGCACAATGCTAGGACAGCTTCCAAAAAATTTAACTTTTGTCAAAATGTGTTCTAGTTTTAGATCTTCTTGTACAAAACACTATGACTACATAGTGAATGCACAACGGTTTCTGATGTGTCCCATGTTCACCCCCAGACATCACAGCACACGCTCATCAAGTTCTGTATATGTTGGCACTTTGAAATAAATACGTTGGTTTTGTGCTGCAGTTTGGGCACTCGGGCTCAAAAAGGTTCGCCATCACTGCCCTAAGGCTTCATGTTCACTTCGCTGTGATGTGCCACGAGAAAACATAATTGTGCCACAATATTGCTGTGTTTTGCAGTTTCCCGCAGTCAATGGTAAAAATGTTCCTATCCCAAACGCGATTCTTCTCTGTTCAAGAGGGGGAGGTTCAACCTCCCCTAACTGTAGAAGCTCCTAAATAATGCTAAAAGCCTATGTGTACATGGACACATAGGCGTTTATGGAGTTGAGTTTAGGAGCTTTGGCAAAAAAAAGCCAAAAGCTCCTAAACTCAAGTCTAGGAGCTGTAGTGTACATGAAGCCTTGGAAACACTGACCATGCATGGTGACCCTCGGTGTACAAATTGAGTCTTTCCCTGCTGAATCCTCCCTGCTCTTCTTATTTGCTTCAGTGAGGTTGTATAAAATACATGGCAATTGAAAATCACATTTTCTTTACCTATTACATTCTAGAGCTAGCATTGTATCTATGAGCAAAATCAAAACCCTTTGAGGTCTGTTTAATGATAAACACATGACACTGGGCTGCAATACCCATCTCCCACTGCAGAGAGAAACTGTAATTACTTGTGTTTTTAAGCAATAAAACCCCTCGCACAGCACAGGAAAATAGAAGTGGTATTGGCCTTTGTGCTGTTATTTGTTTTCCCATTTGTGCTTGAAGGTATTTTCTGCAACTCATAAAAAACAAATCTGTAGCTTAATTTACAGATATTGTATACAGCAAGAAGAACATTTAATGAATCTTGTAATAATATATATATATATAATTTTTTTTTTTTTGAGCTCATAAATGGGGGGGGAAAAAAGGATGATTAGTCACATTGTTTTTCCTGATTTGTCACAAATCCCTAGAGCAAGAATCTAATAGTGATATGCAGTGTTAGTTATCCACCACACATAGCGTCTTTCTTTTAGACCAAAAAGTAAAATTTTGGTCTCATCTGACCAGAGCACCTTCTTCCACATATTTTCTGTGTCCTCCACATGGCTTTTTGCAAACCTGCAAATGGGACTTATGGCTTTCTTCTTGCCACTCTTCCATAAAGGCCAGATTTGTGGAATGCGTGACCAATAGTTGTCCTGTGGACAGGTTCTCCCACCTGAGCTGTGGATCTCGCAGCTCCTTCCGAGTTACCATGGGCCTCTTAGCTGCTCCTCTGATTAATGCTCTCCTTGCCCAGCCTGTAAATTTAGGTGGATGGCCATGTCTTGGTAGGTTTGCAATTGTGCAAAGGAAAAAGGGTAGACTTGGCGCTATACCTTTTAAAATTAAAATATGTACAATATGTGAGTAGTTTTCTAATTTAATAAAGAGTATTGTGTTTACGTACTACATCATGGATTTGTCCTTTTCTCCATTATACATATAAACGAGGATAAAATATCACTGGATGAACAAGCATTTCCCAGGATAAAGCCAGAGAGCAGCACAGGGGCTTATCCACCCCAACGGGTAGGATTTCTGGTGAGGGCAATCACATTTTTGAGCACTGAAAAGCGCACCGGGAGAAGTTTTGTGGAAAATCAAGGATCTTTGCACAAGTCATTTTCTTCCTTGTTTGTGCGGGACTTTCTTTAATTGTTGTTTGTATATATGTATATGTATGTGTGTGTGTGTGTGTGTGATATATATATATATATATATATATATAAATTAGAGGTTAATATTTGCCGATATTTTCCATTTTTTAATTAATCGGCATCGGCCGATTGTGCTGATAAAAAGTCGATTTAGAACTACAGGGGGACTTTGAAATGACTTCTGTAATAGAAGTCAGTGTAAGTTGCCTGAGTTGTCATAGAAACGACTTTCCTCCTCTCTGGGCAGGCTGCCAAGAAAAGAACAGAAAGATACAATGTTTACACTTGAATGAAGTCATCTCTGTGTGTAGAGTTCTCAGTTTAACCATTTAAAGACTAAATCTTTTCTGACACTTGTTGCTTACAAGTAAAAATCCTGTATTTTCTGCCAGAAAATCACTTAGACCCCCCAAAAATTATATATATTTTTTTAGCAGAGATCCTAGGGAATAAAATAGCGGTTGTTGCAATATTTTATGTCACACGGCATTTGCACAGAGGTCTTTCAAATGCATTTTTTTGGGAAAAAAATACACTATTTAAAAAATAAAAATAAAATAAAAACAGTAAAGTTAGCCCATTTTTTTTTTCGTCCAAAAGTTTTGACTACCTGTTTTTATTTAATATATAGTTTTTTTTTGTTTTTTTTATCTAAATCATACATACAAGTAAACTGATTGGAGGTTTGTTTTTTTAATAAATGTTTAAATGTAAGAAATTTTCTGTATCACTTATGAAGGCTGCTTTCACACTGGAGCGGGCAGGCGTTGATGGTAAAACGCAAGTTTTAGCGGCTCTTTACCATCATTTTAGCGGTGCTATTTGGCTGCTAGTGGGGCACATATAACCCAGCTAGCGGCCAAGGAAGAGGTTAAATGCGCCCATGAAGCACTGCTGCCAAATCGCATTGCATGCGCTTCGGCAGTGGTGCCCATTCATATCAATGGGCAGGAGTGGTGGAGGAGCGGTATACACCACTCCAAATGTGCTGCTTGCAGGACTTTTTTTTAAGATCCTGCCAGCGCATCGCCTCAGTGTGAAAGCACTCCGTCTTTCACACAGACTGCAGGGGAGCCATTTTGCAGGCAGTTTACAGGCGCTATTTTTAGCCCAAAAGCGTCTGAAAAACGCCCCAGTGGGAAAGGTGTGTTAGATCAAGGGGGATTAAAAAAAAATAAATAATAATAAATAAAAAGGAAAAAAAAAATAAATTAAATCGGCCTAACATATCGGCCCAAAAAAATCGGCATCATATATCGGCTATCGGCCGCCATGATTTCTAAATATCGGCATCGGACAGAGAAAAACCCATATCGGTCGACCTCTAATATAAATAAATAAATATATATATATATATATATATATATATATATATATATATATATATATATATTTTGCACTTGCACCGGACTATATTTTTGGTTGTGTACACTTATTTAATTGTATACATTTTTTGTAAGAAATATATGTACACTGATTGTTTATTGACAGTAAGACGAGAACGTATTAATTTTAGGCACGGGTAGTTAATAATTATATACAGTACAGACCAAAAGTTTGGACACACCTTCTCATTCAAAGAGTTTTCTTTATTTTCATGACTATGAAAATTGTAGATTCACACTGAAGGCATCAAAACTATGAATTAACACATGTGGAATTTATATACTGAACAAAAAAGTGAGAAACAACTGAAAATATATGTCTTGTATTGTAGGGTGTTCAAAGTAGCCACCTTTTGCTTTGATTACTGCTCCACACACTCTTGGCATTCTGTTGATCAGCTTCAAGAGGTAGTCACCTGAAATGGTTTTCACTTCACAGGTATGCCCTGTCAGGTTTAATAAGTGGGATTTCAAGCCTTATAAATGAGGTTGGGACCATCAGTTGTGTTGTGCAGGAGGTGGATACAGTACACAGCTGATAGTCCTACTGAATAGACTGTTAGCTGATTTTTTCTTGCCATAATACAAATTCTAAGTAAAGAAAAACGAGTGGCCATCATTACTTTAAGAAATGAAGGTCAGTCAGTCAGTCCGAACAATTGGGAAAACTTTGAAAGTGTCCCCAAGTGCAGTGGCAAAAACCATCAAGCACTACAAAGAAACTGGCTCACATGAGGACCGCCCCAGGAAAGGAAAACCAAGAGTCACCTCTGCTGCGGACGAGAAGTTCATCCGAGTCACCAGCCTCAGAAATCGCAGGTTAACAGCAGCTCAGATTAGAGAACAGCACAGTGGTGTACTGGTTAACACTTTCACCTAGCACTTTAGCACTTTCACCTAGCAGCAATAGGGTTGCTGGTTCAAATCCCGACCACGACACTATCTGCCTGGAGTTTGCATGTTCTCCCTGTGCCTGCGTGGGTTTCTTCTGGGTACTCCGGTTTCCTCCCACACTCCAAAGACATGCTGGTAGGTTAATTAGACCCTGTCCAAAAAAACTGGCCATAATATGTGTATGTTAATGTTGTAAGTGTGTCGGGACTCTACAGGATAAAGGACCGCATAAATAGCTGCATATGGACACCGGTGGCAAGAAAAGCGCCCTGAGGCGATTCAGTTCGTATAGGTAGCTCTATACAAGTCATTCATTCAACAGGTCAATGCCACACAGAGTTCTAGCAGCAGACACATCTCTAGAACAACTGTTAAGAGGAGACTGTGTGAATCAGGCCTTCATGGTAAAATAGCTGCTAGGAAACCACTGCTGAGGACAGGGAACAAGCAGAAGAGACTTGTTTGGGCTAAAGAACACAAGGAATGGACATTAGACCAGTGGAAATCTGTGCATTGGTCTGATGAGTCCAGGTTTGAGATCTTTGGTTCCAACCACTGTGTCTTTGTGCAACGCAGAAGAGGTAAACGGATGCACTCTACATGCCTGTAGGAAGAGGTGTGGGGTTGCTTTGCTGGTGACACTGTTGGGGATTTATTCAAAATTGAAGGCATACTGAACCAGCATGGCTACCACAGCATCTTGCAGCGGCATGCTATTCCATCCGGTTTGCGTTTAGTTGGACCATCATTTATTTTTCAACAGGACAATGACCCCAAACACACCTCCAGGCTGTGTAAGGGCTATTTGACCAAGAAGGAGAGTGATGGGGTGCTGCGCCAGAGGACCTGGCCTCCACAGTCACAGGACCTGAACCCAATCGAGATTGTTTGGGGTGAGCTGGACCGCAGAGTGAAGGCAAAAGGGCAAACGAGTGCTAAGCATCTCTGGGATCTCCTTCAAGACTGTTGGAAAGCTATTTCAGGTGACTACCTCTTGAAGCTCACCAACAGAATGCCAAGAGTGTGCGGAGCAGTAATCAAAGCAAAAGGTGACTACTTTGAAGAACCTAGAATATAAGACGTATTTTCAGTTGTTTCACACTTTTTTGTTCAGTATATAATTCCACATGTGTTAATTCATAGTTTTGATGCCTTCAGTGTGAATCTACAATTTTCATACTCATGAAAATAAAGAAAACTCTTTGAATGAGGAGGTGTGTCCAAACTTTTGGTCTGTACTGTGTGTGTGTATGTATGTGTGTGTGTATGTATGTGTGTGTGTGTGTGTGTGTGTATATATATATATATATATATATATATATATATATATATATATATATATATATATATATATATATATATATATATACACTTTTTTTTTTTTTTTTTTTTTTTGCCATATCCTGATAGATTTATTCATTTATGGTCACTCAAACACTAGTAGATTGATTCATGTCAAAATAGGAATATTGCACATATTTTAATTTTAAAGGTATAGCGCCAAGTCTACCCTTTTTCCTTTGCACATATAGTTCACCTTATGGTTAGACTATCACGGTAGAGGCAGCTTAACAACTGACAACCTCTTTAAATAAACCATAGCGCAATCTCATTTCTTTTGATTTTCAGGTTTGCAATTGTGCCATACTCTTTCCATTTTTGGATGATGGATTGAACAGTTCTCTGAGAGATGTATAAAACTTGGGATATCTTTTATTTTATTTTTATAACCTAACCCTGCTTTAACCACTTAACTGGCCCATAGCCGAATGACGGCTACAGGGTGGCTGTTTAACTCTGGGAGGCCGTCGTATGACGTCCTCCCAGAATTCCACTCTCGCGCGCCCCCTGTGGACCCGGCGGATCACGGTAAACTGAGTGATCACTTGTAAACAAACCGGAGTCATGTTATGACGCCGGTTCCTCCCTCCCCCTCTCTGTACCGATCGGTACAGCGGAGGGGGAAGAGATCGGTGTCAGCAGCGCTGTGGGCTGCATCTGCAGTGCCCACATCGCTGCTCACCGAAAATTAACCCCTCAATTCCCTGCCATTACTCTGCAATACCCTGCGATACTCTGCAGTACCAGCAAATACTCTGCAATACTCTGCAACACCCGCCAATACTCTGCAACACCCGCCAATACTCTGCAACACCCGCCAATACTCTGCAACACCCGCCAATACTCGGAGATACCCAGCCATAGACATCTTCCCCCCCCCCCCCCCCCCTTCCGCCGTCCTCCGGTGCTTCTACCGACTCGCCAGTATGATCAAAGCCAGAATCCTTTTTTTTTTTTTTTTTCAGGCTTTCCAGCCTAGAGGTGAGATGTGGGGTGTTATTGACCCCATATCTCGCTGTAAAGAGGACCTGTCATGCCATATTCCTATTACAAGGGATGTTTGCATTCCTTGTAATAGGAATAAAAGTGATCAAAAAATTTATTTTTGGGGAAAAAAATGTCAAACTAAAATAAAGTAAAATGAACAATAAAAAAAAAATTTTTTTTTTTAAAGCGCCCCTGTCCCCATGTGCTCGCATGCAGAAGCGAACGCATACGTAAGTCCCGCCCACATATGAAAACGGTGTTCAAACCACACATGTGAGGTATCACTGCAAACGTTCGAGCGAGAGCAATAATTTTGGCCCTAGACCTCCTCTGTAACTCAAAACATATAACCAGTAAAAAAAAATGTAAAGCGTCGCCTATGGGGATTTTTAAGTAGCGACGTTTGGCGCCATTCCACGAGCGTGTGCAATTTTGAAGAGTGACATGTTGGGTATCTATTTACTCAGCGTAACTTCATCTTTCACATTATGCAAAAATTGGGCTAACTTTACTGTTTTTTTTTTTTTTTTGAAGTACAAAACTGTTTGTTTTTTTTTCCAAAAAAAAGCATTCGAAAAATTGTTGCGCAAATACCGTGCGAGATAGAAAGTTGCAACAACCACCATTGTATTCTCCAGGGTCTTTGCTAAAAAAAAACATATATGATATTTTGGGATTCTATGTAATTTTCTAGCAAATAAATGATGATTTTTACATGTAGGAGAGAAATGTCAGAATTGTCCTGGGTGCTCCAGAACGCCTGATGGTGCTCCATGCATGTTGGGCTTCTGTATGTGGCCGCACTGTGTAAAAGTCTCACACATGTGGTATCGCCGTACTCGGGAGTAATGGCAGAATGTGTTTTGGGGTGTAATTTGTGGTATGCATATGCTGTGTGAGAAATAAACTGATAATATGACAATTTTGTGAAAAAAATAAAGTAAAAATCTTGATTTTGCAAAGAATTGTGGGAAAAGATTACAACTTCGAAAAACTCATCATGCCTCTTACTAAATACATTGGAATGTCTTCTTTCCAAAAAGCGGTCATTTGGGGGATATTTGTACTTTTCTGCCATGTTAGGGTCTCAAGAATTGAAATAGGCCGTCAGTACTTCAGGTGTGATCAATTTTCAGATATTGGCATCATAGCTTGTGGACTCTATAACTTTCACAAAGACCAAATAATATCCACCAATTTGTACTTATTTTTACCAAAGATATGTAGTAGTATAAATTTTGGCCAAAATTTATGAAGAAAAAATTACTAATCTGCTAAATTTTATAACAGAAACAAAGAAAAATTCTTTTTATTACAGAATTTTCGGTATTTTTTCTTTTATAGCACAAAAAATAAAAAACCGAGCGGTGATTAAATACCACCAAAAAGCTTTATTTGTGTGAAAAAAAGGACAAATTTCATATAGGTCCAGTGTTACATGACTGAGTAATTGTCATTCAAAATGTGAGAGCACCGAAAGCTGAAAATTGGTCTGGTTATTAAGGGTGTTTAAGTGCCCAGTGGTCAAGTGGTTAAACTTCTCCACAACTTTATCCCTGACCTGTCTGGTGTGTTCCTTGGCCTTTATGATGCTATTTATTCAAGGTTCTCTAACAAACCTGAGGGCTCCACAGAACAACTGTATTTATACTGAGATTTAAATTACACACAGGTGGGCTCAATTTACTAGTTAGGTGACTTCGGAAGGCAATTGGTTCCACTAGATATTAGTTATGGGTATCAAGGGTAAAAGGGGCTGAATACAAATACACGGCACACTTTTCAGATATTTATTTGTATATCATTTTCATTTATCATTTTCCTGGCACTTTGTGTTGATCTATCACATAAAATACATTTTACGTTTTTGGTTGTAACACAAAATGTGGAAAATTTCAGGGGGTATGAATACTTTTTTAAGGCACTGTAGTGGCCACCAGTCACAGGAAAAGGAAATGCAGGGGACTGAGGATACATACATACATACATACATACATACATACATACATACATACATACATACATACACTCCACTGAAGCTTTACTACCAATCCTTGTTTCCACAACAACCCAAAATTTGGGGCAGAAAGTGATGTGAAATCTTCTGAATAGGGGCACAGACAGCTAAAAATAAAGTTACAGGGCTTTTAACCCTTCCTTATGCTATTCAAAAAGCTTAATTTATTGTTTTAGCTGGGGCTACACCTAAAAAAATGTACCTGTTCAGACTTGAACAAATTCAACTTTAGAACAAACCTACAGACCCTATCTTGTTTGTAACCCAGGGACTGCCTGTATTCAAATTTGGGATTGCTCTGCAGATCCTTACCTTCTTTACCAATACATGATCTTGCTACAAAACAAATGCATTCAGCTTTAAATTCTGTTTTTTTTTAGGGGGCCGGGGGGGATGAACCATACAACATGTCTTTACATTTCTCTGTTTTATAACTGTAAGGCTCCATGCACACTGAAGCTCAAAAAAGCTTTTTCTGGACGCCAGATTACTGGCAGAAAATGCTGGTTGAAAAACATGCTTTTAACAGCATTTTGTACTAGCGTTTATCAGCGTTGGCGTTTTTATGGGCGTTTTTAATAAAAATACACAGAGGACACTCCAAAAATCCCACAGTGCATTCCAAACTCCCACAATGCATTGAAAAAATAGAACACCGAACACTAATTAATACGTGTTTATGAGCGTTTATGCGTGTTCATCTGCTTTTGACTTTTTTGGGCGGTGAAAAACGGCCTTCACAGCGAGTGGCTGCATATATGCAGCCCTGTGCAAACCACTTCCCTTGCTGAGATCGCACCCCCAGCATGGTAGGTGGCTGTTGCCGGACAGCTCCCGATGTATACCAGCAATCTGGACTCGCCAATCACAACAGTCATTTGAGCCGCATGCCCACCTCCCAGTGTTTAGAACCCTTAAAGAGCTGTGAGGCGGCCGGTGGGAAGGTATTAATAACCATATTTTTAAAACAAATATTTTTTACTTTCTGTCCTAAAACAAAACATTTTTTTACGGAATTGAAGAAGCTGGTATTGAGTTGGTTAAAAATGGGTTTATCCTTTTATAAAAGTCACCCACTTGTCAAATGCAAGTTTTCATTGGCAGTCAGTGGCACTTTAGTTTCCATCCCCATCCCTCAACATTCATGATCAGTGGCATTGTAACCCTTCCACCCCCACACACACAAAATAAAATCCTGGAAATCATGCATAGTAACTGGAATCCCCCCTTTCCCTAAACAATCGCACAACATTGGAGGCTAGTGCCATTATTAAACACCAGAAGGAAGTTGCATAACTGCCTGGGTTCAGGATAAGTAGGTTGAATAATGATGGCATAATTAAGACTGAGGGCTGCTATTGGTGGAAAATGATTACTACAAGGAACAGCTGACGGCGTGTATTGTGGCAAAATTAGCTTTTTTAATTTCATTATTACTGTGCTAAGATTTATTTAGTTGAAATTTTTAGCTGTAAGCAGAAGTAATTTTATTTCTTTTTGCCAGGTAGGTTTCTGGTCACTTATCTGTTCTCTCCCTTTTTGTATTCCTGCAGGGAGCGGACAAGAATGTGAAAGGACCTGATGGACTAAGTGCCTTTGAAGCTTCAGACAACCAGTCAATTAAAGATCTACTGCATTGATGGAACTGGAGATTGTCAGCACCGTTTGCCTCTCACCTCTTATTTTTATTATTTTTTTTCTTTCTTTCTTTCTTTTTTTTCTTTTTCTGCCAGTTCATCCATCATTTTCATCTTAACTGTGGGGAAATGCAGTGACACTTGAGAGAACAGCCTCGGTTAGACGGAATGCCCCAATGTCTCTGCTTACTTTTCCAAAGTTTGGAACATACCACTGTCTGCAAAAGCACAGGGGTATTTAAGGATCATTCGAAGGAATGAATCACAGATCTTAATTATAGAACCTTGTTTACAAAGAGATAGAACAACTTCCTCTTGATTGTAGGGATTGTTTAAACTTGAAGATTAAATAAGAATTTTTTTAGCTTTCCTTTTTAGAACGTTGAATGAGAACTAGCATTTTCTTGGCTTTTGATCATGTTCTAAACTGTTTAATAAATACTCTTCACCTCATGCAGCGTATGGAGTGCGTTTTGAAGGCCTTGTATACTTGAGAACAAATAATTCAGCAGTATGTACTTTGGACCTTTCATTAAAGATTCACATAATATGTTTATGGTTTAAACCTACTGGTTTGCAAAAATATCAGCTAATGTTTGAAACTCTTTCCCCTTCCTAAGCATTTAAGGGCAAACCAAACATTGGATAAAATATAATGTAGTATAGGTGTTCCAGAGCTCGCTATGATGCATTGTATATATTTATTTCAATAGCACTTTTCTTCCTGGGGACACCAAGCACTTACTAAATTGGAGTTGGGAGCCCCAAAGAGTTTTGTCAGGGGTTGCTATTAGGCTGGGTGAATAGAGGGCTCTTGAATCTGCCTTAATACATCCAGTAGGGTGCTTCCTGGACAATGGATAGCTGTGATTTCCGTAACGTTAGTGCTAATGTTTGAAACTCTTTCCCCTTCCTAAGCATTTAAGGGCAAACCAAACATTGGATAAAATATAATGTAGTATAGGTGTTCCAGAGCTCGCTATGATGCATTGTATATATTTATTTCAATAGCACTTTTCTTCCTGGGGACACCAAGCACTTACTAAATTGGAGTTGGGAGCCCCAAAGAGTTTTGTCAGGGGTTGCTATTAGGCTGGGTGAATAGAGGGCTCTTGAATCTGCCTTAATACATCCAGTAGGGTGCTTCCTGGACAATGGATAGCTGTGATTTCCGTAACGTTAGTGCTACATGATGGAATGCACAAGATCCAAAAGATTTAGCAACTCTAGGCACATGTAGTTTTCCTTCTCTGATAAGTGGAGGGAGGGTGAGGAAGATGGGGAAGCCAGTTCAGTCAGAAAGGTGTGGCGCGAGTTGTTTCAGGCTCTATAAATAAGTAGGCCAATTTTAATTTAAGTAAAATGCTCCATTTGATCTGATTGATGCTCAGGGGGATGAAAAGTAAAAAGGACCATGGTTGTCATAGTGTCTGGACTGACAGCCCCTTCCCTCTCTCTACTCTTTAAAAAGATGTCAAATTCAGCACGCATTTAAAAAGCATTTTATCTTTTACGAAGTTGTTAAAGGTAACCTGTCAGTATGCAATATGGGGAATGTGTTTGCTGACTGGAGGTTGACAAACAGCGGTCATGCCTATCTGTACTTCTTTTCACTTAGTGAACCACTCGGCAATTCATAAAAAAAAAAAATGAAAAGGCATTAAGCTTGTGGTATACTGCATACCTTTTTTTTTTTTTTTTTTTTTTTAAGACTACTTCTCATGTGATGTCATGTGACGCACTAGGTCTGCTTACTCTTCGCTTCTTCTCTGGTGCTGGGTAGTCCATCTGACATTAAGTCCATGAAGCATTTGTTCTGCGGCATTATGCTGTGAACCCGGGGCAATGTGATGACCTGCTCCCAGGAGATGTGTCCACGATGCCCTGGGCCCACAGAAAAGGGCTTGAATGATGGTGAGCATCCCCTAGCTTGGAAGAGGAAAACTTGGTGGATGTAAACCTGATTTGTGAAAATTGACCTAATCACACATCTATAGTGTTTTCTTATCTTTCTCCAGAGCCCTAAGTCCCATGTCTTTCTGCTGCTCCATTCTTCTGTTATCAGAATGATAACTTTTGACAAGTTCTCTTACAACCAAAATAAAACCAGCCTGAAATTTGTGTCGGTGTTGGTGCTATAAATAGAGTAGCAGAGAGCTGGTCTATTTACAGCACAGCTCTGCACATTCCTTCCTTCGCCTATGTCGAGTGGGGGGGGGTGTGTCTTTCCTCCAATTAGGTGATCAGCTGTCGCACCATGTACGGCAAGAATCCACACCCAGTGGTGAACAGGAAGAAAAAAAATCTAACACAATGTGCATTTTCTAAAGAATATAGCAAGCTGCAGACAATAGATATACATGTAAACAGTATGTAGGGAGAGCTCTGTGTACCATCTGAGGTGTTTCACTTCACTGGGTATAGGAGAAGGTTTACATCCACTTTAACCACTTGCCTACCGGGCACTTATACCCCCTTCCTGCCCAGGCCATTTTGCAGCTTTCAGCGCCTTCGCACTTTGAATGACAATTGCGTGGTCATGCTACACTGTACCCAAACAAATTTTTTTATAATTTTCTTCACACAAATAGAGCCTTCTTTTGGTGGAATTTAATCACTGCTGGGATTTTCTTTTTTACAAAAAAGATCAAAAATGTTGAAAAATTTTTTTACTTAATTGTTAAAAATGTTTAAGTAATTTTTCGCCTTCACTGATGGGCACTGATGAGCTGAACTGGTGGGAATTGATGTAGTGGAACTTATGGGCACTGGTGAGGAGGCACTAATTTGCTGCACTGATAGGTGGTACTGATGGGTGACACTGGGCATTGATTGACAGCAGTGATAGGTGGCACTGATTGCCAGCACTGACGTATCCCCTAAACTGGAACAGAGTAAAAAAATTCCAATGGCAACACTCTAGGAGAGCACTTGCCTAATTTTGAAGACCTTTCCTCTTTCTATTTGGAAAACGTTTACAGGACAGGAAATTGATTGAAATCTTGATTTGGACACATGACAAAAAAGCTGACAAATTTTTGACCATTCCCACCCTATCCAATTTAAAAAAAAAAATGCATTGCGTAGTACAGGCCACAGGAGTTTTTATAGACGCTGGGTTATAGGCTCGTACCTTCAGGTGACTGGACACTGGCAAAGCTTTTGAGAACACGCCACCTGGACACTCCTCTACCCCACTCTGTGAGTTCTTTGTTTTTGGCTAGAGTCCTTAGATATTATTTGAGGCTGAATAAGCAAAGTCCAGTCATAACTAGGTCTCTTTGAATGTTTTAGCATACTTTGCCTAATCTGCCCTTAGTGATTCCTAATTACTGCATCTGAAAGAACATGTGAAAATTTACATGTTCTTACTTTTAGGGGTGCACCGAAAGGAAATTTTGGTGCCGAAACCAATACCGGAAATGAGGGATGCACTAGGCCAAAAACCGATACCGAAAATTCGTTTTTAAAAAATATTTATATTTTTATATATAATTCAACTTTTTAATTAATATCAATTTTAAATTAATTTGAATTTGTTTTCCATTATTGGCACCTTTAGTGCAAGAAAGGTCAAGAAAAATGCAGTCTAACCATCTCTTGTATCATGTCTGCAATCTCTTAAACTTAAACACAGTGCTAATAGTATTCGCAAAATTTTTATTCGATGCACCTCTAGCAGACATGATGCAGGAGATAGTCAGAGACTGCAGACATGATACAAGAGATCAATGCAGCCTCACCATTGTCCATCAAATGCAGCCTGCTTGTGCCCAGCATCCTCACCAGTGCTCGTCATATGCAGCCTGCTTGTGCCCAGCAGCCTCACCAGTGTCCAATGTGCAGCATGCCTGTGCCCAGCAGCCTCACCAGTGTCCATCATATGCGGCATACCTGTGCCGGTATCAGAGTGGTGATCTCCGCGTGTCACGGAGCAGGGTTTGAATGGCCTGGGCCGCAGTTACAATGTCCTGCCTCCTGTGATCACGTCACACTGAGTCAATGTCCCGCCATTGGATCAGTGTGCCATCTATCACAGGAGGCGGAACATTGTTACTACTGCCCGGACAATGGAGTGAATGGGCTGCACCCGGGGCTGACCCTGCCCCCTTTTGGCCCGAATGGGGGGAAATTTTTGGCGGCCAAAATTTCGCTGCACCTCTACTTAGTACCAGGAGATTAATGGGTAGAGCTAGCTACTCAGATGACCCAAAACTACCCCATACCTTTATAGTGGACAATAAACTGCAACAGTATTTCTACTACAGCCTTGCCTTAAGTGTCTCTGCCATGGAGTTTTTGTGTTTTTAATATGGGGAGTTAGTCTCCCCAACAAAGTACAAGGCAGCTGGGACCTCACTGCAGACATCTTGCTAATGGAGTCTCAAAGACTTATGAGAGAACAAGAGTTGGTAAGTTAACCTAGTAGCATCAAAACCAATATATCACCTTTGGGGCTACTTCATATCTTTAAATTGCTGCAAACCTATGTTAATCTACACTATATCACCATTAATGCCCTCTACTGTGCATTGGGGTGCCATTCTAAATGAATGGCATCTCAATGCACCAAAAGACTGATATACACTATATTACCAAAAGTATTGGGATTCCTGCCTTTACACGCACATGAACTTTAATGGCATCCCAGTCTTAGTCCGTAGGGTTCAATATTGAGTTGGCACACTCTTTGCAGCTATAACAACTTCAACTCTTCTGGGAAGGCTGCCCACAAGGTTTAGGAGTGTGTCTATGGGAAGGTTTGACCATTCTTCCAGAAGCGCATTTGTGAGGTGAGGTACTGGTGTTGGGTGAGAAGGCCTGGCTCACAGTCTCCGCTCTAATTTATCCCAAAGGTGTTCTATTGGGTTGAGGTCGGGACTCTGTGTGGGCCAGTAAGGATCCTCTATCACAAACTTGCTCATCCATGTCTTTATGGACCTTGCTTTGGGATGCCATTAAAGTTCATGTGCGTGTAAACGCAGGTCTCACAATTCTTTTGGTAGAATAGTGTATATTGGTCTTGTGGTGCATTGAGATGCCATTAATTTAGAATGGTACTCCAATGCACAGTAGAGGGCAGCGTACATCATGTTAGGCTGCTTTACATAAGAGTCATGTCCATTCATTTTAAGCGTTGCGATGCATCGGCCAAACAATTGGCCTGCCTTGATGCTGTGCTTAACACTCAAAATACCCCCTGTTCATTTTGAGTTACCCCAAAAGTTCCGAAGGTGCCTTAAAGATTTTCACTACCATGAAAGCACTTTTGGAATTGCAGTAATTCTTTGTACAAACTTGAAGTTGAGGTGATAATTTCCCCCACCACCAAAACCAGCAACATTTTCATGACTATTCTCAATGTACTTCAAGCTGCCTCCGAAATGCACAAAACTTGCACATAATTAGTCTAGCTTAGTATATAACAATTTAAACTAGCTTTTCTAATGCTTACAATGCTCAGTGGTGATTTTTTGTTTTTGAATTTCATGAAACTTGCTTTAAGCAATGAATGTATTTTGTATTGTGCATGAGGGCCCCAGCTTGGGTTTTTGGGTATATATTTATATCCTTTTTGGTTTCTTTGTGTTTTTTTTTTTGTTTTCATTTACCTGCTGGCCTCACCAACAATTAGGATATGTGTGAGGCCTTAAAATACATATCCCCTTTTCCAATCCATATACTGTAGAGCTAAAGAACCATAGCAACATCTCTGGAAAAAATTATATTTAAAATGAGAATGTTTATTTAACTTGTTACAATCGTAGGGTGAAGTTAAAATTGGAGCTTGTACTTAAAAAGCTTGACGTGTATTTTTCTTAATCGTTTTTGCTTGCTTTTTATTTTATTTTTGGTTTTGCTTACTGTAATAAAGAAAAATAACTGCTGCAGGTGCTTTAAACATTCTTATTAATCTTTCTTTTTTTTGTATCCCTTCAATTAACCTTCACTCCAAAGAAACAGTAAATGTTAATGATGTTGAATGGTTTTCATGATGATAAAATTATGAACTATGGCCTGCTTTCAGTCAAGTGCATATTGTTGCAAAATTTTTCTGTACATATTTGGATGACCTAAGAAAGGATTAGAACCCCTGTCAAGTTTTGAGTGCTAAACAAGAGATTTGAGCAAAACTCCATCCAAAAACAAGATGAAAATGAACAGCCTGTTAAAAAATTAAAATCAGATTTTGCAGCAATATTCACCATCGACTCAGATTTCCTCCACCTTAAATTTTTTATTTTTTTTGTTATATTGCCCCTATATGTCCTCAGTCTGATAGCCAAAATGATTCAACCCACTTCTGAGCCACGGCCATCATGTATCCGCCTCCACCTCCACCCCCACTTGTGACTGGATGATGAGCTGAGACTGTCTGTCAATGGCTCTCTGCTCTGCCCTCCAGCGCTCACTGCAGCACTGAGCTGTGGAGGGGGCAGGAGGGGCTGGCTTGGGCTCTTTTTGCCACCAGAGTGCTTCAGCCCACTGACAGCTTAAAACGGATCACAGGAGAGCAGAACGAATTGCACTGCTTTGACCTGTAGGAGAAAAATGGCCAAAAAAAGCTTTGACCATACTATTTTAAATAATGCATTTAGTGATTTATTAATATTTATAGAGCTGCATTACTTTGTTTTTGTTTTTTTTATTATTATTCTGTCTCTGGAGTTCAGCTTTGAATATAGATTAATCCTAATCGTACCGGAAACAGGATTTGTAATCAAACAATAGCTTTAATGCAGTAACCTCTGGGTGATTGAACACTGGGAAAGGCCCTGCTTGGAATGACCCTCACCAATTCCGTATGGCTCACCACTTTTGCTAGTGTCTCTAGGCAATGGGCCCCTTCTCCTCCCAGAGAAGTTTTCTAAACCAATTTTATTTTTTACCTTCACTACTTTGACTGACACTTATATCAAGATCCATCTGCTTATTGCCTCAGGACTCACTACCGTGTTTCCCCGATAGTAAGACACCCCCGATTGTAAGACGTATCGGGAGTTTCAGAGGGGTCGGCTAATATAAGCCGTACCCCGAAAGTAAGACATATGTCTTACTTTCGGGGAAACACGGGGGTATTGCCGCCTCCAGTGGCGTACTAAGAGTGGGGCGGGGGGTGCGGGCCGCACCGGGTGCCACACCCTGGGGGGGGTGCCAGGCCAGCGCCCTCCCCCTCCGACTGAAGAGACAGCGCCGTTCTGATCAGTCTCGGGCAGCGGCTGTCACAGCCGAGCGGAGTGAAGCCGCCTCCCCCCTCTTGTATGGCTACACAGTGCTGTCCATGAAGGAGGGGGAGGCGGCTTCACTGAAGCCGCCTCCCCCTCCTCCTCCTCCATACACAGCACTGTGTAGCCATACAAGAGGAGGGGGAGGTGGCTTCACTCTGCTCGGCTGTGAGTGACAGCCGCTGCCCGAGACTGATCAGAACGGCGCGACGCAACCACAGAGAAGGGGATTATGGCGCCAGGTCCCGGATCACTGCCGACAGGTGTCACTGGCTCTGTGTCCTCCCGGTACAGGTCAGTGCTGGTCATACAGAGAGAGACCAAGGAGGGGGAGGGGGGGTGTGAAGAGATTCTCTGCAGCTCTTATTATGTAACCGCAAGATGCAGCTGAGGAGGACTACAAGTCCCAACATACCGGGCTGTGTGGGCTTACAGTTCTCCTCTGCTGAGCATAGCAGCTTTGTATGCTTGGACTTGTAGTCCTCCATAGTGCAGCCTTACATGCTGGGACTTGTAGGCCTCCTCTGTAGTACAGTGCAGCCTTGCATGCTGGGACTTGTAGTCCTCTGTAATGCAGTGCAGCCTTGCTTGCTGGGACTTGTAGTCCTCTTCTGTAGCGCAGTGCAGCTCTGCATGCTGGGATTTTTTTCCAATATAAGACATACCCCGAAAGTAAGACATAATGGGGCTTTTGGGGATAAAAAGAAAGTAAGACACTGTCTTACTTTCGGGGAAACACGGTAGCAGTATCTGTATTAGTTGCCATCGATGTACAGGTGCATCTCATAAAATTAGAATATCTTCAAAAAGTTAATTTCTGTAATTCAAAAAGTTTAACTCCTCTTTTTTATATAGATGCGTTACACACAGAGTGATACAGTATCTCACAAAAGTGAGTACACCCCTCATTTTGTAAATATTTTATTCTATCTTTTCATGTGACAACACTGAAGAAATTACACTTTGCTACAATATAAAGTAGTGAGTGTGCAGCTTGTATAACAGTGTAAATTTGCTGTCCCCTCAAAATAACTCAACATACAGCCATTAATGTCTAAACCGCTGGCAACAAAAGTGAGTACACCCCTAAGTAAAAATTGGGCCCAAAGTGTCAATATTTTTTGTGACGACCCATTATTTTACAGCACTGCCTTAACCGTCTTGGGCATGGAGTTCACCACAGCTTCACAGGTTTCCACTTCTCCATGACAACATCACAGAGCTTGTGCATATTGGAGACCTTGCTCTCGTCCGCCTTCCATTTGAGGATACCCCACAGATGCTCAATATGGTTTAGGTCTGGAGACATGCTTGGCCAGTCAATCACCTTTTACCCTCGGCTTCTTTAGCAAGACAGTGCCTTGGAGGTGTGTTTGGGGTTGTTATGTTGAAACACTGCCCTGCGGCCCAGTCTCCGAAGGGAGCGGGATCATGCTCTGCTTCAGTATGTCACAGTACATGTTGGCATTTATGGTTCCCTCAATGAACTGTAGCTCCCAAGTGCCCGCAGCACTCATGCAGCCCCAGACCATGACACTCCCACCACAATGCTTGACTGTAGGCATGACACACTTGTCTTTGTACTCATTACCTGGCTGCTGCCACACATGCTTGACCCCCCCCCCCCCCCACCCCTTCAACTCCTGCAGCAATGCTGGCTGCACTCATAAGTCTATTTCCCAAAGACAACCTCTATGTGATGCTGAACATGTGCACTCAACTTCTTTGGTTGACCATGGTGAGGCCTGTTCTGAGCGGAACCCGCCCTGTTAAACAGCTGTATGGTCTTGGCCACTGTGCTGCAGCTCAGTTTCAGGGTCTTGGCAATCTTCTTTTAGCTTAGGCCATCTTTATGCAGAGCAGCAATACTTTTTCTCAGATCCTCAAAGAGTTCTTTGCCATGAGGTGCCATGTTGAACTTTCAGTGACCAGTATGAGAGTGAGAGCAATGACACCAAACTTAACACACCTGCTCCCCATTCACACCTGAGACCTTGTAACACTAACGAGTCACATGACATCGGGGAGGGGAAATGGCTAATTGGGCCCAATTTGGACTTTCAGGGGTGTACTCGCTTTTGTTGCCAGCGGTTTACACATTAATGGCTGTGTGAGTTATTTTGAGGGGACAGCAAATTTACACTGTTATACAAGCTGTATACTCCCTACTTTACATTGTAATTGTCATTTCTTCAGTGTTGTCACATGAAAAGATATATTTACAAAAATGTGAGGGGGTGTACTCACTTTTGTGAGGTAATGTATTTCAAGCATTTATTTTAATGATTATGGCTTGCAGCTAGTGAAAACCCAATATTCAGAATCTCAGAAAATTTTAATATTAAATAAGATCAGTAAAAAAAATTAAAAATACGTTTGGTTTTTTTTAATACAGAAATGTTGGCTTACTGAAAAGTATGTCCATGTACGGTATAGTATGCACTCAATACTTGGTTGGGGCTCCTTTTGCATGAATTACTGCATCAATGTGTGGCATGGAGGTGATCAGCCTGTGGCGCTGCTGAGGTGTTATGGAAGCCCAGGTTTCTTTGATAGCTGCTTGCAGCTCATCTGCATTGTTGGGTCAGGTGTCTCCCTTTTTCCTCTTGACAATACCCCATAGACTCTCTATGGGGTTTAGGTCAGGCGAATTTGCTGGCCAATTATGCGCAGTGATACCATGATCATTAAACCAGGTACTGGTAGTTTTGACAGTGTGGGCAGGTGCCAAGTCCTGCTGAAAAATGAAATCGGCATCTCCATAAAGCTGGTCAGCAGAGGGAAGCATGAAGTGCTCTAAAATTTCCTGGTATTCACTGTGCTTGATTGGCCAGCAAACTCATCTGACCTAAACCTCATAGAGATTCTGTGGGGCTTTGTTAAGAGGAAGATGAGACCCCAGATCCAACAATGCAGACGAGCTGAAATCCAATGAAACCTGGGCTTCCATAACGCCTCCATGCCACGCCACATTGATTCATGCAAAAGGAGCCCCAAGTATTGAGTGCATACTATACTGCACATGGAAATACTTTTAAGTAAGCCAACATTTCTGTATTAAAAATCAATTTTTTATTATTGATCTTATGTAATCTAATTTTCTGAGATAATGAATTTTTTATTTTCACTAGCTGTAAGCCATAATCATCAAAATTAAAGGAAAGGAATGCTTGAAATATATCATATATTGATGTAATGTATCAATATGAGTTTAATTTTTTGAATTGAATTACTGAAATAAATTAACTTTTTAATATTCTAATTTTATGATATGCACCTGTATATCTTGGCAGAAGTACCTGGAGCCTGCATTAGTAGGTACTAAATCCAGCGTTCCACGCTCACCTTGGCCTGTGGTGTAGTGAGTGTAGTTAGTAGCAGGGAGCAGTTTCAGGGCTGTGGTCGATTCCTATTGCACTCCAACCCCGAAGACCTCTGACAGGTTAAGTTTGGTTCTATTTCAGGTACCCACATTGTAGATAAAGTAAGACCAGGTTTCCCTGTAATTGTGACCATCTCCTGTTTTTACATGTGGGTTGTTATCTCCATTAGTATGTTATCCCCTCTGTTAATTATACTCAGATAAATTGTATCAACATAGGGTGTTACTGTGGATACACAGATAGATGTGTGCCAATGTCCTAACTATTGGGAAATATTTGTACATTTGTTGAAAATGGACCTTATAGGCACATCTGTACACATCATATTTATAAAAATTTGCTTTATTTAAGTATTGTTAAAAACGTGTGTGTGTATACACACATATAATTGGGGGGAAAAAAACAACTATATTTTAACCACTTAAGGCCAGGAGGTATGACCAGGACATTTTTTGCGATACGGCACTGTTACTTTAACTGATAATGATGCGGTCGTGCGACGCTGTAACCCAACAAATGTCCCCACCCCCCACAAATAGAGCTTTCTTTCAGTGGTATTTGATCATCTCTTCTGGTTTTTTTTTTTTTTGTTTTTTTAGAATATTTTGAAAAAAAATATATATATTTTTTACTTTTTGCCATAATAAATATCAGTTTAGGCCAATATATATTCTACATGTTTTTGGTAAAAACAATCGCAATATGCGTATATTGATTGGTTTGCACAAAATTTAGTGTCTACAAAATAGTTTTTTAGACTGGTAATGCTGGTGATCAGTAATTATTTTCTTTTTTCTGGGGGGGGGGGGGGGCGGGCGGCACGGCACTGCGACATTGCGGCGGACTGATAGGACATGTGTTTTTTTTTTTTTTTGGAACTAGTGACATTTATACAGCGATCAGAGCTAAAAATAGCCACTGAATACTATATAAATGTCACTGTTAGGGAAGGGGTTAAGTGTTCCCTAAGGAGGTTTTTCTAACTTTTGGGGGGGGGGGGGGGGGTTGTCGTGACTGGAGAACTAGGAACAGCAAATCTGTCTCTCCTCCCCTGACAGAACGAGGATCTGTCTGTTTTACATTGACAGATCCCCGTTCTGTCTCTTTCAGGAGCGCTCGCATGTGGCTAGCGTACATTGCAGCCAATGGCTATGCACTTCGGCTCCGGTGTCACGCCCCCTCAATCTTTTGAAGCGGCCGAGGTACAATGAGGGCGATTCGCCCAGGAGAGCCAACCTGCCTCAGTACAACTGTGGTGGCTGCTCTTTAAGTGGTTAAGAAATATAATGTGTATGGGTGTGCCTACAAAATCAATTTTCAACAAATATAATCCCCTCTGTAAATGTCTCTATCACATTGGTGGAAAATAATGCTTACATATTTGAAGGTGGAGAGTTTTTTTTTTTTCCACCCACACACCCACCCACCCAAAAAAGGCAAAACACCCGAGGTGATAGCTGTTCCCTTGTGCCAAAGCAAGGTTCCATATTCACACAGCTCCCTTCATTTAATTCCTTTTTGGGCACACAGCAAACTTCTTGACTAAGGCAGATTTTACTGCAACTAGAGTGTCTGATTTCTTTGGGAAACCCCTGCCCTTCTGGAGCCTTCGGTCTCCAGGGCCCAAAAGTGACCTTCTGCCTCTCTGCTACATAAATATATTCAGGAAATTACACCGATCCTCTTAACCAGGGGTCTCAAACTCAAATTACCTGAGGGCCACAAGACATGATTTCATATCCCATGGGGGCCGCATGCAAACTTCAAAAACAGCACTGGTGTCAGGGGGCGCATTATTACCTGAGCACTGGTGTCAGCAGACACATTGTTAACCCCCCAGCACTGGTGTCAGCGGATGCACTATTAACCCCCCCAGTACTGGTCTCAGCGGATGCATTATTAACCGCCAGCACTGATGTTAGCGGACACACTATTAACCCCCAACATTGGTGTCGGCATATGTACTATTAACCCCCCCCCCAGCACTGGTGTCAGCGGATGCACTATTAACCCCAGCACTGGTGTCAGCAGATGCACTATTAACCCCCCCCCCAGCACTGGTGTCAGCGGATGCACTATTAACCCCAGCACTGGTGTCCGCGGATGCACTATTAACCCCCAGCATTGGTGTCAGTGGATGCACTATTAACCCCCCAGCACCACTCCTTAAACTCCACAAATAAGCCCCCCCCCCCCCAAACACACTTCACAAATACCATCTGTTAACAAATTTCAACCCAGTCACCACACTAAGGACTTTGCTCAGCCTCAGTGTGATAACTCACTTACCTCTCCTCCTGGCAGTCAGCTGGTGGCCTGATCTGCCTCCCGAGTCCTCTCTTCCTGTCAGTTCCAGGCTCAACACAGACCTAATGGCAGGGCACCCCGAGAATGCCATGATCTTCCGCCCTCAGGTGGCAGCAGGACCCTGGATCCAGGCACAGCCTCCGAGGGAGCACAGCTCTGAACGATCATCAGAGCCTAGGTGGGCGGGGCGATGGGCTGATCCTCCCTCCGCTCTGTTCTCTCTGCTCTCCTGTGCGTTGCACGCTGGGCTGCAGTACCATGCAGGGGAGAGGACACAGGAGAGAGAGAAAGCTCCCCTATGCTGCATGGTGCACCACAAGCACTCGCCCAGGATCGGCCCTGCCTGCGGCCATTTGTAACCAGTCCGCGTGCCGGTGCTTTCAGACCCCTGCACTTAAGGAGGGGGAGGTGGACATAGAAGAGAAAAATTATTTTCACCATCTGAATTTTATGAAACACAAGCTAAAGCTTCTCGCCATATGCTTTCTACAGTGAGCTAGCTTATCGGTGCAGTGCATGCTGGTCTATGTCCAACAGCACCAGAATCTCTTCAGCCCAAACTATCTCCTATGAGCATTAAACGGCTTGCAAAATCTGGAAAAACCTTCCCTCTGCAAACACAAGGTAACTGTGCCTTGCATGACAATTGGCCAAATCCTGACAAGAATTTTATTCCTCCAAAACACTTTACTTACTGCTATCCTATGGAAAGGGAATTTGTGAAAAAAAAAACTGTTTCAGTAATGGATCCTGCCATCTTAGCACTCCACAAACATCTCACAGTTCTTGTTGAAAATGTTTCCTTCTTTTTAAGGATTCGGAAGACTGGCATTTTGAAACATCATTGAAAACATAATTTGCTCTCAGCTGTCCAGCCTTTAAAAATGGCAACTGCAGTCCTCCCTAGGGAATACCTTTTGGTCTGACCATTCCCGTTTATTTTTCCTTCGCCCGCTCACCGCCATCCTGCAAAGGTGAATCCTGGCGCATCAATTATAACCTACTCCGGGATTCAGTGTGTATAGCTGAAGTCACCAAGGCGATCCAGCACTTTGTATCTGACCACTCCTCCGACACTACCACCCCACTTATGCAGCGGGAGACTCTGAAATCTGTGGTCCAAGGCATCCTTATACAGAACAGTTCTCGCTTAAAAAAGATTAGATCAGATGAAATTCGGCACCTTTTGACCACTATTTTGGACCTTGAATCCCTCCATAAACGAACACTAGAGCCCTCCACCTTTGTCACTTTATTGACCACATCCTCTTCCAATTACTGGACTCGCACTCCTTGATATTATTAAAGGATGCATTTTTGGATGATGGAGTTTATAGACATAACACATAAGTATATATTAAAAATATATTTATTCCAAAAATAGAATCAAAAACAATTACATAAATGTGATATATTATTCACAAAATGTGCCTAAGAGCATAAATAACACACCACCTAATACATAAAGAGTATTAATAAAAGATCCAGAGGACCAAACAATCACTCTACAGTACTGAGATAAATTGAAGAGGTAGTGTATCATATAAAAACTCAGCTCTACATGTTGCGCGTATTGAACAAACGCTTCTTCAGGAGCTTGTGGCGTATTCTATGAACAGAAAAATTAGCAATCACATTCTGTATGTTTATTAAACATTGACATATAGTATTATTGCTTTGGGGAACTCGGCAAGGTCACACAGCCACCCCCAAGCCAGTCCCCCCCACTCACAAGGGACCTGGATTAAACATGGTATATGGGAAATATGGGAATGGATGTAACATTTAGATAATTAGATGATTGGGCAATGTAGGGGGAGCTTGTCAGCACATGAATATAGTTATAACCAAGTTCTTACTTACGTTAATCAAAAACGAGAAGGAGTGAACTGAGCAGGGTACTATCCTCAGCACTAATAGAGATTCAGGAAGGCAGATCTTCAAGTCACCTCTTAAAGTAGTCTGTAAATATAAATGTGATGTTCTTTACATAAGAATTTGACTCCCTCTAGTGTCCTTTTGATGTTAATGCTATTGGGACTTTTCTTACAATTCCTGAACAGCACTGCAAAGCATGAAGGGAAATGTAGTTCAATGTTCAATTGGCTCATTTGTTTAACTCAGTCAAGGAACTACTGACCCAAAATGCCTAATTCACTTACCCACAAGGCCAAGCCACAGAATAGCCTGCTGAGTAAGCAAATAAAAGTGACATGCGTGGCACATTTTCTCTCTGGACGGCATTCAACACACAGCAGGAGAGCTGTGTGTGGGCCCACGGCTGGGAGAGCCTGTGCCTACAGCGGAGAGCCCTCCAAGGGGGTTCCTTGTGAACTGCCCTGCTGATTGAGCAGGAGGATCGGTCTGAGTTACAGAGCACAGTCAGCGGGACCAGTGTGCGGATGGACCGGAGGGTCCAAGATTTCTAAAGGTTTCCTGCATACAGTTACATCAGCCATCAGAAGGAGCGGTGCGGTGTGACGGCGCCAGCTTGGATCGGGACTGAGATACCAGGAAAGGAATCTTGCAAGCATCTGGGCCTGGTGTGGTGAGCGGGCACCTGCCCGGATTGATATAGTGCACTTTTGCTGTTTTAATTAGTTCCAGACTATTGGTGGGATCTGTAGTCCCACAGAAGTGATCTCATTTATCCATAGACTGTATACAGTGGAACTTCAGGGATTGTCTTCCCTGTACTGCAAAGTAAATGCTGAGTTGCATCCCTCATTAAGGAAGTTCTACAGGTGTCTTACATGTGCACACACTCGGGTTGCCAGCATGCCATTTCTACTGTAATTTGCTACCTGTTTCTTACCTGGATTTACAAATACTGCAGTCTAATACCTTGAGCTAGCTGAAGAGGAAGAAGACAAGAGACTTTGTCATTTGCTCTGAAACAGCACAACTTTATTTTGCAGAGTTAACAGTGTATTGCAACCTAGGGGGAGCCCTTGAGTATATGATACAAAGTTATATTGTATTGTGCTGTTGTATGTTCATAGCATTGTGCAACAGAATTAGTATGTGTGTGCTCTCTGAGGTTTCAGTGGGAAGGTGCTCAATATAGCTGTTGATTGGTATTGGGTACCTGTCCCACTGTGCACCTGTTTGCATATGCTATCTACAGTCAGTTCCATAAATATTGGGACATCGACACAATTCTAATATTTTTGGCTCTATACACCACCACAGTGGATTTGAAATGAAACAAACAAGATGTGCTTTAACTGCAGACTTTCAGCTTTAATTTTAGGGTATTTACATACAAATCAGGTGAACGGTGTAGGAATTACAACAGTTTGTATATGTGCCTCCTACTTTTTAAGGGACTAAAATGAATGGTACAATTGGCTACTCAGTTGTTCCATGGCCAGGTGTGTGTTATTCCCTCATTATCCCATTTACAAGGAGCAGATAAAAGGTCCAGAGTTCATTTCAAGTGTGCTATTTGCATTTGGAATCTGTTGCTGTCAACTCTCAATATGAGATCCAAAGAGCTGTTACTATCAGTGAAGCAAGCCATCATTAGGCTGAAAAAAAAAAAAAACCATCAGAGAGATAGCAAGAACATTAGGTGTTGGCCAAATCAACTGTTTGGAACATCCTTAAAAAGAAAGAACGCACCGGTGAGCTCAGCAACACCAAAAGACCATGGAAAACAACTGTTGTGGATGGCCAAAGAATTCTTTCCCTGGTGAAGAAAACAGCCTTCACAACAGTTGGCCAGATCAAGAACACTCTCCAGGAGGTTGGTGTATGTGTGTCAAAGTCAACAATCAAGAAGACTTCACCAGAGTGAATACAGAGGGTTCACCACAATATGTAAACCATTGGTGACCCTCAAAAACAGGAAGGCCAGATTAGAGTTTGCCAAACATCTAAAAAAGCCTTCACAGTTCTGGAACAACATCCTATAAACAGATGAGACCAAGATCAACTTGTACAAGAGTGTTGGGAAGAGAAGAGTATGGAGAAGGAAAGGAACTGCTCATGATCCAAAGCATACCACCTAATCAGTGAAGCATGGTGGTGGTGGTAGTGTCATGGCGTGGGCATGTATGGCTGCTAATGGAACTGGTTCTCTTGTATTTATTGATGATGTGACTGCTGACAAAAGCAGCAAGATGAATTCTGAAGCAATATTATCTGCTCATATTCAGAAAAATGCTTCAGAACTCATTGGACTGCGCTTCACAGTGCAAATGGACAATGACCCGAAGCGCACTGCCAAAGCAACCAAAGAGTTTTTCAAGGGAAAGAAGTGGAATGTTATGCAATGACCAAGTCAATCACCTGACCTGAATCCGATTGAGCATGCATTTCACTTGCTGAAGACAAAACTTAAGGGAAAATGCCCCAAGAACAAGCAGGAACTGAAGACAGTTGCAGTAGAGGCCTGGCAGAGCATCACCAGTGATAAAACCCAGCGTCTCGTGATGTCTATGCGTTCCAGACTTCAGGCTGTAATTGACTGCAAAGGATTTGCAACCAAGTAATAAAAAGTGAAAGTTTGATGGATGATTGTTAATCTATCCCATTAATTTTGGTCCCTTAACCACTTGCTTACTGGGCACTTAAACCCCCCTCAGTCCCAGACCAATTTTCAGCTTTCAGCGCTGATGCACTTTGAATGACAATTGCGCGGGCATACAACACTGTACCCAAATGAAATTTTTATCATTTTTTTCCCACAAATAGAGCTTTCTTTTGGTGGTATTTAGTTACAGCTCGGAGTTTTATTTTTTGCTAAACAAACAAAAAAAGATGCAAAAAAAAAAAATCATGTTTTAATAGTTTGTTATAAAATTTTGCAAACGGGTCATTTTTCTCCTTCATTGAAGTGCGCTGATTAGGCGGCACTGATGGCTGCATTGGTGGGCACTGATGGGCTGCATTGGTGGGCACTGATAGGCTGCATTGGTGGGCACTGATAGGCTGCACTGGTGGGCACTGATAGGCATAGTTAAGGCGGTACTAATAGGCACAGATAAGGCGGCACCGATGGGCACAGATAAGGCGGCACTGATGGGCAAAGATGGGCACAGATAAGATGGCATGGATGGGTGGCACGGATAAGTGGCACGGATGGGTGGCACGGATGGGCACTGATAGGTACCACTGATAGATGGGACTGATAGGTGGCTCTGATAGGTGGCACTGCTGGGCACTGATGGGCGGCACTGCTGGGCACTGATGGGCGGCACTGATGGGCGGCACTGGGGTGCAGCACCTTTGAGGCAGATTGTGGGCACTGTGGGTGGCACTGTTGGTGGCACTGCTGGATGGCACTGTGGGTGGCATTGTGGGTGGCACTGTGGGCACTATGGGCACTGATGGGGGGCACTGATGGGGGGCACTTTTATTCAGGATGGCACTGCGGTGGGCAGGTGGGCACTGGCAGGGGGCAGGTGGTCAGCTGTATTGCTGGCCGTGATCGGCTTTTTTTTCTCTCCTCGCGCTGTCAGCGCGAGGAGGAATAATAGCCGATTACCGGCTCCGTTCTATCACATGATCAGCTGTCATTGGCTGACAGCTGATCACGTGATAAGGGTCGGGATCGACCCCTTGCACGGATCGGTGATCAGGCGAGTCTCACGGACTCGCCGATCACAGAGCGCGCCGCGCGCGCCCCTCAGGGGGCGCGCAGGCCGCTCTTATCCGGGACGACGTCAATAGACGTAGTCCCGGAAAAGTAGATCCGCGCTAATGCCGTCATTTGGCAATAGCGCGGATCTGAAGTGGTTAAAAAGTGGGAGGCACTTACACAAACTGCTGTAATTCCTACACCATTCACCTGATTTGGATGTAAATGCCCTCAAATTAAAGCTGAAAGTCTGCAGTTAAAGCACATCTTGTTCGATTCATTTCAAATCCATTGTGGTGGTGTATAGAGCCAAAAAGATTAGAATTGTGTCGATGTTCCAATATTTATGGGCCTGACTGTAGATCCTTGAATGCAGTTTCACATTTACATTGACTGTGATATTGCCATTTACTGTCTCTGAGTTATCACACTGTTAATTGTGTTAAACTTTTACCTCAGTAAACTTTCAGATGGTTAATTGATACCCTGTGTGAGATTATATCTATTATTACAGCTGGTGAAGTGACGAGTACCAAGGTGAGGGTAAATATACAGTACAGTGTGTTATTACTGTGTTTCTCTTTACCATTGGGTCTTACACTAACATTACCATACAGGTGTGCCAAAGGGGTTGAGACTGTTCTTGGGGTTGATAGGCAGAGTACAGGATTATACATTCATCAGCAGCTCCTACGGGGATGAGTGCTACATATAGATATTACAATTTCAATGCTAAATAATTGAAGAGGTCATCATGGAAAAAAGAGGAAATGAGGAATATTGATTATCTCACCTAATAAGGCAGCCTCATGCCAGATACCCTAAGGTAATTAGTGATATCTGACATAGGCGATAAATTACATCCAGGACATCTAGTCAGGTACAGGCTGAATCAGTTTGGGGGAGCCTCCCACTACATAAAAGCCCAGTTATCCAGATATGTAGTCTCCGATGGATATCTATTAGGAGAATATGGCAAGAGAGGAACTTGGTCAGCGCACATAGTTAAAGAATGTATCTCTGGCTATTGAGCATTGAGTTCAACTCACAATAGCGGTTCCAACATGAGGTAATTACATAAGAAATTGTGTTTCCTGGTGTTCACCACTCAGATGACAGCGCCGCACGGTGTAGGAACAGCTGTGAGAGATGCCACCGCAGGGCGTCTCTTTGTACGTCTATCCCAGCAGTGACGTCAGTCCGCGCTGCCGAATATGACGTTCACACACCGGGCAGGGCTCTACTGCGCATGCGCCCAACCTCCAGGCCGGCACACCGCATCCAATAGAAGCTTTCATATATCTTTACTCACACCGGTCTGCCTCAGTCTTGGTAAATGGTACCTCGTCAGAGGCATTTAACATATTGAATGGCACCCACCAAGGCTGCCCCCTTTCTCCACTCTTATTTGTCATTGTAATTGAACACCTGGCGTGTGCCACCCATCAGAACACCTCCATACGTCCAAACTCCCTCCCACCACCATAAACTGTCCCTTTATGTGGATGATCTGTTGATATATTCCCGCCAACCCCATACGACCCTGCCCTCACTCTTTTCTGAGTTCTAGCACTTTGGCTCTTTTAGTAACTTTAAGCTCAATATCTCCAAAACAGAGGCCCTTAACATCTCCTTATCCACCCCCGCAATGTCCTCACTTCGCTCCAACTACTCCTTCCAATGGCAGACCAAGGGCATCTCCTACTTGGGCATAATGATACCTGTCAACCTTTCTAACCTCTTTTCACCTCTTTTTATCCCTCTCCTCTCCCGTCTCCGGAAAGACTTAGCTTCCTGGGGGGTGTGACACTGCCCTACCCTGGTTCATCCGAATCAACACAGTTAAAATGGATAACCCCCCCCCCCCCAGATTACAGTATGTTTTCCAAACCGTACCCATACTTCCTAAATCCCTTTTTTCTGCCCTATGTTCCCTCTCCATCCACTTTATCTGGAACCAGGGACTATCTAGAGTCAAGTACAAACTGCTCACCCGCCCGAAGCTACAGGGAGGCACGGGACTCCCTGATTATGATTCATACTACAAAGCTACTCTTATGGCGCATGCCCTAGATTGGTTCCCGCACCCCATTTAAAAAGCCTCTGTCATGGTGGAGCAGAATCTAGCTCCAGTTGATTTATGTGCCCTCCTATGGGGTTATAAAAATAGCTTCTCCAGCCTATCCTGCGTCTCGCCTCTAACCACCACTGTCCTCACACTCTGGTATTGAAGGGGGCTATGTGAGGTACTCTCCTCAGATCCCTCTCCCCTATCCTCCCTATTTGACAGTCTGGCCCTTCCCCAGGACATCTAGGTCCCTACATTGGGTTCACTGCACTGCTCCTCCTAGCCCCATACTTTCATCTGCCCAGAACTTGGGACCCCGATCATCCCTGAGGATACCCGAGACTGGCTCACTTCCCTACACTTGGCCTCCTTTGCCTCTTCTCTCAAATACATTGTCAGCTTTCTGAATTTGAACGTTTAAGCTCCCTCCATGATATGCCCAGACATCTACTTTCATCCCTCAACAGCTTAATCCGAGCCCTCACACAGGATGACCTACCCCCTTACACTAGGATGTGGCTGACAGACCTGGGAAAAAGCCTTTCCAGAGCTGATTGGCAGACTGCATTCCACTTCGCACACAAATCCTCTAGCTATTGTTACTTGCAGAAAAATAATTTCAAAATCCATTCCAGGTGGTCCAGGGAGCTGTCTACATTGCACAAAATCTTCCCATCTACCCCAGCCTCCTGCTTGTGTTGCTGTGCAGACTTGGGTACTTACCTCCATGTCTGGTGGGAGCAGGCCCGGACTGGGACAAAAAATAGGCCCGGGCAATTTAGACCGAGCAGCCCGGGGGGGGGGGGGGGGGGGTTCACGGCGGCGGCGCTTCGTGGGGGCGGTTGATGATGGGATGTGGGGTTCCAGCACCTTGCACCTCTGGACCCCTTTACATTACACGGTGCCCTGCACCTATGGACCCCTTTACAAGCACCCTGAACCTCTGGGCCCGTTTACATTACACAGCACCCTGAACCTCCAGTTCTGGACCCCCTGCATGTTACACAGACCCCTCTACAGTGCAGATGCCCTCTCTACAGTGCGGACCCCCTCCCTACAATACAGAACCCCCTCTCACTACAGAACCCCCCTACATTACAGACCCCCCTACAAATACAGAACCCCCCTTCATTACAAACCCCCCTACATTACAGACCCCCCCTCCTACATTACAGACCCCCCTACAATACAGACCCCCCTACACTACAGAACCCCCTACACTACAGAACCCCCCCCTACAATACAGAACCCCCTACATTACAGACCCCCCTACACTACAGACCCCCCTACACTACAGAACCCCCTACACTACAGACCCCCCCTACAATACAGACCCCCCTACATTACAGACCCCCCTACACAACAGAACCCCCCTCACATTACAGAACCCCCCTCACATTACAGAACCCCCCTACATTACAGAACCCCCTAGATTACACAACCCCCCTACATTACAGACCCCCCTACATTACAGAACACCCCATACAATACAGACCCCCCTACAATACAGACCCCCCTACACTACAGAACCCCCTACATTACAGACCCCCCTACACTACAGAACCCCTACAATACAGAACCCCCCTACAATACAGAACCCCCCTACATTACAGACCCCCCACACTACAGAACACCCCCTACAATACAGAACTCCCCTTACATTACAGACCCCCCCTACACTACAGAACCCCCTACAATACAGACCGGATCCACTCATGGGGACTCACAGGAGAGGACCCATACTCTGGGATATGCTGCATTGCATTATATAACGATTTGGCCCATCTGCTCCACCTCAACTTCAAATTCAACTTCCACTTCTTCCTCAACTTCCACCTCAATTTCAACTTCCACCTCAATTTCAACTTCCACCTCAACTTCCACTTTCATTTCTACTTCCATGTTCACCTCAACTTCAAGTTCAACTTCCACTTCTTCCTCAACAGAACCCCCCCTACATTACAGAACCCCCCCTACATTACAGAACCCCCTCTACATTACAGAACCCTCTACAATACACCACCCCCCTACAATACAGAACCCCCTTCCATTACAGACCTTCCTACACTACAGAACACCCCATACAATACAGAACCCCCTACATTAAAGACCCCCCTACACTACAGACCCCCCTACACTACAGATCCCCCTACAATACAGAACCCCCTACATTGCAGACCCCCCTACACTACAGAACCCCTACAATACAGAACCCCCCTACATTACACACCCCCCACACTACAGAACGCCCCCTACAATACAGACCCCCCTACAATACAGAACTCCCCCTACATTACAGACCCCCCTACACTACAGAACCCCCCTACAATACAGAACCCCTCTACACTACAGACCCCCTACACTACAGAACCCCCCTACAATACAGAACCCCTCTACACTACAGACCCCCCTACAATACAGACCCCCCTACAATACAGAACTCCCCCTACATTACAGACCCCCTACACTACAGAACCCCCCTACAATACAGAACCCCTCTACATTACAGACCCCCCTACACTACAGAACCCCCCTACATTACAGACCCCCCTACACTACAGAACCCCCCTACAATACAGAACCCCTCTACACTACAGACCCCCCTACACTACAGAACCCCCCCTACATCACAGACCTCCCCTTCAGACCCATAATGTACCTGAGTCTCAGGTCCTGAGATCAGCACAGGACTGCATGTCGAGTCCCCTCCCCCTGTGTAGACATAAAGGAGGAGGGGTAGGGGGAGGCGGCTTCACTCTGCTCAGCTGTGGGAGACAGCCGAACCGAGACTGATCAGAGCTGCTTCCACCGTGCTAGAGAGAAGGGGAATAGTTGCGGGTTCCGCCCCCCCCCCCCCCTTGTGCCTACGTGTGTCACTCGAGTGCGGCTCCAAGGCTCACCCACCCCCCACTGCAAACAGCAACTACAGCTCTCAAAGAGCCTGTCACTGGCGGCCCGCCCCCACTTATTACACCGCTGGCGGAACATCAACGGCCGACTGCATGTCCCAGACATACAGCCCAGCGGCCCCCGGCCCGCCGGGCAAATGCCGGTCTGCCCTATGGCCAGTCCGGGCCTGGGTGGGAGTGTGAAAGGATATGACCCTTCTGGACTCAGTATTTCAGGTGTATAATACTCTCTATGAGGAACCTTTACAGCCGACCCCAGAGATCGTCTTCCTTCCTCTCCATGTTACTGGGCTCCATAGCCTCCCAGAAACAATGTCGCCTCCATTTCTTCTTGTCTGTGGCTTGGCAACTTATCCCGCTTTACTGGAAAACCACCACTACTCCCCCATTGTCACTGTGAGTCTCCACAGTGAACAACATTATGAGAATGGAGGAGATGCTAGCGCTTGACAATAATACCTATGATGAGCATAAAGTTCTGTTGTCTGGCTACGCTTCTCCTCATCCGATACTCTGGCTGATATGCTCCCCAACCCCCCCCCCCCGAGCTCAGTTCAACATTTGCCATGAATTTATTCATGTGTGATGATGGTCCTCACTAGTCAAGTTACTGATTCCCTCTCCCCCCCCCCTTTCTTCCTTCTTTCCCATGCCTTTCTCTCCCTATCCTTTTTCTTTCTCTTTTCTCCCCTTATTATTCAATGTTTGATCTAATTTGCACTCATCTATGTTTATGATGTTATACGGCGCGAGCACCAATGTGGCCCACTCGCTGCCACTTTACTCTACTTGATATATCAGTCATGTCATTGTTACGCTGTTTATACTACCAATAAAAACATTTTCAACCCTAAAAATGGCAACTGCAGCATGTCCATTTGTCAGACTGTAGCTAACTGGACTGAACAAAAGAATAAACACAATTCTGCCCATGAGAATTCTGTTCTAGAATAATTTCAGCTCATACCTTCAGTGCTGCTATTTTGTGTTGATGTTCAGGAGTATGTAATTCCCAGGTCTCTGCAGTGACACTGCTCTCTGTACACATGTGCAGAATATTGTGGTTAAAGACTTGGTCTGCTCATCCTACTTGTAAAACATGTCTTTTATGCATGCCTTTTGATGAACACCTGTTTGGTGAATCCCTTGATAAATGTATCAATGAAGATATTGATTGATGGAGGGGGAGATTAATTCTACCCCACAAAAACAGCCTAGGCCTACTACAACTATGGCTACTACCTCTTCTCAACAAATAGGGTCCTTTTGCTTTTCCCAAATATTGTCCTCTATGTCAAAAAGTCCATCCTTTCTTTGCAAGCCTCAATAATATTAATACTCTTTATTTAATAAAACACCTTTAAAGGTAATCTCTCTTTACAAGGAAAGCACAAGAAATACACAGGGTAACATAAAGGAAAAAGGGACAATATTTGAAAGCTTGTTGATGGCAGCATCTCAGGCTGGGACAGGATCTGCAATTTTTCTAACAGTCCCAGGCACCTGGTCCCCATAGGAATCTATGCTCCTCATCAATATTTTGAAACTAATGCCGTGTACACGCGGCCGGAATTTCCGGAGGAAACAGTCCGATGGGAGCTTTTCATCGGATTTTCTGACCGTGTGTATGCCCATCGGTCTTTTTCTGTCGGCATTTCCGACAGACTTTAGATTGAGAGCCTGTTCTTAATTTTTCCAATGGAAAACCTTTCTATCGGATTTTCTGATCGTGTGTATGCAATTCCGACACGCAAAATTCAGACGCATGCTTGGAAACAATTAGACGCATGCTCAGAAGCATTAAACTTCCCGTTTATTGTGCCATCGAACGTGTTGTATGTCGCGGTGTTATTGACCGTCGGAATTTGGTGTAACCGTGTGTAGGCAAGACAGTTTGAGCGAAATTCCGTCAGAATTCCAACCTGAAAACCATCAGAGCTTTTTCTGACGAAAATTCAGATCGTGTGTACGTGGCATAAGCCATAAGACTGACTTTCCAAAACGGCCACCCAATAGGAGTATAGTCAGACAATGCCATGACTGTGGTCTGCGTAAGCCACCAATGGGGAACCAGAGCTCAGGCAGCTCTGAAGAAGGCAAGCCTGATTCTCTTTTGGGTGGAGAACACGTTCCAACACTCAAGGCCACCTACATACCGGGAATGGAAAATTGGCAGGTGGGGTTCCTGAGTCGCCAACACCTAGTAGTCCCTTTGCCCCAGGATTTGCTGATGCTCTGCCAAAAGTTGGGAACATCAGATGTGGACATCATAGCCTCCAGATTCAACAAGAAAATGAACAATTTTGGGACCAGATCTAAGTATCCCCTAGGCTTTACAGTGGATGCCCTGGTGCTTCCGTGGACCCCATTTAATCTGGTTTATGCACTCCCTCCTTCTTCATGGACTGCTCCATAAGATAGAAGGGCAGGGCAGAACTTAGGCTTGTGGGGGCCCCTGGGCTTGCGTCACTTTCGGGCCCTACCTTTTATACATTATCGTATTTACCGGCATATAACACACGCACCCCAAGTTTAGGAGGAAATTTTAAGGAAAATAAACTTTTAGGAGGGAAGGTTAAGGAAAAACTTACATTTAAATGCCCATCAATGCAGCCTTTTCAGTGTCCATCTGCAGCCTTGTCCCAGTGTCATTTGCAGTCTTGAATTTGAAAAATGGCGCCACCGAGATACAAAGTCCTGTGTATCTCGGCGGCTCTCAGCAATGTAACAACATATTCGGTGACCCATCGCAGTTTGCTACAGAAGTGATGTTCCGTCGCCGCCATCTTGGTACACCCCACACTCGTCCACAGTAAGGATACACTAAGAAGGGGGAAAGCGGACATGTTGTTACACCCACCGGAGTTTTGCATTTTACACGTATTTATAACAGTAAAGTCAGTTTATATAGTGAATTACAGGACTTAGAACTCCGTCTGGCTACTTAGATCTTGAATTTTAAAAGCAACGGCAACCCTGCTCATCTCACAGGTTTGATAATCTAACAGAAGTTCGCTGCTTTTAAAATTCAACATCTAAATAGTCAGACAGAGTTGTGAGCACTGTATTTCACTATATACTAACTTTAATATTATAAATACATGTACAATGCAAAACTCCGGTGGGTGTAACAACATGTCCACTTTACCCCTTCTTAGTGTATCCTTACTGTGGACAAGTGTGGGGTGTAGCAAGATGGCAGCGGAGCCGATAGTAGCCGAGTGTACTCGGCTCGGCTCACAGTCACGCCCAGTCCCTGTGTCATGTCCATCATAGGGTGGGACTGGGCGTGACTGTGAGCGGAGCCGAGCCGAGTACACTCGGCTATGTATCTCGGCGGGGCCCATGGGCTTGAGCCCAGTCAAGCCCAATGGTAAGTCCAGCCCTGTTGAAGGGGAATTACTTTCAGTGATTCCTATTGCCTTAGATTGGCTCAGGAGAGCTCAGTACACAGACATACTCAGACTCCTGACTGACAAACCTTGGCCTCCTTCAAACATGCCAGACCTCCTGTCACAAAACCCTTTATTCCTCCCTGCTTCTCAGTCACTGGTTTTAATGGAATGGATGCTGATGCTGAGATTCTAAAAGCCTGATTCTGTAATTTCCACCTTACTCTGAGAAAATCCACCATCGCATTTGGAAGGCCTCTTTTGGCTGATGTGAAAACATGCACCTTAGCAACCAGAAATATTCTATTCCTTGCTTGTTAGCTTTGTTCCAGCCTGTTCTAGACTGCCATTTGACTGTTAGTACTCTAAAGGGACAGGTTGCTGCCCTATCTATTCTGTTTCAAAGATATTATGCATCATACACTCCTGTTAAAAAAAAAAACACTTTGACCTCCAGTGTCTCTTTGGCATCTAAATCTGGTACTTTTGGTTCTTCAAAATCCTCCTTGTGAACCAATCTCAGATATACCTTTGGAGGAAGTGAGAAAGTGGACATTACATCTACTATCTTGTGTAGAGATAAGATGTTCCTGGGACCCAGACCATCCTTCTTTTCCAAGATGGTCTCTTCCTTTCACCTGAATGAGGATATCTTCCTAGCCTCTATCCTGCCCCAAAGCACACCAAAGTTATTTCTCTCCACTGGATGTGGCCATCACATTTAGGCCTCTTCTAGCTGAACCATATTTCTTCCAAAAAGCATACTCCCTTTTTTGGATTTACAGGGAATCTGAAAGATGCCAGGGGAATCTCTTGATGACAGGAGATGTCAGAGCATTGTCCGGTTTGGAGTCAAACTGGCCAATCAGAACACATTTCAGAGGCAGTGCCATACCTCCATCAGCCTCTGGCTCCTCCAATTGGCCAGTTTGACTCCAGGCCTGAGAGTGCTCTAAGAGCTCCTCTCATCGAGAGATTCCTCCGGCGTCTTCCCCACTCCCTGTACATCTGCCCACCAAGGAGTTTTACACATGGCATCCACTGTGCAGACTGGGGTTCCCTCAAGCTGACACTCAGAAATATTTATATGCCTGTCTCGCTGGATACCTTGTGCATAACCTGTGTTTTTACTTTTGTTTTCACCTAATAAACCTTACTGCACCATAGGTGATTTTGGCACTTCTATGAAAAAGTATGTTGTTCTCTTTGTATTGCTACCTTTGTATGAAATTCCTGGTGTTTCTGTCAGCTGCCTTGCTTTCCTAATGAAAACTGACCACACTAAGCAGGAGAACACATCATGGTCAGTTCTCTATGCTGGTAACTCAGTCTACGCTCATCCAATGATCAGACTTGTCCTGACATGCCTCCCTGAACAGACTTTCACTAGGGGATGCTCAGTGTACTGCTGCTCTCTCTGCCAGCTCTCATGCAGCTAAGAACAGAGATAATGTGATAAATTATAAAACAAATATATATATATATATATATTTATCATTTTTATTTTATTTTTACAAGGTGTCTACTAAATGTGTTACTACACAAACATGCTACATCTTAAAAAAAAAAAAAAAAAAACACACTGAGCTTCAGTATGAAGAGATGTGAACCAGCTATATAGTAATGAATATAATTTCTGCATTGTTTATTTATATATATATATATATATATATATATACACACACACACACACTACTGTGACAAAGTTTTAGGTGGGTGTGAAAAAATTATGTAAACTAAGAAAGAGAAGCACGGAATATAGCCTGAAAGGGTTAATGGAGTGCTGGCATGACAGGGGTGACTGAGGATCTAGGAAGAAGATGGTGGAGCAAAGCTGTACATTGGCATGGTTGAAGGAGGAAGGGGAGGAGCAATATAAAGTACAGGGGCGGAGCTAGAAAGTCATTCGGAGGAAGAAGATCACAGAGGAGGCAGCTTTCCAGCGCTGCTCCTCTCATCATGGCCAACGTGGAGGATTTGCTGGCTCGGCTGCGGCGGACGGCCGCGGTGAAGGGGATGGAGTGGCTGCGGAAACACGTGGAGGAACTGGCGGGGGACGAGGCGGCTGGCTCTGGAGTGGGTGAGGCTTCACAGCGCGCGCGGAGGTCTCGGCCTCCGGCGTGTTTTTCTCCGGGCCTGCACCTCGGCCACCTCGTGTATCTAGGAGCCCTGGGGAGGATCGGCCGATCCCCCCAGCGAAGCGGGCGCAGCACGACGGGCCGATTTTCGGGCGGTCCGGACCGGCCTCGGGGGGTGGGGCCACGGGTCATCATGGCGCCGGAACCCCCGTCCGGCCGGAGCTGCATGGAGGACTCGCGGGTATCGCCGGTGGGCAGCGCGGGATCAGGGGGGCAGATGGGGGGTGGGCCTCAGCACTTGGATGGAAGGCCGGCTGTGCCCACGCGGGGGGGCGCAGCCATGGCTAAGGACTTCCACGCAAAGAAAGCGGCAAGAGCGGGCGGCACACAGCTAAGGTGCCCAGCAGGTCGGGTTTGCGGCGCCAGTCTGCTGGGGGCTTTGTGGCGGCCAAAGGACAGACGGACTCGCAGAAAGGTGCCTCGGCCTCCGGGGGCCCTTCGCCCGGGGGGCTAGCTTCCCCCCCTTGAGTGTCATGGAGGACCGTTCCGAGGGGGAGCTCTCAGAGGAGGAGGATCCACAGGCCGCAGCTCCGGATGGTGGCGGGGCTTCTGACGCAAGACCGCAGGGGCGGCCGGGTGAGTCTACTGATGGTTTGTCTTTATCTGCTGCATTGCGGGACTTGCTTGGTGGGGTGCGGGTGGACACTGGGGGGTGCCTTGTCAAGGGGGCACGGTGCGCGGGGGAGCCCGGGCAGGCCATGATGGGGGTTGGGCCAGCCACCACGGGGGACCGTTGGCCATTGGGGGAACTCCTGGAGGGGCTGCGGGCCCTGGTAGGTAAGTTTGACGGGGGTCCGGGGTCGTCCTCGCAAGTGGGGCCGTGGACGGCCCCGGGCCTCGGGTCACGGACGGGGGGTCCGGGGGGGGGGGGGCGCTGTGAGTGGCCCCCCGGCTCCCCCTGTCACAGATGGGTCAGCGGGTGCGGAACCGGCTAGTGCGGTGGGGGTAGCGGTGGCCAAGGAATCGGTGGTACGGTCGGATATTGTCAGGATTGCGGACGCGGCACAGTGTGAGGTGTATGTGTGCTTCGTGGAACCTCTAGATGCACACTTGAAACAGGATGTCCGGGACAAGATTCATAAGGGTGAGTATGTGGGGATCTTTTCCTTGCTCCCCTTGGAAAAATTTAACCTGGACAGGGTTAAGCCGGATAGCACAAAGAAGGAGGATGAGGAGAAGCGGCGGTATCGGCTGATCCCGCGCACTTTCTCTAATTGGCTCCAGGCATTCGCCATACTTGCTAGTGTGATTGGGGAAAAGAACCCCGAGCATTGCTCGGCGTTGTTCTGCTACCTGGATGCCATAGGGGAAGCGTATAGGGTTTATGGGGGGTCCTGGCTTAGGTACAACGAACAGTTCCGGCAGCGGAAGGCGGTCCGGCCGGAGTTGCGTTGGGACCACAAGGACATCAGCCTCTGGATGAGGCTCATGTCGGCGTCGAGGGCCCCACCTCAGTTTTTTCAGGATGGGGCCGGGAGTGCACCATCCTCAGGGCTGCCAGCCGTAAAGAAGTGGGGAGTGTGCTGGCAGTTCAATGAGGGTGCCTGCAAGTTTGGGGGAGCGTGCCGTTTCAAGCACGAGTGCTCGGGGTGCGGGGGGGGCCCACACATTGGCCAGGTGCTTCAAACGGGGAAAGCGCACCGGCGACCCTGCTCACAAAAGGGACAACGCTGGTGAGGGTGGAAAGGATGCTTCCTTTCCTAAGTAAATATCTGGACAGGGCGGTGGCGCAGGTTTTGCTTGCGGGTTTCCGGGATGGTTTCCGGATCCCGTGTGCTCTGGCGGAGGTACCGCCGGTGGAGAAGAACCTGCGTTCGTCTTTGATGCATCCGGAGGTGGTGGACGAGAAGCTGGGGAAGGAGGTGGCGCTGGGGCAGATGGGGGGGCCTTACGGTGAGAAGCCTTGGGAGGGCTTGATGGTGTTGCCGTTGGGTGTTGTTACCAAGAAGGAGCTTGGGAAATTCCGCCTGATTCACCACTTGTCTTTTCCAAAGGGGGGATCGGTCAATGACTTTATTGACCCGGACGCATGCGCGGTCTCGTATACGTCCTTTGACGCAGTGGTCCGCTGGGTGAGGCGCTACGGGTGGGGATCGCTCATGGCGAAGGCGGATATTGAATCTGCTTTTCGCTTGTTGCCTGTGCACCCGGACAGCTTTCGGTTGTTAGAGTGTCACTGGCGGGGCAAGTTCTACGTGGACAAGTGTTTACCGATGGGCTGTTCCATTTCATGCACGTATTTTGAGACCTTCAGCTCTTCTTGGAGTGGGTGGTGAGGGACGTTTCGGGCCTGGAGTCGGTCATCCATTATTTCGATGACTTCCTGTGCGTGGGCCCACCTGCCTCCGCTGTGTGTGCGATCCTGCTATCTACGTTGCAGCACATCGCGGGCAGGTTTGGGGTCCCCTTGGCGGTGGACAAAACGGAAGGGCCCACGTCGGAGTTAAGCTTCCTGGCCATTGTTATCGATTCCATGGCTATGGAGTGTAGGTTGCCCGACAACAAATTGGAGGAATTGCAGGCAGATCTCCGGGAGATTCAGGGGAGGCAAAAGGTGCAGCTGCAGTCGTTGCAGTCATTACTGGGCAAGCTGAATTTCGCGTGCCGGATCATTCCCATGGGACGGGTGTTCTGCCGACAGCTGTCGGCGGCTACAGCCGGGATCAGCGTGCCTACCCATTTTGTTCGTTTGCGGAGGGAGCACCGGGAGGATCTCTGGGTGTGGCATGACTTTTTGTCCACCTACAACGGGAGGGCTATGTGGATGTCAGGCCCAACGCGGCAGGCTCTACTGGATATGGGGCGTTCTTACGGGGTCGCTGGAGTGCGGAACCCTGGCCGCAGTCGTGGAGGGAGGCCGGGTTCCTGGGGAACCGGGTGTTACTTGAGCTTTTCCCAGTGGTACTGGCGTTGGAGCTGTGGGGCGAGGAATTTGGCAACCTGAAGTTGCGCATTAATTGCGACAACTTGGGGGTTGTGCAGGTGGTTAACCGCATGACGGCCTCTTCTCCCCCGGTTATTCGACTCCTGCGGCAGCTGGTGTTCCGGTGCTTACAGCTCAATGTTTTTGTATATGCCGTTCACATTCCTGGGGTCAAGAACTCATTGGCTGATTCGCTCTCTCGTTTTCAGTGGGCCAAGTTCCGGGAACTGGCGCCTGGCGTGGAAGAAGCGGGGTTCAATGCCCGGACTGGCTGTGGAAGCTGCCTTTGGACTCACATCGGGCTGGATCCGGAGGTCGTTGAGTGAGGCTACTTGGTCGGCTTACTCACGGGTGTGGACGGAATGGTTTGAGTTGATTCATGAGGTGGGGGTAAGTGATCGGGGCTCCGATCAGCAGTGGCTGGTGCTCTATATGGTGACCAGGAACATGGAACTGGGTTTGTCAGCTGCATCCATTGATCGTAAGTTGGCGGGGCTGGCCTTTTTATTCAAGTTGTTGGGGGGTGTGGATTGGACCAAGGATTTTTGGGTCAGACAAACATTGCGGGGCTATCGTAGACAGCGGCCTAGGAAGGATACCAGGCGGCCGGTCACGTTCGCCAACTTGCTGGCGATTTGTGGCCGCCTCCGCTCGGTATGTACAACCAATTACGAGACGTTGCTGTTTGCGGCTACATTTTTATGGAGCATTTTGGGTGGGGGAGTTGGTGAGCCCGTCCAAGCGGCTGGGCGGGGGACTGTTGGATCAGGACATACAGGTGAGTGCTGGTAGGGTGAGTATTCGTTTGCGGAGGTCAAAAAACTGATCAGCTGGGCAGGGGGATGGTTGTGTCCCTTTTTGCATTGCAAGGTTCTGAAGTGTGCCCGGTGACGGTGGTGCGGGAATTCCGGGCGGTGAGAGGGGTTGGGCTGAGGCCGTTCTTGAGGCACGAGAACGGTTAGTTTTTGTCCAGATTTCAATTCATATCGGTGTTTAGGCGCTGTCTGCGGGAAGTGGGTTTGGATTGCAAGGCTTATGCGTCCCACTCTTTCCGCATTGGGGCGGCCACGGAGGCCGCAAAATGTGGGTTGGATGAGGCGACAGTACGTAAGATCGGGCGCTGGGAGTCCGGGCGCTGGGAGTCCAGGCGCTTCCAGTCGTACATTCGGCCTCAGTTAATCGTTAATCGAATAGTTCAGTCGGGTGGAGGTGTGTGTTGTTTGGGGCGATGCGTCTGGGTTGTGTGGGTGGTGGTTGCACTATACTTGCTGTTGGGGTTTCTTTTGTGTTTGTGGCAACTTGTGATGCGTTTTGGTTCTTTTGTTCCAGATGAAGGTTCACCACGCCTCGTTTGGATCCTGGGGCCCTCCTACGTCTGTTGGGGAGCCAGGAGAGGTGATGCGCGCCCGGATGGAAGGCAATTGGGGATTTCCAGGAGGGTGGCTTGTTTGAAGTGACTGGGCTTCCCGGGGATGCAGTGGGAGAGAGTGATTCGGGAGGCGGAGAGGTTTGCATGGAGGGAGAGGCCCCCGGACGTGCTCGTGATACATGCTGTGGGGAACGATCTGGGGGTGAGAAAAGTAAAGGACATAATGGCGGATATGAAGGCTGACATCCTGCATTTGAGGGCCCGTTTCCCTGCGACCATTCTGGTCTGGTCTGACATTGTGGCCAGAACGGTTTGGCAGCGGGCTCGGTCCGTCGACAGCATTAATAAGACCAGGATCCGGGTTAACAAGGTGATGGGCAGGTTTATGGTGCAGAATGGCGGGCTCGTGGTTCGGCACCGGGAACTGGAGGTCAATGTGGGGCTCTATTTGCGTAAGGATGGTGTGCCTCTTTCAGATGTCGGGATAGACTTATGGTTGTTGGGTCTACAGGAGGGTATTCAGATGGCTCTGCGGGTGTGGGGTTGCCCGCAAGGTTGAGGTAGTCCCCCTTTTGGGCTGTGGCAATGTTTCTGGTGGTTTCTGACGGTAGACGGTTGATCAGAAAATAGTCTGAAGGTGTAGGGGGCTCATCGAAAGATCGGCCCCTCTGGTGTATTCCGGAACGGTGGATGGAATACTTGTATGTGCACTGACGGAAGTTATCTCCGACCGGCTACAGGTGGAGGCCTTGGTAAAAAGTTATACAGAGGAACCGCAGTGATTTGGTGTTTGGTATAAGTATGGGTCACCGTCGGAGATCACCAGACTGGGCATGTTATTTATATTTGGGTTGTTTATAATATGTTTATATATATTTATATATTTATTGATATATATATATATATATATATATATTTTTTTTTTTTTTTGTTGGAGTGAGTTTTTAAGACGTGTTTAATAAAGGCTGTTGTGGCCAGTTTACTCCAAATAAAGGTGTGGTCTCGTCCTTAAGTGGGAAATTAAGGGTAAAGGTCAAGGTATGTCCAGATGGGGCAGTACAAAGTGGGAGGAGAGCATTCAGGCTACACTGGTCATGCTGTCAGAAATAGAAGTGTTAAGACTTAATGTACACGGGACATTTTACAACCTTTCCTGAACGATTTAACTTTGTAACCAACCTTTAAAAATTTCAGTTTTGCCGTGTTTACATGCCGCGTTTGTGTTTAAAAGCATGAACGTGATGACAGTAATGGGACTAAACAAGGAAGTTCAATAGCCAGTAGCCAAAAGCTGCCCTTGCATTGTATTTGGTCCATCGGACTAGCACACAGACAAACGGTTTTCCCGATTTTTAGTCCGTCGGACAGATTTGAAACATGTTTTATTTCTAGGTCCGTCTGAATTTTGGGGAAAAAAAGTCCGCTGGAGCCCACACACGATCGAATTGTCCGATGGATTCCGGTCCGCTGGACCAAGTCTGCCGGCAAGTCTGATCGTGTGTACGCGGCATAAGGGTTCAGTTCTGTCCAATCTAAGGTTCGTGTCTAATTAAGCCGTAAGCCATCCTCACAGGTATACCTGGGAAAAGCTCAGAAACAGACACGGAAAAGGGACAAAAGAAACAAAGTGATTGCCCCCTCTGTAGAGAACCCTGTGTTGTTTGTCAACACAGGGCTCTGGGCTGTAATTCGACACAGCTAATCAGCAGGTCCCAGCCATGAATAATTGGCAGGGTTCTGCTGATAAACTTCCACTGTGTCAAATCATAGCGGAGCAGGTGGACAGGGGCTCGTGTGTGCACCCAAAACCCGGAATCAGGCAGCGGCCTATGGGTACGTTGCTGTGCCTGTAGAAGACGTCCTGTCGCAGTTTATGTACTGCACTAGGTCGGCAAGTGGTTAAACGCTTTGTTGCTATTTTTTTTTTATTCTCTAGTCTGAAAGATTTTTTATGTCATGTTACCATTACAGCGCCAATCAGCGCTGTGCGAATACAGAAAAGCAGTCTAAAAAGCTACGGTCTTCTTCCAGTACAGTGCGCCTTCTAAGCATAGCAATAGATTAAATTTTTTTTAATGATGAGGTAAGTAAATGACAAAATGGTGGAAGAGATTGGGCATGTCATATAATAGTCATCCGCTCTGTCCAGGAATGGTGGCACCTGATTGATGGAATGGGCTGCAGTATCTGTGTGCGGTCCCTCGCGTGGCACAGTGGCGGTGGATCCAACACCTTGGCGATGTCCGGGGATGGAGATCAGTGAATACAGGAAGGCAGAGTGACACAGCAATGACGTCACTACTGGGTACAGGACCAGTGGGGAGGTGCGCGTGTTCGAAGCATGTGTGCTTCTTGCTCAGGCTCTTGTTCGTGTATATGTTTCAGATCCACTTCAATCTGCAAGCAGGCAGCCTCCTTTGATATTAGCATTTTCCCTAGCATTCTTATGGACTCACTGCCATGGACTCATTTACTGTGCCCTTTAATTTTTTAATATATCGCTTGACCTATTGTTCTTCCTTTGTTATCTATATGATTGCACCCTCACCCAGAGTGTGCTTAATTTAGCCATTTTTGTTCTTCCAGTATGGATAAGAGCGATTCTGATTGGTCACCTGCTGGCACTTGACTGCTTTGACCAATCATAATTGCTCTGATCTGACCCAGTGTCTCTAAGAGAAGAAGACCGTGACTTTCAAAACCCCAACCCCATGAATTGGCTGCATTGGCAGTGAAAGCTAATCATCCATGGAGGTAAGTACAGCAGGGACCAGAGAGGAGGGTGTACAGTGTTACTTCACGTTTTATATTTTTTTGTGAAAAAGTGAACTTACACTTAAACCCTTGCATTGTGGAGAAGGTCCCACTTCAAAAGTAACCGTCTCCAGCCCAGAGTTCAGCTGCAAATCTTACCTGTTGTAATGCCTTACAGATCCAAGTTGTGCGGGCCACCCTCTCAGCACAGCAAGTGCTCCTGCCTGCATCTTCCCAACTTCTGTGTATGGACAGAAGATTCCACTTCATTCCTGCAGATCATTCATTCTCAACCAGGTTGCCTCCAGCGGCTGCTAGAGGTTTCTTGAGCAATCAGAAGTTTCTACTTCCAAGACTACCATTAACTCTAATGACATTTTTAGCTATCTAATTATTTCCACTGAGCACCAGCATAAGAGGGGCCCTTCTCTACTGACCACTAACAAAAGGGGGCACTTCTCCATCCATCAGAGTGGGAGAATACTATAATATCTATTCATATTACATATGAACGCGATAATTTTGAATTGAAATATGCTACATTATGTAAACCAGCTATTCAGGGGCAGACTTAAATTTTTCACCATTTTTCACTAAGTTTTTTCTGACCTAATGGGAGGGTTCTACTATTCACAACCCTCGGACATTTGTGTTTATACCAGTGATTTCATATCAAATTACATATTTTTTAATAGTGCATACTTGCATGCCCGCGCTATAGCTGAAAGACGGCTACAGGATGATCGTCCAGTTCTGGGATGCATCTACTGACGTCCTCCCAGAACTTGACCCCCCAGTTTGCATCAGGTGCATTCCGTGATCACAGATCAAGGTAAAGGGCCAATCACAGCGGCCATTTTACCATGTGATGAGCTGTGTCCAATCACAGCTGATCACATGTAAGTAAATCCCGGTTATCAGCATTTCCTTTCCTCAGCTCTGTCAGGGGATGTTTACACTGATAAATTACGTCTGGAGGAAAAGAGATTTAATCTCCATATAGTAAGTAAGTAAGAGCTGTGACAATGTGGACTAGACACCCTCAAGAGCTGGTTCTGGCCAGCTCAGTAGATTGCTTTAAAAAAAGGCCTGAAATACGATAAACCGATCACACCCTCCCCTTCTATAGCCCTTCTTTTCATATTGCCCGGTACTGTTCAATTCCAAAAGTATAATCTCCTAAAAAAAATGGTCTCAGTGCGGATAAACATTTAATCCCTAGACACTGGAAATCCACCTCCCCCATCTCTCATTGAATGGGTAGGTGAGATAAATGACATTATGCTTATGGAGGAGATGCAGGCCAAATCTCTAGACAAAGAGGCAAAGTTTTCATTCATCTGGAGTATCTGGAGGCATTACTCTACTTCAGATGAATTGAAGCACAGACTCTCAACAGTGAGTACTCTCTGAAGAACTAAACCCTAAACACCCCCCCCCCCCCCAAACAAAATTTAAAAAAATGCTTGTCTATCCGTGACGGATAAACCCGCAACAGGATGAGGCCCGCTGTCTCTCAACCCCCCTTCCCCCACCTTTTTTCCTTTACTACTATAACCTTCCCTCTCTCTATCTGGTTTTCCTCCTTTACTATCACTTCTATCTTTCCCTAGCTCCTCTATCCCTAGCTATGGATAGCCATTCCATGAAACTACAAGTACTCTTGGCCCTCAGTATGAGTACTACAGGCAGTTTGGAGACTTGAAAATTCCCTGAACCCGGGATCTGACACTTAACAATGTTTAGTTCAGACACATTTACTCCCTCGGCTTATGGACGCAGAAGGTTCCCATAGGGGCGTCCAGACCATGGGAGATGGCAACCACCCGAACGTCAGCACCATGCTTGAAACACTACTTCATAGACATACTCTCAAGTCATCTATATGTACGTAATGGAATGCTCTATATTTTTTGTTTATATAACTCAGATTTATCTGACCAGAACGCCCTCTGTCAGGCGTCTGGTTCTGTTCTTGTTCCTTTCTGCTCTTGTTCCTTTCTGTTCTAATATGTACTAAAACAATAAAAACTTAAAAGCCTGGATTCTTTCCTAAATGTACATAATAGAACTAGATACTAATATTTATGGGTAAGGTGATCCAGGGAATATCCGATTGTCTCTTGGGGGATCACCTGGAACAAATTGGATCATGCTTTGCTGGGGTTTTTCGCCTTCCTCTGGATCATCTGTTGGTATGGGATTGTATGATTTATTTATTTTTTTTCTTCTCTTTTATTGGTTGAACTAGATCAGGGATATGCAATTAGCGGACCTCCAGCTGTTGCAGAACTACAATTCCCATGAGGCATAGCAAGACTCTGACAGCCATGACTCAACTCATGACACCCAGAGACAGAAGCATGATGGGACTTGTAGTTTTGCAACAGCTGGAGGTCCGCTAATTGAATATCCCTGAACTAGATGGAAGTGTTTCTTTTTTCAACCTGATTAACTATGTAATCGGGGACTGAGCATCAGTGCCCTGATTATCAGTGCCGCATTATCAGTGCAGCCATATCAGTGACCATCAGTGAAAGAAAAATACTTTCATTTGCAAAATTTTTCTTCATTATGTTTTATAACATAAATGAAGACTAAGGTTTTTATTTTTATTTTTTTGTCTTTTAAATACCACCAAAAGAAAGCTCTATTTGTGTGAAAAAAATGATAAGATTTTCATATGTGTGACAGTGCTGAAAGCTGAAAATTGGCCTGGACAGCAATGGCGCGAAAGTGCCCTGTAGGCAAATGATTAAAAAAAAACTTTCTCTTAGCTCGCTCTTTTTGCTCGCTCCTAGATTCAAAGCAAATTTGTCAAACCCTGATCTATGTGAAGGGGAAAGAGAAACAGGTGGAAGATTATGAAGCACTTTCTCCCAAATCCTCTTCCCATTTAACCTTGGATTCAAAGGGAGCATTACCCAAAAATATATTTAATAAAAAGGCATCTAAGGATGATATCAGGCCTATATTACTATTTGAATTCATCACTGTATCTATTCTAATTTTATCAACTATTGGCCCCGAAGCTCCAAACTGTGTTTGGGCTGCATGGTGCAATTCTAAATATTGATAAAAATACATTCTTCTGAAGACTGAACTCCACTTGTAATTGCTGAAATTATTTAAATCGATTCCCTGAATATAATTATGTAATACTTTTTAAGCCCGCCATCTTCTTATCCTTTCATAAATTTAGGACATACTTCATTCTCTTAGGAGTTAACTTTGTATTAGTTACCGGTAATTGGAGTGTGTTTTTTGCACACTCCCACACTATCCCCCCATAAGACAGAGGGTAGGATGTTTGGAAGAGAACTTGGCTTTAGATTTTACAAATCTAATAGAGGATTGCACCTATCGAATAAATATATAAGTATAGAATATGTGTATGGAGAGAAATTACAATTATTCCAACCTGAAAGATGTAAATGGGATGCCAAAAAATATAGACAAAGATTTGGCAATGAAATATCTCCCAAATATTCAAGGTACTGGAGTGTAAATAAAGCTGATCTAGGTTGCTTCTTTCTCCAGATAAATTCCCAAAAGATGGCCAAGAATTGTTAAAATATCGTTAAAGGGATGGACATTTCAATTAGGGGTGTGCTCACTTTTGTTGCCAGCAGTTAAGACATTAATGGCTGTGTGTTGAGTTATTTTGAGGTGACAGAAAATTGACACAGTTATACAAGCTGTACACTCACTACTTTACATTGTAGCAAAGTGTTATTTCTTCAGTGTTGTCACATGAAAGATATAATAAAATTATTTACAAAAATGTAAGGGGTTTATTCACTTTTGTGAGATACTGTATATATTATAAACAACAACTGGGGTATCCAAACCATTTTAATCAGATTGATCCTATCTATAACAGAAAAAGAACGTTTACAACAAGTTCGACATTTTAATGTAAACATCTGGCACCAAGAAGACAAATTAAGCTCCATATATTGATTAGTAAAGCGAGTAATCTAAATGCCCAAATAAGTAATTTGCTGTACCACCTTTAAATTGGATAAAGAGCATTCTACTTTCTTAGGAATTGGATCCAGTTAACAATCAGACCTGAATATATACAAAATTTGTTCAAAAGGCTCATAACACGTGAAAGAGATGAATTTGCATCTGACAATATTAGTAAAGTACCGCCAGAACACAACATGACTTTCTCTTCCGTCAAGCCTTTTTAAAGACAATAATTGATGAGTCTTGCCTCACCCACGCTGCAAGGGATCTATTGCCAAGACAAACAGCAAGGGAGACAAGACAAACAGCAAGGGAGACAGTGAGCAATCCTGTCTGGTCCCTCTTTGCAGTGCAAAGGAAGAGGAAGTTGATGCTAATTGTAGCGCCGGCTCCCGAAGACCATGTGCTATGTTTTGTAAATTAAATTTTTTTCCTAAGACCATAGTTGGGTATTAAAGTTAATTTCAGTAAATTGTGGTCTTGGCATCAGGTTGGCTGGGCTGTACTATGTTCTGCCTGGTCATAGGTGTAGGTATCACCTTTGACAGGCATTGGAACGCAGTCTGGTTGGACGCATTGAGTAATCTCTCTCTCTGAGCCAATCAGTGGGTGTGTTGTCTCGCTGTGTATTCCAGAAGAGGGTACTTAAGGTGCCAAGGTCACATGGTTCTGGGTTCTGGTCCAGAAGTACGTTCAGACTCCAGGGTCCTGGTTATCCTGACCAGCCTCCAGAGACCCGCATGGCCTGGGGTGCGGATCCATCTGTTTCTGAGTCTCGCGACTGGCTAGTCCGAGGCACAGTAATTGTAAGAAGGATTTCAAGGTGGTCCAGTGACGTTTCAGGTTTGGAGAGGCCAAGCAACTCAAAACGCAACCAGGGGAGATTTCTTCAGAAGAGGGCCCTGCACGAGGCTGGCTGCTCGGTAAGAGCCTAGAAGCTAAGCTGAAAGGACACCAAGTAAATCGGCATTCTTGCGGTATTGCCGGACCAGCTGCAAGATACTGGTACTGTAAGAAATTTTCTAAGTCTGTGGCAGAGGCTTTGCTAAGCTTGAATCACTTGTCGGCTGCTAAATCCACAAACAGGGATTTATCCGGTATTTGAAATATCCAGTTGCGAATGGCTATTCCCTGGATCATCTAGAGAGAGACATTTCAAGTGTCAGCAGTTACAAACCCTCTATTCCCAACTGTAAAGACTGTGTTCTGTTCAAAGTTTTGTGCAAATAAAAATTCCTAAAAAGGGATTCAAGTGTCGGTCTCTGCAGTTATTGGGCCATCAACCTCGGGAACCCCTAGACAAGAACGGGGTGCAGAAGGTAAACGGTAAGCCCAGCAAAACCAGCCGCTCCTTCGGGGTAAGTGCTACATAATTCTGGCCTTTGGTTTTGATGTTTCAACCACTTGAGAAATATCTGACCTATTCCAAATTTATGGTATGTATGTGGACTTCTCAGGCTGCTTGGAAGTGTAGTCCTATGCCTGCTGCTGTGAGTGCTGACTGGGAAGGAGCCCACCCATGCTCCAATGACAGATGAGAGCAGAAGAATCCAGGAGCCACACATCAAAACAAGACCTGCTGTGTGTAGACCAGTGTTTCTCAACTCCAGTCCTCAAGGCACTCCAATAGGTCATGTTTTCAGGCTTCCCACTATCTTGCACAGGTGATTTAATCAGTTTCACTGCCTTAGTAATTACCACAGCTGTTTCATCTGAGGGAAATCCTGAAAACATGACCTGCAGGGGCGCCTTGTGGACTGGAGTTGAGAAACACTTGTGTAGACAGGTGGCAGTCTCAGCCTGGACCCCCACAAGGCCATGCTCCCCACAGTGTTTCCCATCCCCATGAGTAAGCTCCAGTGGGCGGAGTGAAATGCATTGAGGGCATGGCCTGGCAGAGGTCCAGGCTGAGACTGCCACTTGTCTACACACAGCAGGTCTTGTTCTGATGTGCGGCTCCTGGGATCTTCTGCCCTCACCTATTCCAAAGTTAGTCAGGACTGCCCACAAAATAGCATCTCATGCTATCAAAAGCCTTGGACATATCGAGAGCCAATATGGCTTCATTGTTGTGGTTATCTGTGGGGACCTGCATTTTAAGGGGCATGAAACTAGTTTGATCTGGGTGCACTACAGTAGAGATGACTTTATTTTATCTCAAATCCAACACTTTAGCAATGGTTTTTACATCTGTTGTTAACAGTGACATGTGACGATATGAGTCTGGTAAATGAGGATATTTTTTTTTTTTTATGGTAACACACCTATAATGACCCCATACATAGATTAAGGAAGGAGAACAGTTTTATCGCATCCTCCAAGGTATCAAGTAAATGCAGTAGGATAACCTTCCTCAAATCTTTGTTTACCTCTATAGGAATACCATCTGCCCCTGGAGTTTAGATTTTGAAGAAGTCATAAGGGCCTTCTCAAGTTCTTCTATAGTCATCCAAAACTGATTTTGTTGGATGTTCATAGACCCTGAGTTATAGGCTGGCACCTTCAGGTGACTGGATGTTGGCAAGCTTTGTAAGACCCACCCCTTGGGTGTCCCCCCTATAAACCTATCCCACTTTGTAAGTCCTGATCCTTTTTCTAGTGTCCAAAGGTGATTCAATCAACTATTCGCTGTCTTCTAATGTAGAAAAAAAACACATTTTTTTTCTGGCCATTATTATTATCACCATTACTATGTCATTCTTAATTTTATTATTATTACTGGAAATAATTTATAAGCAGGGATTCCATGTGACCTGGAAGGTGTAAATGGTTGAGAAAGGCTCCTTTGGAGAGTCTATCTATCATTGAAGACGCATGATAGATGGCCCCTGTGTAGGAGAGGCATTACAAGATTAACCTTTAATGGACAAAGTACAGGTTCCCATTAAAATAGTTTAATCTCTTTATCACGTTCACATAATAAATCACAGTGAATCATATATTTTGTTTGTACTCTCTCACTGCTGTTTATACATTCATTTCCTGTGAAAGCTGGTTGTATTCTTTCCATTCCACATCTTCTATACCAATATTTGTTTCTGTTTCTTTTGTACGTTAGTTTTCCTCTTGTTATTGCTCAGTGATACTCTTTGTTCCATAATGGACAGTCCATCATGGTAGGAAATGAAAAGCAGGACCATAACAGAGCAACCATTGTCGTGAAACCCACATTCCAGTAATAGAGATAAACTTCTGATGTTATCAGAATATTTGCGAGCTTGGTGAAGAGAAGTCTCCAGGGTCCACCCCGCAGAAGTCAATTCAACATTTTCCTATTAAATAAGATGTAAGATAGGTCCTACCAAGGCTTCTTGGGAGTGCTCTATGTAGGGCAATGTTTTGGGTGGCAGTGATATATGAAGGTAATATTCTTCGACCCCCCTCATTTTCCACATTTTCCATCTACGTTTTTCTTATCTTTAATCTTTTCTACAATACCAAAGGAGCAAAGAAATGTATTTGAAAATGAAAACCAACCCTTGAGAGTCTGATCAGCCATGCCCCAGCATCCTTTGCTCTCCTACTTCATAACCTTTTTTATAATCTTTAATTTGTCCATTTTTTTCTGTCTTCAACAGATAAGCCTCTGTCATTTATTGCCTGTTTGTTTATATCTTGTCCTTATTGTTGTTTATTGCTGTCGATGGAAAGATTTTTAATACATACTTAAGCAGAAAAACTGAAAATGCTATGCAGATTGAAAAGGGATGTTAAAGTGTCTCCTTTATCAACTTGCAAATGACTTACCTTTTATTTATTGCATTTCAGTGGCTCATTATTTAAATTCTATCCAGGAGGAAATAGTGTCACGTCTTTTCCGGATACCTATTTTCCTGGACACACGGACATGTGGTTCAATGACAGGAAGGCATTATAAAGGAGAAAAATTAGATGTTGCAATTAAATAATTCACCAAGTCATAATAAGGAAGTCAATTAGTATTCAGGTTGGAGGAGTAGGTGCTTGTAAAGATAAATGTGTTTTTCTTTTCCTACTAAGATGGGAAATGTATTTGGCACAATCGCAGCCCTCGATACAATAGCTGCTTAATGGATAGAAAATGATGTTGTTCTCCCCCCTCCTTTTTTTTATTTCCCAAAAACCTTTGCATACTAAAATATGTCAGACTGTGGTAAAGATGACAGGGTGCCCATACATGTTGCAATCCAGCTCTTCAAACTTTTACAGTGCCTTGCAAAAGTATTCACCCCCCTTGGCATTTTTCATGTTTTGTTGCCTCACAACCTAGAATTAACATGGATTGTTTGAGGATTTGCATCATTTAATTTACAGAACCTGCACACAACTTTAAAGATGTTTTTTTTGTTTTTTTTTATTGTGTAGCAAACAATGAATAGGTCAAAATAACAGAAAAAGTCAAAGTGCTATTCACCCCCCTAAAGTCAATACTTTGTAGAGCCACCTTTTGCGGCTATCACAGCTCCAAGTCAGTTTGGATAAGTCTCTATGAGCTTGTCACATCTTACCACTGGGATTTTTGCCCATTCCTCCATGCAAAACTGCTCCAGCTCCTTCAAGTTAGAGGGTTTTCACTTCTGAACAGCAATCTTTAAGGCCGCGTACACACGCGCGGACTGTTCGCCCAACTTTGTCCGTCCAACAGTTTCGGCAAACAGTCCGCTCAAACTTAGCATGGACGGACATGGCCACACACGACGGACGAACAGTTTGCTGAAACCGTGCGCGATGACGTGAACGGCACGTACGACGGGACGAAAAATACGACGTCCTATACACTGCATTATAGCTTTCGGCGTGAAAATCCTTTCTGAGCATGCGCGCAACTTTGTTTGACGAACAAGCCTACACACGAGCGGACTGTTCGCTGAAACAAGGTTTCAGCGAACAGTTTTACGGAATTTCCGAAAAACCTTGTCCGTCAAACTGTCCGCTGAAACTGTCCGCTGAAAGCCCACACACGAGCGGACTGTCCGCCCAAACACTGTTCAGCGGACAAAGTTGGGCGAACAGTCCGCCCGTGTGTACGCGGCCTTAGTCTGACCACAGATTTTCTATTGGATTGAAGCTGGGCTTTGACTAGGTCATTCCAATATATTTACATGTTTCCCCTTAAACCACTCAAGTGTTGCTTTAGCAGTGTGTTTGGGGTCATTGTCCTGCTGGAAGGTGAACCTCCGTCCTAGCCTCAAATCATACACAGAGTGGTACAGGCTTTGCTCAAGTGCTGAAAATCATCCCCACAGCATGACGTTGCCACCACCATGTTTCACTGTGGGGTTGGTGTTCTTTGGGTGATGTGATGTTGGGTTTGCGCCAGACATAGCGTTTTCTTTGATGGCCAAAAAGTTCAGTTTTAATCTCATCAGACCAGAGCACCTTCTTCCATACATTTTGGGAGTCTCCCACATGCCTTTTTGCAAATTCAAAACTAGCGATTTTGTTTCTTTCTGAAAGTAATGGCTTTCTTCTGGCCATTCTGCCATAAAGCCCAACTCTATGGAGTGTATGGCTTATTGTTGTCCTATGTACAGACACTCCAGTCTCTGCTATCACACTCTGCAGATCCTCCAGGATTACCTTAGGTCTCTGTGCTGCCTCTCTGCTCCTTGCCTGGTCCGTGGGTTTTGGTAGCAGTCTCTTGGCAGGTTTGCTGTTGTGCCTTGTTCTTTACATTTGGTTATGATAAATTTGATGGTGCTCCTAGGGATCGTCAAAGATTGGGATCATTTTTTATAACCTAACCCTGACTTGTACTTCTCAACAACATTGTCTCTTACTTGCTTGGAGAATTCTTTGGTCTTAACGGGAGTGTTTGGTTAATGGTGCCTCTTGCTTAGGTGTTGCAGCCTCTGGGGCCTTTCAAAAAGGTGTGTGTATGTAATTGCAGATCATGTGATACTTAGATTGCACACAGGTGGACATCATTTCACTAATTATGTGACTTCTGAAGGGAATTGGTTGCACCAGAGCTTTTTATGGCTTCATAACAAAGGGGGTGAATACATACGCACATGCCAATTATCAATATTTTATTTCTGAAAAATAGTTTTATGTATATATTTTTCTAATTTTACTTCACCAACTTAGACTATTGTGTTCTGAGCCATCACATATAATTCAGATTAAAAAAACATTGAACTAAAGGCTGTAATGTAACAAAATAGGTAAAAAGCCAGGGGGGGGGGGGGGTGAATACTTTTGCAAGGCACTATATGTCCAGACACTTTGGGGGGGCATTTACTAAAACTGGTACACTCATCAGAATCTGGTGCAGCTGTGCATAGTAGTGAACCAGCTTTTAACTTCAGCTTGTTCAATTAAGCTTTGGCAATAAAACCTGGAAGCTGATGGTTTCTATTCGCAATTGCACCAGATTCTGCACTCTCCAGCTTTCATAAATAACTCCCTTTGTGTCCCAAGAATCTGGCACTACACTTTACAAATAGTATCCATTTTGTCTGGCAGGAGTTCAGGAGTTCTAATCAATCGAAAATTACACTTAAAAAAGGAGTTTTTGCTTTATATATACTTAAAGAAGAAATTCATCATAAATGGGAACTTCCACTTTAACTTCTTTACACCTGCGCTATAGTTGAAAGGTGGCTACAGTGTGGGTCTAAATTGCTGGGAGGGCATCCATGTACATCCTCCCATGCATGTGCTGCCTGCGGGGTGTGCTCTGTGATCAGCAAGTCCACAAGACTCAGCTGATCATAGATCAGAGTAAGGGGCCAATCCCGAACCCCTACCACATGATCAGCTGTCAGCCAATGTCAGCTGATCACGTGATGAAACAGAGCTAGTAATCGGTTATTTTTTTTCCTCACACTGAGAGCTTGAGGAGAAAAAAAAAAGCCGATTACCAGCTTCTGTCAGAGGGACATCGGTCCCAAACAGGAAGAACCAAAGTGTCCTCATCTGTGTCCACCAGTGCCACCTACCAGTGAAAATCAGTGCTGCCTATTAGTGCCCACCAGTGCCACCTATCAGTGCCGATCAATGCTGCCAGTCAGTGCCCATCAGTGCCTCATCATCAGTGCTACCTATAAGTTTCACCTATCAGTGCCACCCATTGGTGCCACCTATCAGTACCCATCAGTGCCACTCATCAGTGCAGCCTATTAGTGCAGTCTAATCATCACACATCAGCACAAATCAATTAAGGAGAAAAATTACCTGTTTGCAAAATGTTATAACAAACAATGAAAATAAAAACCCCAGTAGTGATTACATACCACCAAAAGAAAGCTCTATTTGTGTGAAAAATTATAAAAATTTCATTTAGGTACAATGTAGCATGACCACGCAATTTCCATTCAAAAGTGCGACAGCTCTGAAAGCTAAAAATTGGCTTGAGCAGGAAGGGGATTTAAATGCCAAGTAGGCAGGTGGTTAAAGAATCCTCCCCCTTCTTACAATATTGGAGGTTATTTTTTTTTTGGGCGGGGGAGAGTGGGTACCTAGTTTCGACAGGTACCCACACCCACTTCTGCTGGAATCACCTAGGCAATTCCACAGATTTTTTTTTTTTTTTTTTTTTTTTAAAAGCATGTTTTCCTAAGTTTCTGTTATAACATTTTACAAATAAATAATCTTTCTTCATAAATGTAAGCCAAAATTTATTTTGCTACATATCTTTGATAAAAAACAACCCAAATTTTTGTTTATTTTGTAGTCTAAAAGTTATAGATGCCACAATCTTTGGTATATACAGGATCTCACAGAAGTAAGTACACCCCTCACATTTTTATAAAAATTATATTGTCTATTCTATATATTCAGGTCTGATTGTTAACTGGATCCAATGCCTAAGAAAGTAGAAGGCTCTTTATCTAATTTAAAGGTGGTACAGCAAATTACTTATTTGGGCATTTAGATTACTCGCTTTACTAATCAATATATGGAGCTTAATTTGTCTTCTTGGTGCCAGATGTTTACATTAAAATGTCGAACTTGTTGTAAACTTTCTTTTTCTGTTATAGGTAGGATCAATCTGATTAAAATGGTTTGGATGCCCCAGTTGTTGTTAATAATATATACAGTATCTCACAAAAGTGAATAAACCTCTTACATTTTTGTAAATAATTTTATTATATCTTTCATGTGACAACACTGAAGAAATAACACTTTGCTACAATGCAAAGTAGTGAGTGTACAGCTTGTATAACAGTGTAAATTTGCTGTCCCATCAAAATAGCTCAACACAGTCATTAATGTCTAAACTGCTGGCAACAAAAGTGAGTACACCCCTAAGTGAAAATGTCCACATTGGGCCCAAAGTGTAAATATTTTGTGTGGCCACCACTATTTGCCAGCACTGCCTTAACCCTCTTGGCCATGGATTTCACGAGAGCTTGACAGGTTGTCACTGGAGTCCTCTTATGCTGCGTAGACACGATCGGAATTCTCGTCAGAAAAACCTCTGATGGTTTCTCGATGGAATTCCGATGGAATTCGGCTCAAGCTGTCTTGCCTACACACGGTCACATCAAATTCCGATCATTTATAACGCGGTGACGTACAACGCGTACGACGTGACTAGAAAAAGGAAGTTCAATAGCCAGTAGCCAATAGCTTCTGTCTCGTAGTTGAATCTGAGCATGCGTGATTTTCGGCGTGTCGGAATTGCATACACACGATCGGAATTACCGATAGAAAGTTTTTCCGTTGGGAAAATTGAGAACATGCTATAAATTTTTGGCTGGCGGAAATTCGGACAGCTAAATTCCGATGGCATACACACTGTCGCATTTTCCGATGAAAAGCTCACATCGGTCTTTTTCTGGCCGGAATTCCGATCGTGTGTATGCGGCATTACACTCCTCCACAATTACATCACACAGCTGGTGGATGTTAAAGACCTTGCGCTCCTCCACCTTCTGTTTGAGGATGCCCCACAGATGCTCAATAGGGTTTAGGTCTGGAGACATGTTTGGCCAGTCCATCACCTTTACACTCAGCTTCTTTAGCAAGGCAGTGGTCGCCTTGGAGGTGTGTTTGGGGTCATTATCATGTTGGAATACTGCCCTGCGGCCCAGTCTCCGAAGGGAGGGGATCATGCTCCGCTTCAATATGTCACAGTACATGTTGGCATTCATGGTTCCCTCAATGAACTGTAGCTCCCCAGTGCCGGCAGAACTCATGCAGCCCCAGACCATGACATTCCCCCCACCATGCTTGACTGTAGGCAAGACACACTTGTCTTTGTACTCCTCACCTGGTTGCCACCACACACTTGACACCATCTGAACCAAATAAATTTATCTTGTTCTCATCCGACCACAGCACATGGTTCCAGTAATCCATGTCATTAGCCCTTGTACACGCGGTCGGAGATTCCGTCGGAATGTGTCCGATCGGAGCGTTTTGTCGGATATTCTGACTGTGTGTGGTATGCATCGGACTGTTTCCGTCTGAATATCCGTCGGACCAAATTTTCCAACTTGCCGGAAATATTTTCCGACAAACTGCTCCGATCGGACATACTCCGATCATGTGTGCCACGCATGCTCACATTCAAATTCCGACACGGAAGCGCTCGTTCAGGTAAAACTACTGCTCGTAATCGATATAGCACATTCGTCACGCTCCAATGTTAAAAATTCTTTCATGAAGCGCATTCTCTTGTTCTTTACAATGCTGCAAGAAGGAACTTCTTTTGATGCTCATAGTCACACACACTTCTCCCGAACGTATTTCCTGACTCTTTTTTAACCATTTCAGCAATACAATTTTTGATTTCGTCACATCTATACAATTTTAGATATATATATATTTTTTTGGATGCATTTATTTTTTGTTTTTTCCTAAACAATTCCTTTTTTGACAGTTTGCCCATTTCTCCATTTTTTGGGGTGTGTTTTTTGTGTAAACTTACCACAACAACATTATTATATTTTTTATATTTTCTTTTTTAATCTACAGGAGGTTGTTTAGTGTTGGTACCCCTTGTTATTCATTTCACTTTTTTGAGGGAAATGTACCTGCCTGCTCACAAATAAACTGGCCTTTTGGAAGGAAAACCTATACGCAAGTATTTCATCAAACAAAAAAAAACGTTATTTTGGTTGCAATAAAATAAAAAGAGGAAGGCAGCGCTGGAGAAACTTGTTACTTTGGTGCAGCCTTTGGCCCCCAGGGCAGACATGAACAAATTAGAAAAAGAAAAATTGGTGGCCTGAGGAGTACATATCTCAGGGAGAGAAGTCTGGTCCCGAAGTCCTAGAGATCAGGAAAATCAGATGCCATTTATGTCCCCAGGATGTGGTTCTTCAAGAGGCTGCATCTTCTGGTAGACCAGACTGAACCCAGGCCATCACTCTCTCGTCTTCCTTAGGCACTTCCCACCAGGCATCCTTCGAGGCTGTGGCTGGGCTCCTGTAGTTGGGGCAGGAGGAGGAGAAGGAGAGCGACCTCCTGGCTGCCACTTGCCACAGCCTTCCCCCGACTGAGGTCTTCCTGTGTATGAAAATGGGACATAGTTTTAGTTTTTTGATCATCAATCACACCATTTTGAGCTCCTGACTTTTGCAAATTGAATGTTACCAAATAGAACAGACTATCATTCTGAGCCCAGCATTTTTTATTCCCGTCCCAATCATTTTTGGTCACTACTGTCTATTGAGATGTAAACCACTTTGTTAAATGACAACTTACTGATCAATAAGAACATCTAGTTAACATCATTAAATGTACCACAAGAAATATGTTCAACAATGCAATACCTGTCTCAAGCTGGGCCCCACCACATGTTGCTGCCTGGAAGGCCCGGGTTGGACGTTGGAAGCCTCAGCTGGGGGTGAAGGATGCCTTGAAGGAAGACGGTCGAGTGGTGGCCTGGGTACCCCCTGGTCTACCAGAAAATGCAGCCTGTGGAAGTAAACCATCCTGGGGTAATAAACGGCATCTGGATCTCCCGATCTCAAGGACTCCAGGTGCTTCTTTCTCTCCCTGAGATATGTAATCTTCATGGCCCCAATTTTCCAATTCATATAGGCCATGTCTGCAATGGGGCCCATGATCCGCACCAAAGAAAGAAGTTTCTCCAGCGCTGCCTTCCTCTTTCTTCTGTCGTAATAAAACTGGTTGTTGATCTGCCACAGGCAGGGCATCTCCTTGTACAGTTGGAGGAATAGCCCCATAAAATTAGGGTTTTGGAATGGATCCATCTTTTCTGCAAGACACAACACAAGACAAACCCTAAAATACTAATACTGCCATGAAAAACCCTCCTAATCTTGTCCCAACATCGGCCTAGATAGAAGCAGTCTAGTCTAGTGATGCACCAAGTTAAAAATTTTACCTTCGTTTGCATGATCGTCACATCCGCGCCTCACTCTGTTCCCAGATCGTACATACGACACACACGTGTTGCGTTTTATACACAGTGCGCATGCGTGAAACTCCGCCTGCCCCTGCCGTTCTTTCTAGACTATTCCCCGCCCCTTCGTTTTCGGCGCAGTGGGGAGAGCACATGGCGGAGAGAACACAGGTGCGCAATCACAGTTCCACTAACGAGGAGGAGGGTGAGGAAAGCCCAGAGCCTGAAACGTCCCGATCCAGGGAGAGAAGATTTAAGGCCTCAAATATGTCTTTTGGAGAGATGTTGGAGACGGTGGACATATTGAACAGGACCGACTATGATGGGAAGTATGGACCTTACCCAAACCCAAATATCAGAAAGGCCAAGATCATGACTAAAGTTGTGAAGAGTCTTCAGAAGAATTTTGGGGTACGCCGATCCAAGGATCAACTGAGAAAACGCTGGTCAGATCTGATACTGAGGGAGCACGAGCAGTACATAAGGATCAAGCGTGTTCTTAAAAAAAGTAAGTAGTTGTCGTGTGTTCATATGATTATTCTTGCTTGCATAGTGCTCCATGTGCTTTGATTTCATGTTGTGCATTTTAAAATGGCCACTTTCAAGTTCATGGTTTCATTCGTTCGTAAGAAACATCGTTCTGCAAGGAAGTATTCCAGCTTAACAAAGTGTCCACAATAATGTTCTCACCTCGGCCAAAAAACACAATTGTACAACACTTCCAAGCAATGTTTCATATTCCTATTTCTGCCCTCTGTGTGCTAATTATTCTTTTTTTACATTCTCATAGGGGAGAGAAGACTCAGCAAGTATGAGGACACCAGGGACCACACCCCTCCCAAAGAAGGGCAAATTCGAAAACCAGAAACAGAGGAGCAGGAGGAGGAGGAGGAAGGAGAGATCGTTGAGGTTGGGCAAATTGTTACCACAACAGGTGAGTGTCGGAGAACACAGCTTCCGGTAAGCTCATCAATAGTGATGGACGAACTTCCGACGGGACGTTTCGCGAACGCGAAACGCGAACGGACACAAACGTTCGCGAAAACGACCGTTCGCCGCGGGCTCCATTGACTTCAATGGGAGGCGAATTTCGCAAACCTTTAGGTCGAATTTGCGGCCACGGGGTAATTATTAGGGGGTAGCACGTAGTCCCACCACCTGGACAATAGCATAATACATGTATGAGGTGAATTTGGGATCGATAACTACAAGCATTTTTTTTTTATTTGGGAAATTGTTCTGACAATTCAGGACTATGGAGCTAATGAAGGCAATGGAGGAGAGGGAAGGTCAGGGACCAGGGTAGGCAAACAAGAGGGTGCAGGAGATACAGAGCACTGACAGCAGCACCGTAATACAGAGCACTGACATCAGCACCGTGACATACAGCGCTGACAGCAGCTCCGTGACATACAGCGCTGACAGCAGCTCCGTGACATACAGCGCTGACAGCAGCTCCGTGACATACAGCGCTGACAGCAGCTCCGTGACATACAGCGCTGACAGCAGCTCCGTGACATACAGCGCTGACAGCAGCACCGTGACATACAGCGCTGACAGCAGCTCCGTGACATACAGCGCTGACAGCAGCTCCGTGACATACAGCGCTGACAGCAGCTCCGTGACATACAGCACTGACAGCAGCTCCGTGACATACAGCGCTGACAGCAGCTCCGTGACATACAGCGCTGACAGCAGCACCGTGACATACAGCGCTGACAGCAGCTCCGTGACATACAGCGCTGACAGCAGCTCCGTGACATACAGCGCTGACAGCAGCTCCGTGACATACAGCGCTGACAGCAGCTCCGTGACATACAGCGCTGACAGCAGCTCCGTGACATACAGCGCTGACAGCAGCTCCGTGACATACAGCGCTGACAGCAGCTCCGTGACATACAGCGCTGACAGCAGCTCCGTGACATACAGCGCTGACAGCAGCTCCGTGACATACAGCGCTGACAGCAGCACCGTAAGCAGCCCCAGGAGGAAGTCAGCACAGCACAGGGATGGTGTGATCCCCTCATAATAAGAACCCCCAGGAGGAAGTCAGCACAGCACAGGGATGGTGGGAGCCCCTCATAATAAGAACACCCAGGAGGAAGTCAGCACAGCACAGGGATGGTGGGAACCCCTCATAATAAGCAGCCCCAGTAGAAATATGACACCGCTCAACCTCTTCAAAGAGGAGGGTAGGGGCATATAGTACGGTGTGCTTTTTTGGGTCAGGGAAGTGAGCCAAATGAATTAAGAAGGTCTGTGTGCTTGATTCCAAAAATTGTTTATAGACATATACATGGTCTACTGATCACATGTGTTGAATTCCTCCGAGATCCATGCCTCATTCATTTTTAGAAATGTGAGGTAGTTAACACTGTGGTGAGCTAGGCGAGTACGCTTATCGGTCACAATCCCCCCTGCTGCGCTGAACGTCCTTTCGGACAGGACACTGGATGAGGGGCAAGCCAACAGTTCGATTGCAAATTGGGCAAGCTCTGGCCAGAGGTCAAGCCTGCCCACCCAGTAGTCTAGGGGTTCATCACTCCTCAGAGCGTCCACATCGGCCGTTAACCCAATGTAGTCGGACACCTGACGGTCTAGGCGTTCCCTGATGCTGGATCCGGATGACACCTGTCGATGGGTCGGCTGAAAGAATGACCTCATATCCGAAGTCACCAACACATCTTCAAACCGGCCTCTTCTTGCAGGCGCTGTTGGATTGGTACCCGCAAATCCTTCTCTGGGAGTGGGAATTGCTCCTCTGCCAGCGCACGCAAAAGCAGAATGCAGCATTTCTCGAAGCAAGGCCTGGAAGTGCTGCATTCTGACAGCCCTCTGCGACGGCGGTAACATTTCCGCCATTTTGTGTTTGTACCGGGGGTCTAAGTACGTTGCCACCCAGTACTGGTCCTTGACCCTCATGCTTTTTATACGGGGGTCCCTATTAAAACACTGGAGCATGAAGGCCCCCATTTGCACTAAAGTGGAAGCGGTGTGGTGGCCTGGCTCCTGCTCATCATCCAGGATAATGTCGTCCTCTTCATTCTCCTCTCCCCATCCTCGCACAACAGGGATCCCAGAAAGGTTTAAAGCATGCTCTTCTTGCTCCTGCTCATCCGCCCCGGCACCATCCTCCTCTGACTCCTCATCAGACTCCTGTTGTTGACTTGTCTCAGATAGAGTAGCCCCCCCTGGGAATTCATCCAGCATTGCGACTTCCTCATCTTCCCGCTCCTGCTCCTCCACAGCCTGATCAATGACACGACGCAATGCACGCTCCAGAAAGAAGGCATAAGGTACCATGTCACTGATGGCGCCATGGCTGCGACTGACCAGTTTGGTGATCTCCTCAAATGGCCGCAGAAGTCTGCATGTGTCGCGCATGAGCAGCCACTGGCGCGGTGAAAAAAAACCCAGCTCCCCAGAACCGTTTCTTTCGCAGAGTTCATACAGGTAGACGTTAACTGCACGTTTCTGCTGGAGCAGCCTATCAAGCATATAGAAGGTTGAGTTCCATCGCGTCGGGCAATCGCAAATAAGACGTCTGACCGGCAGATGGTGTCGCCGCTGAATGTCAGCAAGGCGAGCCATGGCCGTGTAAGATCTTCTGAAATGGGCCGAGATTTTCCTTGCCTGCCGCAAGATGTCCTGGACCCCAGGGTATTTGACAAGGAATCGCTGCACGACCAAGTTTAAGACGTGTGCCATGCACGGCACGTGCGTGATTTTGCCCTGTTTCAATGCGCTAAGCAGATTGGCACCGTTGTCACACACCACTTTACCAACTGTCAAATTGAGCGGTGTTAGCCACTCATCTGCCTGTGAACGCAAAGCTGAAAGGAGTGCCGGGCCAGTGTGGCTCTTTGCTTCCAGGCACAACAGACGCAGCACGGCATGGCAACGTCTCACCTGGCATGTGGAATAGGTTCTGGGGAGCTTGGGCGGTGCAGTGGAAGAGACGCTAGCAGCGGAAAAGGAGGAGGCAGCTGAGGAGGAGAGGGAGGAGGATGGAGTAGGAGGAGGAGAAGAAGAGTCAGGCCTGCATGCAATCCGTGGCGGTAAAACCAAATCTACACGGGTGCCACGGGTTACATGCTTGACGGCCGTCAGAAGGTTCACCCAGTGGGCAGTAAAACTGATATACCTTCCCTGCCCGTGTTTGCTAGACCACGTGTCTGTGGTCAGATGTATCTTGGCACCGACACTGTGTGCCAGAGATACATTCACTTGCCGCTGAACATGGCCATATAGCTCTGGGATGCCCTTCTCTGAGAAATACTTCCTTCCTGGGACCTTCCATTGTGGTGTTCCAATGGCCACAAATTTGCGAAAGGCCTCCGAGTCCACCAGTTTATATGGCAGTAGTTGGCGGGCTATGAGTTCTGACAAGCCAGCCGCCAACCGTTGGGCAAGAGGGTTATCCGGCGTCATCATTTTTTTACGCTCAAACATTAGGCCCACGGAAGCCTGCCTTTTTGCAGAAAAATGTGAGCTTGGCGTGATGGAAGGTGGAGTGGAGGACAATTGTGAGGAGAGAGGAGAAGGAGAAGTAGAAGACGAGGCTGGACGGTGAGAGCCTGCAGTGTGGCTTTGTGTGTTCCGTTGCTCCCACTGGGCTCGGTGATGGCTGCTCATGTGCCTTCTTAAGGCGGTCGTCCCTAGGTGAGTATTGGGCTTACCGCGACTAACGCGTTGACTGCAAAGATTGCAGATGGCAACGCTATTGTCAGCAGCGGACACGTTAAAAAAAGCCCACACTGCGGAGCCATGTGCCGGTGTCCTGGGAGCGCCAGATGTGACCGTACATGGTCGATGACTCGCTCCTGATACATTTGCAGTCTGCTTTGTCCCTGCTGTGCAATGTAAGTCATTGCTGCTTCTCCTCCCTATCTGCTGGTCCATATCTCCCTCTGAACTCCCCTCCTCTTCCTCTCTTGTGGGCACCCACGTGACATCACTAGACACGTCATCATCAACGTCACCTTCCCCACCGCTATAAGTAGAGTAGGCAGCAACACCGGGGACCAACCTCCTCCTTGGGCTGATCTGGGTACTGGCGTCAGACTGCTGAGTAGCGCTTGTTGCTACCTCCTCTTCCTGATCCAATACCAAGAGTGGCTGCGCATCAGAAATGTCCTCTTGATATGAATCGGAAAATAATTCCAGTGACTCAAGCGGAAGGTATGTGGTGGTGGTGGTGGTGGTCGTGTTGTTGGTGGTAGTGTCTTTGGGGGTGCACATAGCAGAGAGTGAAGAAGAGGGTGCAGATCGAGAGGATGAGGAGGGTGCAGAAGAGTAAGGCTGAGCGAGCCACTCAACCAAGTCTGGTGCATCCTTTAAAGTAATTGAACGCACCTTCTGCAACTTCCCACTTTGGCTCAAGCCTGTTGCTCCTGCCCTACCCCTACCACCCCTGCGGAAGGGCCTGCCTCTTCCTCTGCATGTCATTTTTTAAATGACCCTGTGACAAAACTCTTAGTCCCTATACCGCTGAAGGACTGCTGCAGTATAGGTGAGCGGTCAGCAGTGGTGCACGTCAACCCTATCTATTGTGGACCTATAGCGGTCCTTACAGAACAGCAGACTGTACCGCACTCAAGCCTATGTACCGTAGCACCCTATACCAAGTTACCAGTCCTTATAAGAACTTTTGTGGAACAAGCAGGTTGTGTGTTAGTGATTAGCAGACTGTACGTCAGTCCCTATACCGCTGAAGGACTGCTGCAGTATAGGTGAGCGGTCAGCAGTGGTGCACGTCAACCCTATCTATTGTGGACCGATAGCGGTCCTTACAGAACAGCAGACTGTACCGCACTCAAGCCTATGTACCGTAGCACCCTATACCAAGTTACCAGTCCTTATAAGAACTTTTGTGGACCAAGCAGGTTGTGTATTAGTGTTTAGCAGACTGTACGTCAGTCCCTATACCGCTGAAGGACTGCTGCAGTATAGGGCAGCGGTCAGCAGTAGTGCACGGCAACCCTATGTATTGTGGACCGATAGCGGTCCTTACAGAACAGCAGACTGTAACGCACTCAGGCCTATGTACCGTAGCACCCTATACCAAGTTACCAGTCCTTATAAGAACTTTTGTGGACCAAGCAGGTTGTGTGTTAGTGATTAGCAGACTGTACGTCAGTCCCTATACCAATGAAGGACTGCTGCAGTATAGGGCAGCGGTCAGCAGTAGTGCACGGCAACCCTATGTATTGTGGACCGATAGCGGTCCTTACAGAACAGCAGACTGTAACGCACTCAGGCCTATGTACCGTAGCACCCTATACCAAGTTACCAGTCCTTATAAGAACTTTTGTGGAACAAGCAGGTTGTGTGTTAGTGATTAGCAGACTGTACGTCAGTCCCTATACCGCTGAAGGACTGCTGCAGTATAGGTGAGCGGTCAGCAGTGGTGCACGGCAACCCTATGTATTGTGGACCGATAGCGGTCCTTACAGAACAGCAGACTGTAACGCACTCAGGCCTATGTACCGTAGCACCCTATACCAAGTTACCAGTCCTTATAAGAACTTTTGTGGACCAAGCAGGTTGTGTGTTAGTGATTAGCAGACTGTACGTCAGTCCCTATACCAATGAAGGACTGCTGCAGTATAGGGCAGCGGTCAGCAGTAGTGCACGGCAACCCTATGTATTGTGGACCGATAGCGGTCCTTACAGAACAGCAGACTGTACTGCACTCAGGCCTATGTACCGTAGCACCCTATACCAAGTTACCAGTCCTTATAAAAACTTTTGTGGACCAAGCAGGTTGTGTGTTAGTGTTTAGCAGACTGTGCGTCAGTCCCTATACCGCTGAAGGACTGCTGCAGTATAGGGCAGCGGTCAGCAGTAGTGCACGGCAACCCTATGTATTGTGGACCGATAGCGGTCCTTACAGAACAGCAGACTGTAACGCACTCAGGCCTATGTACCGTAGCACCCTATACCAAGTTACCAGTCCTTATAAAAACTTTTGTGGACCAAGCAGGTTGTGTGTTAGTGTTTAGCAGACTGTGCGTCAGTCCCTATACCGCTGAAGGACTGCTGCAGTATAGGGCAGCGGTCAGCAGTAGTGCACGGCAACCCTATGTATTGTGGACCGATAGCGGTCCTTACAGAACAGCAGACTGTAACGCACTCAGGCCTATGTACCGTAGCACCCTATACCAAGTTACCAGTCCTTATAAGAACTTTTGTGGACCAAGCAGGTTGTGTGTTAGTGATTAGCAGACTGTACGTCAGTCCCTATACCAATGAAGGACTGCTGCAGTATAGGGCAGCGGTCAGCAGTAGTGCACGGCAACCCTATGTATTGTGGACCGATAGCGGTCCTTACAGAACAGCAGACTGTAACGCACTCAGGCCTATGTACCGTAGCACCCTATACCAAGTTACCAGTCCTTATAAGAACTTTTGTGGAACAAGCAGGTTGTGTGTTAGTGATTAGCAGACTGTACGTCAGTCCCTATACCGCTGAAGGACTGCTGCAGTATAGGTGAGCGGTCAGCAGTGGTGCACGTCAACCCTATCTATTGTGGACCGATAGCGGTCCTTACAGAACAGCAGACTGTACCGCACTCAAGCCTATGTACCGTAGCACCCTATACCAAGTTACCAGTCCTTATAAGAACTTTTGTGGACCAAGCAGGTTGTGTATTAGTGTTTAGCAGACTGTACGTCAGTCCCTATACCGCTGAAGGACTGCTGCAGTATAGGGCAGCGGTCAGCAGTAGTGCACGGCAACCCTATGTATTGTGGACCGATAGCGGTCCTTACAGAACAGCAGACTGTAACGCACTCAGGCCTATGTACCGTAGCACCCTATACCAAGTTACCAGTCCTTATAAGAACTTTTGTGGACCAAGCAGGTTGTGTGTTAGTGATTAGCAGACTGTACGTCAGTCCCTATACCAATGAAGGACTGCTGCAGTATAGGGCAGCGGTCAGCAGTAGTGCACGGCAACCCTATGTATTGTGGACCGATAGCGGTCCTTACAGAACAGCAGACTGTACTGCACTCAGGCCTATGTACCGTAGCACCCTATACCAAGTTACCAGTCCTTATAAAAACTTTTGTGGACCAAGCAGGTTGTGTGTTAGTGTTTAGCAGACTGTGCGTCAGTCCCTATACCGCTGAAGGACTGCTGCAGTATAGGGCAGCGGTCAGCAGTAGTGCACGGCAACCCTATGTATTGTGGACCGATAGCGGTCCTTACAGAACAGCAGACTGTAACGCACTCAGGCCTATGTACCGTAGCACCCTATACCAAGTTACCAGTCCTTATAAGAACTTTTGTGGACCAAGCAGGTTGTGTGTTAGTGATTAGCAGACTGTACGTCAGTCCCTATACCAATGAAGGACTGCTGCAGTATAGGGCAGCGGTCAGCAGTAGTGCACGGCAACCCTATGTATTGTGGACCGATAGCGGTCCTTACAGAACAGCAGACTGTAACGCACTCAGGCCTATGTACCGTAGCACCCTATACCAAGTTACCAGTCCTTATAAGAACTTTTGTGGACCAAGCAGGTTGTGTGTTAGTGATTAGCAGACTGTACGTCAGTCCCTATACCAATGAAGGACTGCTGCAGTATAGGGCAGCGGTCAGCAGTAGTGCACGGCAACCCTATGTATTGTGGACCGATAGCGGTCCTTACAGAACAGCAGACTGTACTGCACTCAGGCCTATGTACCGTAGCACCCTATACCAAGTTACCAGTCCTTATAAAAACTTTTGTGGACCAAGCAGGTTGTGTGTTAGTGTTTAGCAGACTGTGCGTCAGTCCCTATACCGCTGAAGGACTGCTGCAGTATAGGGCAGCGGTCAGCAGTAGTGCACGGCAACCCTATGTATTGTGGACCGATAGCGGTCCTTACAGAACAGCAGACTGTAACGCACTCAGGCCTATGTACCGTAGCACCCTATACCAAGTTACCAGTCCTTATAAGAACTTTTGTGGACCAAGCAGGTTGTGTGTTAGTGATTAGCAGACTGTACGTCAGTCCCTATACCAATGAAGGACTGCTGCAGTATAGGGCAGCGGTCAGCAGTAGTGCACGGCAACCCTATGTATTGTGGACCGATAGCGGTCCTTACAGAACAGCAGACTGTAACGCACTCAGGCCTATGTACCGTAGCACCCTATACCAAGTTACCAGTCCTTATAAGAACTTTTGTGGACCAAGCAGGTTGTGTGTTAGTGATTAGCAGACTGTACGTCAGTCCCTATACCAATGAAGGACTGCTGCAGTATAGGGCAGCGGTCAGCAGTAGTGCACGGCAACCCTATGTATTGTGGACCGATAGCGGTCCTTACAGAACAGCAGACTGTAACGCACTCAGGCCTATGTACCGTAGCACCCTATACCAAGTTACCAGTCCTTATAAGAACTTTTGTGGACCAAGCAGGTTGTGTGTTAGTGATTAGCAGACTGTACGTCAGTCCCTATACCAATGAAGGACTGCTGCAGTATAGGGCAGCGGTCAGCAGTAGTGCACGGCAACCCTATGTATTGTGGACCGATAGCGGTCCTTACAGAACAGCAGACTGTACTGCACTCAGGCCTATGTACCGTAGCACCCTATACCAAGTTACCAGTCCTTATAAAAACTTTTGTGGACCAAGCAGGTTGTGTGTTAGTGTTTAGCAGACTGTGCGTCAGTCCCTATACCGCTGAAGGACTGCTGCAGTATAGGGCAGCGGTCAGCAGTAGTGCACGGCAACCCTATGTATTGTGGACCGATAGCGGTCCTTACAGAACAGCAGACTGTAACGCACTCAGGCCTATGTACCGTAGCACCCTATACCAAGTTACCAGTCCTTATAAGAACTTTTGTGGACCAAGCAGGTTGTGTGTTAGTGATTAGCAGACTGTACGTCAGTCCCTATACCAATGAAGGACTGCTGCAGTATAGGGCAGCGGTCAGCAGTAGTGCACGGCAACCCTATGTATTGTGGACCGATAGCGGTCCTTACAGAACAGCAGACTGTACTGCACTCAGGCCTATGTACCGTAGCACCCTATACCAAGTTACCAGTCCTTATAAGAACTTTTGTGGACCAAGCAGGTTGTGTGTTAGTGATTAGCAGACTGTACGTCAGTCCCTATACCAATGAAGGACTGCTGCAGTATAGGGCAGCGGTCAGCAGTAGTGCACGGCAACCCTATGTATTGTGGACCGATAGCGGTCCTTACAGAACAGCAGACTGTACTGCACTCAGGCCTATGTACCGTAGCACCCTATACCAAGTTACCAGTCCTTATAAGAACTTTTGTGGACCAAGCAGGTTGTGTATTAGTGTTTAGCAGACTGTGCGTCAGTCCCTATACCGCTGAAGGACTGCTGCAGTATAGGGCAGCGGTCAGCAGTAGTGCACGGCAACCCTATGTATTGTGGACCGATAGCGGTCCTTACAGAACAGCAGACTGTACCGCACCCAAGCCTATGTACCGTAGCACCCTAGACAGACCAAGTTACCAGTCCTGATAAAGAGCTTTGTGGAACAAGTGAGTTGTGAATGATTAGCAGACTGCAGCAGAAGGGCAGCAGTCAAGTATAATATTCTTTCTATATTTGGAAGAAAGAATATTATACGTGTACAAGCCTATTACCGTACCACTGATACCAGTCCTGAAAAGAACCTTTGTGGAACTAATAGTAACAGCAAGTCTTTAAAATTATCCTCACTGCCTGACACACTGCTTCCTGCCTGTCCCTATACAAATTGGCAAAAAAGAGTAGGCTGGAACGATTAGCTGGAACAGCTCTTTTGTGGACCTGATAGTAACAGCTAATGATGATGATGATGATGATGATGAAGAAAGACTAATCTGGCTGAGCTGTCCCTAAAATAGCAGCATACAGCGCTCTGTCCCTTTATCTAAACTGACAAAAGAAACTCAGGCTGCTGACCTAACACCTATACCAGTCCTGAAAAGAACTTTTGTGTACCAAATAGCTAGCGTTTTCTCTGTCCCTACTCCACACAGGATCCTTTCCCTACAGTGACAGAAGAAAGAATGTAAAATGGCCACCGGATCGGGTGTATTTATAGGTTAGGGGGAATGTCCAAGTGTCCATGAGCTGTCATGTCTCAATTGGTTGTCCTGTAACACATGATAAACGTGTCACGAAAGGTTAAAGTTCTTGTATACATTAAACACGTAAGTCCGCCGGGGCGAACGACGGAAAAAGGCGTTCGAACCCGCGGACGGCGAAAGTCGGAAATTCGCCGCGAAACGACCGCCGGGCGAACCGTTCGGCCATCACTACTCATCAATGTATGTCACCATATTTTTATTACATGGTGTGTTTTTTTGCTTTGTTTTGTAGGTGATGTGGAAGAAGATTCCTGTTTTACCAGTGAAAGTGCCCAGATCCTGATTGGGGAGATAATGGGGTGCAATCGGGATTTGGAAAATATACAGCAAAACATCAATGATGTTAAAAATAAAATGAAGAACATCATTGATGTTTTGGGGAGAGTGTGAAACACCACAAACAACATGGGGGTTCAATGTACACGTTTTGTGGAAAGTGGCTGAGATGAAGGGGTTGCAGCCCCAAAACATGTACATTGATCTCCCATGATGGGATATAGCACATGTTGACACACTGTGTGCATCTTCCAAATTTGGATTTTACAGGGGTGATACCCCATGTGATGAAGGCAATATCAGCCCAGTTTGTACATACTCATGTCTGATATTGTCTTCACTTTTCAAAGTTGAACTTTGTAAGTTCCTGTGTTCTGTATTTTACGCTTTGATACATGCCTGTTTACACAAAAACACCAAGTAAACAAAAATTAGCTGAAAGACTGTTTTTGATATACACAATTTCTTGGTTTGTTGTAAAAACCTTTTCTAAATGCACATGTGAATGTGCTTGTATTAAAAAGTTAAATTATCAACAATGTGTGGCTTCCTTTTTCATTGCGCCAAAAATGTATTTGGAGTAAAATTTTAGTTTGTGGTGAGAATGGGTGTTATTTACTAAAGGAAACTCCACTTTGCACTTCAAGTGCAGTTTCAGGTACACTTTTGCAGTACACTTGTAGTGCATAGTGGATGTGCCTTTAGTAAAAAAAACACCCACAGTGATGTGTAAATTTGGACAATAATGCCATTTTCCTGCCATGGTGCACTACATACATTAGTTACCAAAAACAAGGTGTGTGTGTAGCAGACCCACAACATAATAAGATTATCTGAAGAAGAGACTGTCGCCTCATCTCGCTCAGAAATTGGGTTTGCACTGTTGGTGAAAAAGGCACAACTTGAAAAAACCTAAATATACCTAGGAGACACCTAAAACCAAGCCAAGCAGTAAATGAAGGAGTTTCCAAGAAAAATTTGTTGGGAAAATGCCTCTCAGACATTGTCTGGCATATCAATGTCCCCCCTACCCACAAAGTAGTCCATGTATTGGGTTCTAACCTCACGGGCGCTTTGAGGTTATCATCATTTTCAAGCAAGTCTGCTTCTTGTTGGCCAACTGAAACCGCATAGTTCGCAGAAACTTTTTAAAGAAAATTGTGCAGAACACAGCACGCCAGCACTATATGATTTAGTTTGTATTCCGCCATGTGAATAGGCGTTAGAAAAAGGCGGAACCGGTTGGCCAGTATACCAAAAGTGTTCACCACTCTCCGGGCTCTGGACAGGCGGAAATTAAAAATCCCCTGGTCTGGGGTGAAGGTCCTCATCGGGAAAGGCCGCATCAGATGGTTCGCCAGGGCAAACGCCTCATCTGCGACAAAGACGAGCGGGAGTCCTTCCTGATTCTCCTCTGGGGGTGGCAAGCCCAGACTGACACTCTGGAGACGCCAGTAGAACTCCGTCCGTGCGAAGACTCCACCATCCGACATCCGTCCATTTTGCCCCACGTCCACATACAAAAACTCATATGTCGCAGACACCACCACCAACATCACGATACTATGAAACCCCTTATAATTATAATAGTACGACCCCGAGTTGGGTGGTGGGACGATGCGGACGTGCTTCCCATCTATTGCTCCTCCACAATTGGGAAAGTCCCAACGACTGGCAAAGTGGGAGGCCACAGTCTGCCATTCCTGTGGCGTTGAAGGACACTGTGGAGTGAAACAAGACCAAAAATGTGTAATTTGACAAATCAACATTGCAAGCAGATTATACACCAACATTTTTGGTCTAAATTAGTCTAACATTTTGGGAACTAAGTATTTAAATCCTAAAGTATAAGGTCCCCTTATCAGAGTCATCACCCCCCCCCATCCCCCCCATCTGATGGGCCCTTGCTAAAAAATGAGGGGGGATGTTTTGGACAGGTAATCCTCTCCACTTGATTGAGAGCTGAATGCCTAAATAATGTGTGATACTTTGGGAAGCCCCTCCTTAGTTACACCATTGGCAGCACACCGGACAGGTAAGAAGTGTCATAATACCAAAAAGAAACCAAAATGGAAGCACATTTTGACACTCTGCTATTACATATCAAGATAATTAATAGGTGAAAAAACAAAATAAAAATAGCATTTGAAAGTATTGAGGCAGGCCCTTGCACTACATGCTTAGGTGAATTCATCCATAAATGTGAGCATCAAAAAGGTAGGTATAGTGTGTATTGGGTTTGGTAAAGTCATCAGCTAGAGGATTGCTATCAGCTGAGCTAGCAGTTGGAGGGAGGGGGGTTCCTAATGAGTTTGGCACAACCAAAAACATTTTAAAAAGTCCCTCTGCATGAATTGAAGCACACACATAACATTTGTAGAGATTTTAGGGGGTGTATAGGGGAAAGCAATACTATGGAGCTGACAAAAGACATTGGTAAGTGACTAGACTATAGTTTTATGGGCCAAGAAGAGCATGGTGGGGAAGTTAGTGAGGCAAATATGCCTGAGAACAAAGGGGCAGAGTATATGAATTAGAGCATATTGCAATGATGGTAATTAGGGAATGAGGAAAGAAATGCAAGACATTAGCAATCATGAAATACATAGAATGTGATGTTAAAAGATAAAACTTACCTTCATATAGTCCATCTGCAGGACCTGAATGATAGCAGAACAGGTCTCTGGAATAATGATCCCCAGAGCCTGGGGGGAGGAGCCTGTGGAGAACTTGAGGTCCTGAAGGCTTCTCCCTGTTGCCAAGTAGCGCAACGTGGCGATGAGCCTCTGCTCCGGAGTGATGGCTTGCCGCATACAGGTATCCTGCCGGGTGATATAAGGGGTCAGCAAAGCCAGCAGACAGTGAAAAACGGGGTCCGTCATCCGGAGATAATTCCTGAAATCATCAGGATTATTCTCCCGGGTCTCACGGAGCAAAGGCATGTGCGAGAACTGGTCACGCTGGCGCAACCAATTCTTGGTCCACAAACGCCTCCCCTCCCTGTTCATGGACCGGGCTTGTGTCAAAGTAACAATCCCAACACGAAGCCCCTGCACAGCACAAACTCTACGACGAGTACGTAGACGAAACATGGTTTCAAAATGGTCGGCTCGTCAGAACGGACAACAGAAAGCACCGATAAACAGCAATGCCTGAAAGAACGAACTGAATAGCAGAAGCAAGCAGACAATAAGAAATGCAAATCAAAGCGTATTATACCAAGATATAGTCCACAATGAGAAACAAATACTTACTGACTGCACGCACTGATTATCAGATACGCAAAGACAAGCACAAACCGAAGAGCAGTAGCGATCTGAATCACAAATCTGAAAAGCACGAATCGTCTCTCACCAAACTTCTACTAACACGCGATAGACACGAGATCAGCAGAAGGAGCCCAAAGGGTGCCGGACATGGTGCTGAACTTCCCTTTTGTAGGCCCGCCATACACGCCTTACGTCACTGCGTTCTTGGCAACCGCAAATTCCGACAACTTGGTCCGACCGTGTGTATGCAACATCACTTGCGGACCTCATCCGGAATGAATCCGTCTGAATAACTCAGACGGATTTGGTCGTCGGAATCTCCGATCGTGTGTACAAGGGCTTAGTCTGCTTGTCTTCAGCAAACTATTTGCAGGTTTTATTGTGCATCATCTTTAGAAGAGGCTTCCTTCTGGGACAACAGCCATGCAGACCAATTTGATGCAGTGTGCGGCGTATGGTCTGAGCACCTGACAGGCTGACCCCCCACACCTTCAACCGCTGCAGCCGACAGCACTCATACGTCTAATTCCCAAAGAAAACCTTTGGATACGATGCTGATTATGTGCACTCAACTCTGTGGGCCAGGTACACTATTCCCCATATTGCTTTTATTTGAACTGCGATCACTTTTATACATGTATGTAGGTTTTTATTCAATTAAAACCTACCATTTTTGACCTGCACTATTGGAACCTCATTTTTTATTTTTTCCATGTTCTATAGATGAAAGCCTTTTTTGGGTTCTGGTATCTGTTACCCCTTTGGAGGGTACCCCATACTTATCTACTCGTCCCCTTTTGATGCCTTGTTGACACCTTTGGCTACCTGATCCATCATACTTAACGGAGACCAAGATTTGAATAATTGTGAGTGGTCCAGTGGTTCTCTTGTCCTCAACAGCATCGGGAGATCAGCGGAGCACATCCACCACCCTCCAGGATCCCTGTGATGTTTTTGGTCTATCTGCTGATTGGGATAATCCTTGCTTGACTGACCTATTGTCGCTGGCAGTCGGGTCTAACCATTCTGGTAAGCGTATTTAAGTCATATCACTCGCTTGAAATAAATCTCCATGTGATGGTTTATCTGGCTTTTGTGACATCGTAACCGTGAGATTCTTCTACTTCCACAATGGACATTTTCTTTTTTATTTTAGTTTTATTATTTGTTTCACTTATAACACTACTTTTTACATTTGTTTCATTACTTGTCATTTAGTGATTTATACACGTTTCACTGTTTTGATTATTTAGCGCTACACTTATACCCACATCCTTTTGAATTTTTGTCACATTATTGTGTAGCTGCTCACCTTTTTTGTTCACTTTTTGGGTAAGCGCAGTAATTTTCTCCATTCACACTCAACTCCTTTGGTCGACCATGGCGGAGCCTGTTCTGAGTGAAACCGGTCCTGTTAAACAGCTGTATGGTCTTGGCCACCATGCTGCAGCTCAGTTTCAGGGTCTTGGCAATCTTCTTTACCTGCCTTTACCTGATCTGAGACTTTTCCTGTGAATACCCAGCTTTCCGTGACTATCCCAGCTACTAGCCTACAGCCGACCTCTGGCCTGTTTTTGACTACTCTCCTGCCTGTTTTTCTGGTCCCTCTGCTGCCCGCTTGATATTCGACCCGGCCTATCTGACTACTCCCAGTGTGTTCCAGTTCCAGCCTACTTAACTGTCAGAAAGAATGAACCACCGCTCCAAAGTAATCCTCGAGGACTGAAGCTCTGTCTCCTATTGATGAGCCCCAGGTGCTGACCATTACACGCTAGCTAAGTGAGTAAGCACTGATTACGGTGAGAAACGCGTCAGAATTTCCTGTACCCTGTTATTCATTTTGCTGTGGATTTTTTGATCTTGTTTTGATGTGACCCACGTTGTTTCAATTAAAGATGGGATTTCAAGTCTTTTTCCAGTGTGCGGCTATCCAGAGTTTTGTCCTGCTTGTCTAATTACCTGTCAACTGCTCCTGGTTCCAGTCCAGTTCTCCAGTTCCAGCCTACTTGCCTGTCAGCTGTTCCTGGTTCCAGTCCAGTGTTCCAGTCCCAGCCTGCTAACTTGTCAGATGGTCCTGGTTCCTGTCCAGCACTCCAGCTCCAGCCTGCCAACCTGTCAGCTGTTCCTGGTTCCAGTCCAGCACTTCAGTCCCAGCCTGCCTCCTGTTCCTGTCTCCTGTAAGGAATTCCTGGACTTCTGGACTGACTTTCTCCGCTGTTGATCCTGCCAGGCACTCTTACTACTCCTCACTCCTGTGCCTTTTGTTACCTTACCAGGGGCCCACGAGTGGGAGCCGTAAGGGAGGCCTCCCTCTGCATTTCGGGCTCAAGCCACTAGGTACGTGACAGGTGTACTCACTTTTGCTGCTAGCGGTTAAGACATTAATGGCTGTGTGTAGATATAATAAAATATTTATGAAAATGTGAGGGGTGTACTCACTTTTCTGAGATACTGTATATCCGAAATTTGATCAATCCTGATATACTGCCTGATCTAATTTCTTAAGGCCCTAAAATGAAAGGACTTTACCAATACCCCCAAACTGACCCCTTTTTGGAAAGTAGACAGTCCAAGGTGTTTAGTAAGAGACATGGTAAGTTTTTTGAAGTTGTAATTTTTTTTGTCACAATTTTTTGTAACATAAAGAAATTACATTTTTTTTCACAAAGTTTACATTTTAACAAGTTATTTCCCACGCACAACATAGGCATATTTATAATTACACCCCAAAACACATTCTGTTATGCCTCCTGACTTTGGGGCTACCATATGTGTAAGACTTTTTCACAGCCTAGATGAAAAGAAGGGCCCAAAATCCAAGGGCTTTCAAAGAGCATAAATGTATGCATCTAATTTCCTGACTACCTATCACATAGTTGGAGACCCTAGAGCACTAGGACAGTAGAAACACCCTCAAAATGACCCCTTTTTGGAAATTTAACACTTAAAAAAAAATAGCTATATAGTAAGTTTGAAAAAGACACTAGTTCATCTAATTCAACCAATAAGAAAAAATATTGAAAACCCCCATATACACAATTCTATACCCACAGCTGATCCAGAGGCAGGAAAAAAAAAACAATAAAATATGATCCAATTCACTCCAGTGAGGGGAAAAAATCCTTCCTGATCACTCTGCAGGCAATCAGATATTCCCTGCATCAACTACCCCTGGTGGTATTACTTATAAATATTAATATCCAGTTATATTATGTGCATTTAAGTATGCATCCAGGCCTTTTTAACACAATCTACTGAGCTGGCCAAAACCAGTTTCTGAGGGAGTCTATTACACATTTTCACAGCTCTTACTCGGAATAAGCCGTTCCGTATGTCTAGGTTAACTTTCTTTTCCTCCAGATAAGGAGTGCCCTCTTGCCCTCTGTCTTTTCTCACCTGAAAGTGAATAACTGTACACCAAGTTCACTATATGGATGACTTATGTATTTATGTAGATAATATCCCCCCTTAATCTCCTTCTTTCAAGAGAGATGCAATTCAGTTTGGTTAATTTTTCCTCATAGCTAAGCTCCTCAATGCCTCTTATCAGTTTGGTTGCCCAAACTGTATTTTTTGCCACATGTTTTTGGAAAATGCAGGAAAGAAAATGAAAGTAGTTTTTGTTTGTTTTGTTTTTTACACAAATTGATCAATTAATAAGATATTTCTAAAACGCATACTTGGAATTACACCCCAAAGCACATATTGCTACTGCTCTCAAGTATACAGATACCACATGTGTGAGGCTTTTTCACAGCCTGGCCATACAGAGGGGTCCAAAATCCAAGGAGCAATTTCAAGCTTTTTAGGGGCATAATACACACATTTAATTACCTAATTACCTTTCACATTTTTGGAGGCCCTGGAGCACCAGGACGGTGGAAACATCCATAAAATGACCACCTTTTTTTCAAAGTAAACACCACAAGGTATTTTCTGCACATGTCTAGTATTTTCTAAGAAGCAAAGTAAGTCTTTTGAAGATTTCATTTTTTGCTACACATTTTTGAAAAATGTGGAATGAAAATGAAAGTTAATGTGTTTACACAAAGTTGTTTTAAAAAAATGTAATACGATATCTCTCACACACAGCATAGGCACACTTGCACCCCAAAACACATTCTGCTACTCCTGAGTATAGCAATACCACATCTGCGAGACTTTTTTCAATGTTTGGACTGATTATATACTGGACATTGTATCCTATGTATCTCACAAATCAACCAATTGTATTGAAACCAATGTACTTAAATGGTCACCGCTATATGAGTGGTCAGGGAATATAGCTTAGTGTAGCTTCACCTATAGCAGTCCCTGTTCCTGTAAGCCAATCAAGCCTAGAGAACTGGTACTTGGCTGCCCCCAGGAATGCCATGTTCACTGGCTTGGAGCACAGGGGACTAAATAAAGGAAGACCAAAATAATTCCTGTGGTTCATAGTTCAAGGTTATTGTCGGATTCCTGCAGCAAGGATCTGTAGATTCCTGCTGGTGGAATGACTGGTTTATGTGATCAGCAGTGGACACTCAACCCATTTAAACTAATAGCTGCGGCTGTTTGCATGTAGTTGCACATGGAGTGGTTAGCTGCGGTTTGAAACAAATGTCCGACCCTGGATGCAGCTCACTGCGGAGCCAACAAGTGCTGATGTTATCCCACTAGTAAAAGACAAGCTTGTACAGGACAGGACGGTTCAAGATCCGGTGTTCTGTCAAAAAGTGTCCAGCCATCGAATAGTGTCTGCCCCGTACTGCGCAGGCGCAGCGCTTGCGCAGTACGAAGGAGAAGGAGACACGGAAAGTCTCAGAAGAAGAACGTCGCCTGCGCACTGAATCCAGGTTGAAGCCCCACTTCAGGCACGCCACACTTCAGGAACGCTACTTTTTATTCTAACTCTATGTCCACTTGGATGGTGGGGCTTGAACCCGGACTCACTGTGCAGGCACCGTTTATCTTCGGAGACGTTAGGCTTCTCCTTGTCCTCCGTACTGCGCAAGCACAGTACAGAGCAGACACTATCCGATGGGGGACACTATTTGCTACATCACTGGTACAGAAACAATACAAAGCGAATACTTGAGTGCTGTGCTGCAGCACAAAGCTGTAAGTGTATGGGGTTGTTTTTGCTGATTTTATTAAAAATAAAAAATATTTTAAGCTATGTGGGTGATTTTTGTCTTCCCTGTTGCCGGTCTCTAATGTCAACAATATGATGGATGGTGGAATCTGCTGAATGCAGTGTGGAGTACTGAGGGGAGTGAAGCAGCTCAAAGGAGAAGGAGCTGTGAAAAAAGTGTGATTAGACCTTCCTTTCTGTTAAGAAAAGGGGTTAATAATTTCTAGGGAGTTTTCCCAAGGGAAGAAGTGGGTGCACGGTGCAGGAATTGCTGGTGGTGTGGTGTGTATTGGGGCAAAATACTGAAGAAGGAGACGGCAATGGGGGTTATTTACTAAACGAAAATCCACAAGTGCACTTGGAAGTAAAGTCGCTGTAGATCCGAGGGGGACATGCAAGGAAAATAAAAAACAGTGTTTTAGCTTGCACATGATTGCATGATAAAATCGGCAGAGCTTACACTTATTTCAGATCTAACCCTTAGATTTAGAGTGACTGCACTTCCAAGTGCTCTTGCAGTGCAAAGTGGAGTTGCCTTTCGTAAATAAACCCCAATGTGGTGCTGGTGTTGGACATTGTGGGGGTTATTTATGAAAGGCAAATCCACTTTCCACTACAAGTCTACTGCAAGTGCATTTGGAAGTGCAGTAGATCTGAACTGAGTGGAAGCTCTGCTGATTTTATCATCCAATCGTGTGCAAGCTAAAATGCTGTTTTTTATTTTCCTTGCATGTCCCCCTGGGATCTACAGTGACTTTTCTTCCAAGTGCACTTTCAGAGCAATTTCAGGTGCAATTGCAGTGCATAGTGGATTTGCCTTTAGTAAATAACCCCCTGTATAATTGGTATAAGCAGTGGAATTGACAGCACTTTTTGAATGAACTGTGGCATGGAGCAATTTTTGGGATCATTATTGGTCTAACGCTGGCCACTTTATTTCTTAATAGGACTAATTTGATGTAATACTAAATATTTGGTGTTGGACTCTGTATATTTGGTAAAAGTGATGGAATCAGTAAAAGTTAAAGTACTTTTTGAATGAACTGTGGCACAGAGCACTTTTTGGGATTAATATTGGTTTAACACTGGACACTTTAATTTTTAATAGGATTAATTTTTATAGGATTAAATTGGTGTAACACTAGATATTTTCTGTATTTATTTACTTTATTTATATTAATGAATTGGATAATGGTTGCACACTATTAATATAATGATTTAGCACTATAATCAGTCACTTTAATCAGCAATAATTGAGTGCAGTGTTTACATAAACGATTCATTGTATACTCTTTATGTCTTTGGCTAGGTTCACACTGGTACAACAAATGCTCTGACTTTGGGAGCTCATGTTGCATGATGTGTGTAAATCAGTGATTCCCTATGACAGCTGTCTTAACTGGTCCAACACAAGTTGGTCCGATTTTGAAAAAGGTTCCTGAACTACTTTGGTCCGACTTTGGTCCTACTTCAGCCCATTGAATATCACTGAAGTCGTATCAAATTTGGATCTTTGTCCTAACCAGTAACTAGTGACATCCTACATGGTGATTACAGCGGCAGTAAAAGGAATTTATGTCACACTGGTGTAGTGGCGGGCTCCTGAAGAGCACGCGCTATGTTTTCAAAGTTAAAGCTTTACCAAAACTACAGTTTGATTTGGGCCTATTTGACTAAATTTGGCTTTGGTGTCAGTCTGACTGGACTGTGAGACATTCAGCCTGGCCACAGGGGGCACTGTCTCTGGTGGAAGGCGTGGAACTATGGCCTGGTTAGGTGCTTGAATTATTCCCTCTCGGAATCAGGTCAGTGGAAGTGGCCCTCCCACTTTGCCCTCTGGGAGAGGGTATTTAAGACATGGACGTCATGTGGTTCTGGGTTCTGGTCCAGTATGCTGTGCTGAGTATATGGTCCTGGTCCTGCTGACCAGCCCCCGGGAGGGCTATGGCCTGGGGTGCAGTTCCACCCGACTTTGATGCCTCGGGGCTGACTAACCCAAGGCAAGGGAACTGAGGAAGGATTCCGAGGTGGATGGGAGCTGTCTCCAGTCTGGGAGAGACCCAGTGTACTTCGTGCATTCCAGGGGAGGACCCTTTAGAAGAATACCACGCGTGAGGTTGGTTTTCTTAGCAAGAGCATGGAAGGGCTAAAGTAAATGAGAGAATCCGGTCTTGGGGATATCGCCAAGTGGGCTGAAAGATCCAGGTATCCTACAAGTGTTCTACCGCTTAGTTTCCCTACGTGTTCTGCAACAATGTCGGTGATAAAGGCTTTGTTCCTGAGTAAGCACCTTGTTGGCTGCTAGGCCTTGTGAGAGAGGGACTGTCCAACCTGAGTGCTCATCCAGCTACAAATGGCTATTCTCTGGATGCAGTCAAAGTAAGCAAGTTCCTTAACGTTTATAGACTTTGACATTGAGAGTACCTGAACTTTCCTTTCCAACCCTCTGATCCCAAGTTAAAAGACTAGGTAAAAAAGAATGGTGTTGACTCCGAGCTCACGTGATCAATGACGATACGCGTAGGATTGGCCTAGGAGGATACCGGAAGTGACGTCCGGGGTACGAACGAGGAAGCCGTCCGTTGTTTTAGCTGTAAACGTTTGAATTTTATTACCTAAATGTGAGTACCCAGGACTTGGTCCTTTTTATAATAAAGAATTTGTGTGACTTACTTCACTATTGGAGCCCCTTTTCTCTTTCTCGGGTCTGACTTGTGATCCTTTGCGGAGTACTTGGAGGAAAATATTTGGGGCGCTTGCACTACACTTAGGATACACACCGCAAACCATTGGATTATACTGCTGTACCTACACCAACTGAGGACACACATCCCAATCGAGGATACACCTTTTATATTGGAGCATATTGCTGTCTAACTGACAGCAGTGAGGTAAGGTACCCACTGCACTCAGTGTGTGAGCACCCACTTTGAGGAACTGTAAGATCACCGGTGCAACTACTCCGTGTTTATTCACAGGATTAACCCTTCACATAGCACAGCGTGGATTCACTTTATTTTTGCATGAACTGATATGGATTACTAGTCTTTTGTGTTAATTAAGAGACACTTTAAGAAACCCCTTTGAATTGCTGTTTTTTAGGTTTATCTATTTACCTTTGATATATTTTTACACATATTTTTATAATTTTTATTGTTTATTTATTTGTTGGATTTTACCCTTACACATTTTTCTGTATACACGCTGGCACTTGGATGCACTTTTATGGACTGAGACACACTTGCTTGATTCCACGACTGTCTGAATTGATATTATCAGGATTTGCGTTTTCATTTTTTATTTCACTTGCACTTTGTTACGATTGTATAGATCTTTTATATTTCTTTATTATGAATAACACTAGGAATAAGTGTATATTCTGAACACCCCACTAATCACTTTGTATAATTTTATACACATAGGTTGTAGATATAATTTAAAGTAATTCTAATCGCATAGGTGCGTCTTTTAGATTTTATATGCGATTATTTATTAATTTTGTTATTAGATTTAATTAAATTCTGTGTGGAGCGCAACACCATTCTTTTTTACCTATTATCACTTGAGGGGAGGGTTTGCACCTCTGCCGGTGATTTGCTGCAACCATACCAATTCCTTTTTAATTCACCATTGTAGCGCGAGGATAACCCACTATTACCAAGTTAAAAGACTGTTCAGTGGTTGACGTTTGCAAATAATATCCATTCAACTGGATCTATCGTCAGTCTCAAGTTACTGGCCCATCTACCACGGGACATCCCCTAGACGTGTCACAAGGAGAACAAAAGGTAACGGTAAGCCCAAAAATAACCAGCAGCTCCATCGGGGGTTAGTGCTACACTGGGATTGTTGTGATTGGTCAAAGGACAAGGGAGGAGGGGTTGGGACTTTGTGTGAACCATGCAACCAGGGAGATATCACAACAAAAATGTGTCTGGCGGGTACATAATAAGTTTAGAACTTTAAACATTGCATGAAGGCATGATGTACAACACAATATACAGTCAATAAAATGTATGGTATGTAAATTATATAGTAACATAATAGTATAGGAACATGTTAGTTCATATTGTAGACATTGTAAAAACCAAACTCATTGTTGTGTGTCTCCACAAAATAATAAATATAATAAAATAGCCTTTCTTGGTTGGTACAATCCAAATTGGTATGAAGAGTAGAATGGTAAAAAATCTTGTGATGTAAACACAGGGAGTATCTAATAGCTCGGAGTCGGCACGTTTCATGGCTTCTGCCACTCTTCAGGAGCAGATGTAGGGTAGGTGTCTACTAGAAGAAATTACTAAGAGTTGAAATTGTGTAATATGAGATCGGTCTATAGGGAAAGAAGGAGAATATTATCAAATGCTACTTACAGACATGCTAGTGAGACTGGGCGCCAGCGTGGAGGGCTGGAGACCGGCCAAGAAAGGGTACCCAGCCCTGGGAGCTGAGGTGGAAAAACCCTGACACATAGTGTGAAATACTTGTAGAAAACAATAGTCCCCGATAGTGAACCCCCATGGATATTCTAAATAAATGGGATCCATACCAGTGTAACTATCTATAAAAAAACACTTTGCGGTTTATATGTCACCCCTGGTCTTTCACTATATTTACTTTTTATTGCTCCTTTATATTGGGGCCAAATTAAGTCACCTTTACCACCTCTACCTGCCCTTTATTTAAGTTCAGTTTTTCATTATGGTTTTGGTCCCAGCACTAGTAGCATTCCCTTCATTTATTAACTACTCCATTTTAAATCTTCATTTATAGTTTACACTTTACTATACACATTTTTTATAGATGGTTACGCTGGTATAGATCCCATTTATTTTGAATATCCATGGGGGTTCACTATGGGGGACTGTTGTTTTCTACTCCTTAGGGATGATCCAAAAAACCCCCGGTTCGGTTCGCACCAGAACATGGGAACGGACCGAAAATTTGCGTGAACTTTAGAACCCCATTAAAGTCTATGGGACTCGAACGTTTGAAATCAAAAGTGCTCATTTTAAAGGCTAATATGCAAGTTATTGTCCTAAAAAGGGTTTGGGGACTCGGCTCCTGCCTCAGGGGACATGTATCAATTTGAAAAAAACGTTTAAAAACTACCTTTTTTTGGGAGCACTGATTTTAATGATGCTTAAAGTAAAAAGTGAAATATTCCTTTAAATATAGTGTCTGGGGGGTCTCTATAGTATGCCTGTGAAGTGGCATGTGTTTCCCGTGTTTAGAACAGTCCCTGCACAAAATGACATTTCTAATGGAAAAAAGTCATTTATAACTGCTTGCGGTTTTAATGTAATGTCTGGTCCCTGCAATATGGATGAAAGTCATTGAGAAAAATGGCATGGTAGCCCCCCTGCCCATTACCAGCCCCTGTGGGCCTTGTACGGATATTAAGGGGAACCCCCGGTTCGGTTCGCACCAGAACATGGGAACGGACCGAAAATTTGCGTGAACTTTAGAACCCCATTAAAGTCTATGGGACTCGAACGTTTGAAATCAAAAGTGCTCATTTTAAAGGCTAATATGCAAGTTATTGTCCTAAAAAGGGTTTGGGGACTCGGCTCCTGCCTCAGGGGACATGTATCAATTTGAAAAAAACTTTTAAAAACTACCTTTTTTTGGGAGCACTGATTTTAATGATGCTTAAAGTGAAAAGTGAAATATTCCTTTAAATATAGTGTCTGGGGGGTCTCTATAGTATGCCTGTGAAGTGGCATGTGTTTCCCGTGTTTAGAACAGTCCCTGCACAAAATGACATTTCTAACGGAAAAAAGTCATTTATAACTGCTTGCGGTTTTAATGTAATGTCTGGTCCCTGCAATATGGATGAAAGTCATTGAGAAAAATGGCATGGTAGCCCCCCTGCCCATTACCAGCCCCTGTGGGCCTTGTACGGATATTAAGGGGAACCCCGTACCCAAATTAAGAAAGGGAAAGGCGTGGGGCCCCCTGGCCCTATATACTCAGAACAGCAGTATACAGGCGGTGCAAACAAGACAGGGACTGTGTAGGTTTGTTAAGTAGAATCTGTTTGTAATTTTGAACTGGTACATTTTTAAAGTGTAGCTCCAGTCAAAAAATCTATTTTTAAGCTTTTTGTAAGGTTTATCACCCCTGCAACATTTTTTGTTGCTGTCTGTGCACCTCTTCAGAAGATTTCACCTCACTTTCTGTCCCAATGACAAATGTTTTTTGAAAATTTGGATTGGGATAAAGCATCAGTGGAGAGGAGACACGTTTTTCCCATATCAACTCTTACAGGAGAGAATTTCCCTTCCTAGGGGTATATTTCATCTCACTTCCTGTTGTCTCCTTCCGTTTGCAAGTAGGAGACGTTTCTAAGTTGGATGTTTGAAAGTAGGGGCCTGCCCTATATGCTCTGCAGAAATTTGGGCCTAAGGTGTTGGTGTTGCCGCAACACTGTAAGCCCTCAAAGTGAATCTTGGTGGGCACTGGAACGCTCTGCTGTAAAACTATTATATCAAGAATTGTAATTACATGCCATTGTTGAACAGTGGTAGAAAAATTGGGCCTTTGGTGGTGGTGCTAGTGCCATAACACTGTAAGTCCTTACAGTTTCTCTTGGTGGGCGCTGAAATGGGCCCTGCTGTGAAATATTATATCAAGAATTGTAATTACATAAAAACTGGGCCTTAGGCACTGGTGCCACAACACTGCAACTCCTCACAGATACTCTAGTTGGAGCACAGGAATGAGCCCTGCTGCAAAGTATTGCATCAAAAATTTTAATTACAGGTCCCTGTTAAACAGGGGCTGAAAAATTGGGCCTTAGGCTCTGGTGATGGTGCCAAAACACTGTAACCACTCACCAATATTGTAGTTGAGCGCAGCAACGAACCCTCCTGCAAAATATTGAATCAAAAAATTTAATTACACACCCCTGTTAAAGGGGCTGAAAAATTGGGCCTTAGGCACTGGTGCTGGTGCCACAACACTGCAACCCCTCACAGATACTAGTTGGAGCACAGGAATGAACCCTGCTGCAAAGTATTGCATCAAAAAATGTAATTACACGCCCCTGTTAAACAGGGACTGAAAAATTCGGCCTTAGGCACTGATGCCACAACACTACAACCACTCACAAATATTATAGTTGAGCGCAGCAACAAACCCTCCTGCAAAATATTGCATCAAAAATTGTAATTACACACCACTGTTAAACAGGGGCTGAAAAATTGGGCCTTAGGTGCTGGTGCCACGACACTGCAACCCCTCACAGATACTCTAGTTGGAGCGCAGGAATGAACCCTGCTGCAAAGTATTGCATCAAAAAATGTAATTACACGCCCCTGTTAAACAGGGGCTGAAAAATTGGGCCTTAGGCACTGGTGCCACAACACGGCAACCACTCACAAATATTATAGTTGAGCGCAGCAACGAACCCTCCTGCAAAATATTGCATCAAAAATTGTAATTAAACGCCCCTGTTAAACAGGGGCTGAAAAATTGGGCCTTAGGCACTGGTGCTGGTGCCACAACACTGCAACCACTCAAAAATATTGTAGTTGAGTGCAGCAAAGAACCCTCCTGCAAAATATTGCATCAAAATTGTAATTACACGCCCCTGTTAAACAGGGGTTTAAAAATAGGGTCTTAGCCAATGGTGGAGGCACCCAGAACCAAAAATGTTGTTACAAGATATGAGCATGATCATTGAGGAGGAAGAGGATAGTCACTCAGTATAACAGGATAGTCATTCAGCATCAGCATAGGCAGTCTTGAAGGGATCTGACATTTAAAAAAAAATTATTCGGTTATATCAGCATCAGGTGCTTGGAAGCTGGTGGTGATCCAAGACTGATTTATTTTTATGAAGGTCAGTCGAGTTCGTGGACAGGCGCACCCTGTGATCGGTTACAAAGCCTCCAGCAGCACTAAATGTGTGTTCCAAAAAAACGCTGGATGCAGGAAAGGCCAGTAGGTCAATTGCATAGTGTGCAAGCTCTGGCCAGTGATCCATCTTCAAGACCCAGTAACCCAGAGGATTTTCGGTGGGAAAGGTGTCCAAGTCTGATCTTGCCCCTAGGTATTCCTGCACCATGTAAATCAGACACTGGCGATGGTTGCTGGAACCGATCATACCTTGGGGCTGCGGACTAAAAAATTGTCTGAACACATCGGTCAGATGGACACCTTCTCCACTGCTCCTTCTGTGACTGACCAAAGCCTCAGCAACATGTTGTCCAGGACCAGGAATTTGTAACCTCCCAGTCTCTGGGAAGGCGTTGCACAGACCTTTCTGCAAGGCCTCCCAAAGATTTTTCCTCCTCTGCTCCCTCTGCGATGGCACGATAAGGTCCGCAACCTTACCCTTGTAATGTGGATCAAGGAGAGTTGCCAGCCAGTAATGATCCCTCTCCTTAATCCGATGAATACGAGGATCCTTCCGCAGGCTTTGCAGGATCAGGGAGGCCATGCAGCGTTGGTTAGCTGAGGCATTCGGTCCGGAGTCCTCTGGGTCACTAAGGACGAGATGATCCGCAGCCACCTCCTCCCAGCCACATACAAGTCCACGGGTTTCTTGGGACTGTAAATGATCCCTAAAAGACTGCTGCTGATGCTGAGTGCCAGGCTCCACCTCCATGCTGACATAATCCTCCTCCTTCTCTTCCTCGTCCTCTTCCTGTGTGATCGACGGGCCAGCAGGAACACTGTCTGGATAAAGGGGGCCTTGAGAGTCAAGGAATTCCTCCTCTTCCTGTCTCTGTTCTGCCTCAAGTGCCCTGTCCATTATTCCATGCAGTGTGTGCTCCAACAGCTGGACAAAAGGGACAGTGTCACTGATGCATGCACTGTCACTGCTCACCATCCTCGTGGCCTCCTCAAATGGTGACAGGACAGTGCATGCATCCCTGATCATGGCCCACTGGTGTGGGGAAAAAAAAACAAGCTCCCCTGACCCTGTCCTGGTGCCGTAGTCGCACAGGTACTCATTGATGGCCTTCTGCTGCATGTGCAGCCGCTGCAGCATGGCCAATGTTGAGTTCCACCTGGTGAGCATGTTATAGATTAGGCGGTTCTTGGGCAGGTTCAATTCCTTTTGGAGGTCAGACAGCCGAGCACTGTCATTATATGACCGCCGTAAATGCACACAGACTTTCCTGGCCTGCCTCAGGACATCCTGTAAGCCCAGGTACCTACCCAAGAACCGCTGCACCACCAAGTTAAGGATGTGAGCAAGACAGGGCACATGGGTCAGTTGTCCCTGTCGGAGGGTGGAGAGGAGGTTGGTGCCATTGTCGCAAACCACCATTCCTGGCTTAAGCTGGCATGGCGTCAACCACCTCTCAGCCTGCCCCTGCAGAGCTGACAGAATATCTACCCCAGTGTGGCTCCTGTCCCCCAAGCACACCAGCGCAAGCACGGCTTGGCATCTTTTTGCCTGCGTACTTGCGTAGCCCCTTGAACGCCTATGGAGCACCACTGGTTCCGAGGATAAAGCACAGGAAGAGGCCATGGAGAAAGAAGAAGAGGAGGGGGTGGAGGAGAGAGGTGTGTCACAATCACCAGTAGTAGCATTTTGGAGGCGTGGTGGCGGAACAACCTCCAACACTACTGCACCTTGTCTTGCATCCTTCCCAGCTGCCAGAAGATTCACCCAATGCGCCATGAAAGACAGGTAACGTCCCTGTCCATGCCTGCTGGACCATGAGTCGGCGGTAATACGCACCTTACCGCTGACCGCCCCGTCCAGCGAGGCCAAGACATTGCCTTCCACATGTAAAGAGCTGGAATCGCCTTCCGTGAGAAAAAGTGGCGTTTGGGAACCTGCCACTGAGGAACCGCACATTGCACAAACTCACAAAAGGGGGCAGAGTCTACCAACTGAAAAAGCAGCAGTTGAAGTGCTAGCAATTTAGCCAAGCTAGCATTCAACCGCTGGGCATGTGGATGGCTGGGAGTGAACTTCTTTCGATGGTAAATGGGAAATAGATGGGAAATTTGCCTGGTGCAATCGGACGTCGGTGTACCAATAGCAGAGTGTCCGCAAGTACTTGGCTGTGACACAGCTAATTCTACACCTTCATTCCTCTCAGTGCAGGTTTCAGAGAGGACTGAAGGTATAGTGGGGTTGGAGATACCAGCTGATGAGGAGTAAGGAGAGGTCCTCTTTGTTCTTTGGTGTGGGTCTTTTAGGTACGCTTGCCAATGAACTGCATGGCAGGTCGACATATGTCTGGTCAAGCATGTGGTGCCCAAGCGGTTGATATTTTGGCCACGCGAGATACGCTTAAGACATATGTTGCAAATAGCAGAGGTGCGATCAGATGCACTCGTCTCAAAAAAGTCCCACACCAAAGAACTTTTGGAATAATGCGCAGAGGCAGTGCCCTGCACATGCGTAGCTATGCGGTGTGATACAGTTGGTGTGCTGCCCTTAAGCTGGCCCCTGGAGGGCATCCTGCCTCCTTGGAGATGTGCCTCCTCCTCCTCTATCCTATCAGGCACCCACATGGAGTCAGTGACCTCATCATCCCCTCCCTCTTCATCACTGGAGCAAACCTGGCAGTATGCTGCAGCTGGAGGAACATGACTACCAAATTGCTGTCCGTCTTGGGCATCCCCGCTCTCTGGGCTCACGTTACTGCCTTCCTCTAGCTGGGTATCATCATCAGAGCCTTCAAAACGCTGGGCATCCTCATGGAGCATGTACCCAACACTGTGCTCAAACAGTTCGGGGGACTCCTCAGGAGGACAATGTTGGGCCTAGGGAAGGAGTGACTGATGTCACTGAGACGAGGGAAGAGGCAGCGTTGGCAGCTGCTTTGCCAGTACCCTGTGCCTGGGTGAGAGAGGAGAGGATGAGGAGGATGAGAAGGGCTTGGTCATCCACTCTACCAAGTCTTCGATATGTTGCGGCTCAACAAGTCCAGCTGCTGAAAATAAGGACAAGCGTGTCCCATGGCCACGTGCTGATGAGGATGCACTATATCCATGACCAGCACTGTTGCCTCTAGACCCTCTTTTATTGGCTTGTGACTGTCTGCCTCTCCTTGTTGGCCTTCCAGACATACTAATGGCCTGCAGGGAGATGTAGCTGCACAAAGCTGGGACATATATACTGATTATACTGCAGCTATCAGAATCAACTGCCTGCCTGTAGTATTATTACTATGCAAACACCAGCAATTGGGGTAGCTTTAGGTGTACACTGTGCAGATGACACAATACACCGATTGTAATTACTGCAGCTGCCTGCCTGTGGTATAGGATCTGAAGAACACCAGCAATTGGGGTTGCTTTAAGTACACACTTTGCAGATGACACAGGACACTGACTGTAATTACTGCAGCTGCCTGTGGTATAGGATCAGCAAAACACCAGCAATTGGGCTAGCTTTAAGTGTGCACTGTGCAGATGACACAATACACCAACTGTAATTACTGCAGCTGCCTGCCTGTGGTAGAGGATCAGAAGAACACCAGCAATTGGGGTAGCTTCAGGTGCACACTGTGCAGATGACACATTACACTGACTGTAATTACTGCAGCTGCCTGCGGTATAGGATCAGAAGAACACCAACAATTGGGGTAGCTTTGAGTGCACACTGTGCAGATGACACAGTACACCTACTGTAATTACTGCAGCTGCCTGCGGTATAGGATCAGCAGAATACCAGGAATTGGGGTAGCTTTAGGTGTACACTGTGCAGGTGGCACAATACACCGACTGTAATTGCTGCAGCAGCTGCCTGTGGTATAAGATCAGCAGAACACCAGCAATTGGGGTAGCTTTAGGTGTACACTGTGCAGGTGGCACGATACACAGACTGTAATTGCTACAGCTGCCTGTGGTATAGGACCAGCAGAACACCAGCAATTGGGGTATCTTTAAGTGTACACTGTGCAGGTGGTACAATACACCGACTGTAATTGCTACAGCAGCCTGTGGTATAGGACCAGCAGAACACCAGCAATTGGGGTAGCTTTAGGTGTACACTGTGCAGGTGGCACAATACGCAGACTGTAATTGCTACAGCAGCTGCCTGCCTGTGGTATAGGATCAGCAGAACACCAGCAATTGGGGGAGACAATAATTGCAACAGCTTCAAATGAAATTCAAAGACACTGTCTCTCTGTCTATGTCTCTCCGCCGACACAACACACTACACAAGGCCGCTGCGCAGGCAGCCTTATATAGTGTGGGGCGTGTACTAAACCTCCTGAGCCATAATTGGCCAAAGCTACCCTGGCTTTGGCCAATTATAGCTCTCTAGACAGACGGCACTGTGATTGGCCAAGCATGCGGGCCATAGTGCATACTTGGCCAATCATCAGCCAGAAATGCACTGCAATGGCGCAGTGAATTATGGGCTGTGATGCGCCGCTCGAATTTGGCGCGAACGACCCATAATGTTCAGAATTCCCCGAACGATCGAACAGCCGATGTTCGAGCCGAACATGGGTTCAACTGGAACAGGAAGCTCATCCCTACTACTCGTATTCCACCTTATGTGTCATGATTTTCCACCGCAGCTCCCGGGGCTGAGTACTGAGTTTTTTGGCCGGCCTCCAGCCCTCCACTATTGCACCAAGTCTCACTAGCATGTCTATAAGTAGCATTTGATAATATTCACCTCCTTCCTATAGACAAATCTCATATTACACAATTTCAGTTGAGTTTCAACTCTTAGTAATTTTAACAATTCTTGATGAATTTGGCCACAAAACGTGTCAAGATATTAGATGCCCCCCTGTGTTTATATCGCAAGATTTTTTACCATTCTACCCTTCATACCAATTTGGATTGTACCATCCAAGAAAGACTATGTGTAGCACTTACTCCTGAAGGAGCTGCTGGTTTTTGTTGGTCGGCTTACCGTTACCTCATCTGCCCACTGTGTCCGCCTTAGGGGTCCCATTGTTGAGTGGATTAAAGGATATTAGCTCAGACACTTAGTCCTTTTTCTGGGTATTTATTTAACAAAAACACACACTTTTGCAATAGAGGGGTAGAGGATAAGGTGAATTCAGGTACCTTTGTAGTTTTGTGAGTTAAAGGTATTTCCATGATCCGGAGGACAAACGATTCCCACAAGCTGGATCTAGCAATCACCGGATAGGCCTCTCTTACTGACCTAGCAGACGGTGAGATGCTCGAACAAAGTCTCTGCCACAGACTTGATAAGTTTAGCGATCTTGTTATGCAATCCTCTGCCACAGGAAGGCACAATAAGCTTCTGGTTGCAAAATTAAAAGAGTTTCCCCACAGTACATGATTCTTTCAGCTGTCCCGGCGATACTGTGTGGTAGACAACCCAGGATGCATCCTCCAACTGAGTCTCAGGGCTTCTCCATGAGGCACCAGCCTTATTGCTCGGTCCTCCTCAGAAAAGTCCTCTTCTGGATCCTCCAGTTGCTTGGCTTCTCCCCGCAGGCAAGACAGCACAGGATCATCTCTGGATCAGTAGACCCCAGAGCCTCTGGGCCTACCTTTCAGTTACGGAGCCTCAGGTAGGCTTGTGCAATTCGTTTCGTAACTAATCGAAATTCGGGCGAATTTTGCATCTTTCGGACATTCGGATGAATCCGAATGTCCGAATAAAAAAATAACAAATTACAACGAATACGAAAGAAATATAACGAATGAATTCGAATGAATTTGACATGATTCAAAATTATTTCAACCGCATTCGAAATTATTTCAACATGATTCAACATTATTTCAACTGCATTCGAAATAATTTCAACATGATTCGACATTAAATCAAATCAAATTTGGATATGTTGCAGTGCTAGTATTATTGTGTTTGCATACCAAATTTGGGGTTTCTAGCTATAAGTGACCCCGAGATATGTGGCCGCAAAATCGGGTCGCAAAATGTTATTAGTTATTAGAGCAGAGAATAACATTTTGCGACCCGATTTTGGGGCCACATATCTCGGGGTCACTTATAGCTAGAAACCCCAAATTTGGTATGCACCACAATAATACTAGCACTACAACATATCCAAATTTGGAGTTTCTAGCACCAAGTGACTCCGAGATACATGGCCCTAAAGTCGGGTCACAAAATATTTTCGAATGTGGTTGAAATAATGTCGAATCATGTTGAAATCATTTTGAATCCGGTAGAAATATTTTCGAATTTGGTTGAAATATTTTCGTATGTGGCCGATTTTTCGAATTCGGTAGAAAACTAAACGAAATCCGAAAACGAATTTAAGGAAGTTAACGAATATAACTAAACGAAATTAATGAATTAACGAATTAAAACGAAACGAAACTAAACAAATTTTTTCCTTTTGCACATGTCTAGCCTCAGGCCAGTCGGCCACGAGACATTGAATAAGGCAGCACACACCTCAGGCCAGGAGGGCCATGAGGTTGGTAAAAAACGAACCCCAGAAAATGGCGTCGGTACCTTAAGTACCCTTACCCAGAATGCACAGTGGATAGACCACTCCCGCCGGGCAGTTTCTGAGTAAAAGGGGTACCCAATACATTTAGCTTGTTGCATTTCCAACACTCACCAGTGGTGACAGCGACACCCACGGTCAAGTGGAAATTAGCACAACCCAGCCAAACTGGTACAGAAGCCAGAATTTTAGCATAATTAGTCTGAACCAAACTGCAGCTTCAGACAAACTTAAATTTACAAAAATACTAGCATCGGTATTAAAAATACCAGCGCTACATATGTTTATTATTTTGTGTCGACACGCAACAATGAGTTTGGTTTTCACAATGTCTACAATATGAACTAATATGTTACTCTACCATTATGTCACTTTATAATTTATATATAATAAATCCTATTGACTGTATATCATTGTTGTGCATCATGTCTTCATGCAATGTTTATAGTTCTAAACTAGGGATAAGCTTCCTGTTCGAGTCGAACATATGTTAGACTCGAACATCGGCTGTTCGCCCGTTCGGCGAATTCCGAACGTTATGGGCCGTTCGCGCCAAATTCGTGTGGCGCTCACGGCTCACAATGCACTGCGATGGCGCAGTGCATTGCTGGCTCATGATTGGCCAAGTATGCACTGTGACCCCGCATGCTTGGCCAATCACAGCGCCGGCCATGATCATGGAGAGCCATGATTGGCCACAGGCATAATGCCTGTGGCCAATCATAGCTCAGGCTGTGTAGTACACGCCCCACACTATATAAGGCCGCCAGCGCAGCGGCCTTGTGTAGTGTGTTGGCATCTGTAGCAGTTAGTGGGTGTTCTGTGTACCTTCAACACAGTATACACCGATCGTTATCGGCCGATTTTTCGTTCTTGCTCTTCTGTAGTGGTTGTTGTCTTTTATAATAGAGCTTGCAGTCAGTGTTAGGAGACTGTGCGTGCTGTCTGCGTGCTCTGAACCCAGTATACACCGCTATATCCACCTATATAGCTAAATATCTTGCTTGTTTTAAATAGAGCTTTCAGTCAGTGTTAGGAGATTGTGCATGCTGTCTGCGTGCTCTGAATGCAGTATACACCGATATATCCACCTATATAGCTAAATATATTGCTCGTTTTAAATAGAGCTTTCAGTCAGTGTTAGGAGATTGTGCGTGCTGTCTGCGTGCTCTGAACGCAGTATACACCGCTATATCCACCTATATAGCTAACTATCTTGCTCATTTTAAATAGAGCTTGCAGTCAGCGGTAGGAGATTGTGCGTGCTGTCTGCGTGCTCTGAAAAAGACGGACAGCAAAACAAATTATACAGGGGTGATAACCCTTCCCTATGTTTTCCAAAAAGCTTAAAAATACTTTTTTTGACTGGAGCTACACTTTAAAAATGTACCAGTTGAAAATTACAAACAGATTCAACTTAACACAACAAACCTACACAGTCCCTGTCTTGTTTGCACCGCCTGTATACTGCTGTTCTGAGTATACAGGGCCTGGGGGCCACACGTATTTCCTTTTTTTAATATGGGTACGGGGTTCCCCTTAATATGCGTACAAGACCCAAAGGGGCTGGTAATGGGCAGGGAGGGCTACCCATGCCATTTTTCTCAATGATTTTCAACCATATTGCAGGAACCAGATATAACATTAAAACCGCAAGCAGTTTTAAATGACGTTATTTCCGTTAAATGTCATTTTGTGCAGGGACTGTTCTAAACACGGGAAACACGTGGCACTTCACAGGCATACCACAGACACCCCCCAGGCATGATATTTAAAGGAATATTTCACTTTTTTTTTTCACTTTAATCGTCATTAAAATCAGTGCTCCCGCCAAAACGGCAGTTTTTAAAAGTTTTTTTTGCATTGACCCATGTCCCCTGGGGCAGGAGCCAGGTCCCCAAACCCTTTTTTGGACAGTTGCATATTAGCCATTAAAATTAGCACTTTTAATTTCGAACGTTCGAGTCCCATAGACTTCAATGGGGTTCTAAAGTTCGTACGAATTTGGGGTCCGTTTGAAAGTTCTGGTGCAAACCGAACCGGGGGGTGTTCGGCTCATCCCTATTCTAAACTTATTATGTACCCATCAGACACATTTTTGTTGTGACATCTCCCTGGCTGCATGCTTCACACAAAGTCCCAAACTCTCCTCCCATGTTCAGTAAATAGGGATAGAAGCACTGGGCTTGCTACACCCTGTGTCTTCATATAAAGTCCCAATCTTGTTTTTGACTTTTGGTCAAAGGACAAGTCAGACTATCTCAAAGTCGGAGCAAAATTTTATCCTGTTCATTCAAGTCTGAAGAAAGTAGGACTGAAGTAGACTCGATGTTGCAAGTAGGATGACAGTCGTACAACAGTTGTGTCATACCAGTATGAACCCAGCCTTTATGTATTTATTGAGGAGTTTTTTGAATAATTAAATAGCATTGCACAGTGGATGTATAGTAGTTGAGAAACTTTTAGTGTTTTGCATGCAGTAGCTGGATAAAATTAAAACAAAAAATAGTGGCACAGGGACAATATAATATTTCGATTTTAGGGATTAGGCTGACTGGTAATTCTGTTTTAGCCCTTGTACACACGGTCGGACATTCCGACGGAAAATGTCCGATCGGACCGCGTTGTTGGATAATCTGACCATGTGTGGGCTCCATCAGACTGTTTCCGTCGGAATATCCGACCGACAAAGTTTTAGAGCTCGGCTATAACATTTTCCGACAACATGATCCGATCTGACTTTGTCCGATCGTTTGTAGAGAATTCTGATCGGACAAAGTGCCACGCATGCTCAGATCAAATTCCTAGACCAAACCTATTGGCTACTAGCCTGAACGTAGTCCCGTCGTAATGAAATAACGTCATCACGTTACGAACGATCGGATTTTCCGACAACTTTGTCTGACTGCGTGTATGCAACACCAGTTTCGGACAAAATCCAACGGATTTTGTTGTCGGAATGTCCGACCGTGTGTACAAGGGCTTAGACTATGACCATGTCCTCACTTCTACGTAGAACTTTATTTTATTTGGTTTCTGTGTGGAGGCCACAGTCTGTTAAAAAGGATTCACATTTTCCTCTAATGCATGATCTGTATCATGAATGGAGAGGATTCATGGCTATAAAATAAACGTCTATGAATAATGGGTTAGGGAGGAAACTAATCTATTTTTCTTTTTCAAATATTGCTTCAATGCAATTATTATGTTCCCTCTTGCTACTTATGAATGAGCGATCAGTATAAATACAGTTATGGGATGCTGTGTATGTCACATGGTGACAGCTGAATGACACAATCTCACTTCCAGGACACTTTTATTATTTTAAGATAAATTACTTACCATTTTCTGGCTGCCATGTTAAAGCTGCATTAAAAAAAAAAAAAAAAAAGAGTTATCAGATTGTCCCTGAGTTACACATAGGGCCAAAGCCCAGGGTGGTATTACTGCCAGGGGCAGTGCACAGCAACCCAGACATCATGTACCTGACTACCAGTAACACCTTCCTGTGTATAATAAAGGTTTTAGATCACCAACTATTCTGCAGTTGCAATCAAGCAAGGTCCCCATTGTTTTCATTTTAGTTAAAATGGTATACTTTTTTAAAAGTTGGTAATTTTTACCAACTCTATGTCTGTACGCTGCAAAGTGAACTACTAGCAGAGTAGAGAGACAGTTTGTGCTACTCCATAGCTCCCAACTGTCCCTGATTTGGAGGGACTGTCCCTGATTTGGAACAATGTCCCTCTGTCCCTCATTCCTCCTCATCTGTCCCTCATTTTGTTCTGATCTATATAGATGTATATAAAATGCACTTTTTATCTATCAAAAAGTGTTTTCCAGTGCTAACCTTCTGATTCTAAATTACTGCATTTGTAAATTTCAAAAAGCCAATATAAAGGAAAAGTAGTGGTAAAAAAAGCACTTGTGGGTTTAACCAATCTTGTTTTTTTGTACAATTCTCCTTTAAGAGGGTGTGCCCGGGGGTGTGTCCTATGCCTGCATACTTTTGCTGATAGGTGTCCCTCATTCCCGTCTGAAAAAGTTGGGAGGGATGGCTACTCTTCTAGTCATTGGTTCTACATGTACAGTTGGCAGCCTGACTTTTTTAACCCAACCATGTCCCGGCATGCCTTGTGTGGCCACGATGGCTTATCTTGTTTGTGTGATACTACAACTATCAAGTTGACTGGGGTAGGAAATGGTGTTCCATGACTCCTTCCTGTTGGCACCACAGCAAAATGTGTGATTTGAAAACAGTAAATCATTAAGAATTTAATTCTGCAAACTGGTCTATCAGGGTTCAAAGGGACCCTGTCACCACATGGTACTCAGCAAACTAAAGGCAGGTAGGAATTTTTATTAGGAGCACTTCCTGATGAAAAAGACAAAATGTATCCTTTCAGCCACCACCTTACCATTTGAATCAGCTGAATAGATTCCAGATGCATCAAAATGAAAGGTGTGCAAAGTCTTAGGTTTGATTCACACCACATATCATCTAACACATAGAAAATAATATGTATGTGCTTGCATGCAATGTAAATGCTGTTACCTTGTGATAGCAATAAAGTTGATAAAAAAAACTAAAGGTACGGTGTAAAATAATACATTGAAATAAAATAATAATTTTTTAAAAAGTCAGGCGTCCCTGACCCCCTCCCGTGCACACAGGCAAATGTGAATGCAGTCTCACACGTTTATGTAAACATGAAGTATCGCCGTAAACATCAGAGCAAGAGCAATAATTATAGCACCAGACCTCTTGTGTAACTATAAACTGGTAATCTGTAATGGCTTTTAAAGCGTTGCCTACGGAGAACTTGTAGATACCGTAGTTTGGTGCCAGACCACGGGCATATGCAATTTTAAAGTGTGATACGTTAGGCACCTTTTGACATCATCTTTTATTATTTAAAAAATGATAGGCTATTATATTGTGTTTGTGTTCACTAAAATTAATTAAAGCGTATTTTTTGCAACAACTACTGTGTGGCATAAAACAAATTGCAATACCCACCATTTTATTCTCTAGGGCCTCTGCTTAAACAAATACTCAATGTTTGGGGGTTCTAAGCAATTTTCTAGCCGATTTGTTTTATTAATTTACTTGCATATAATAGTGCAACATATTTTTATTTCAAGACGTTTCATAGCTAAACTGTATTTTCTCATTTAAAGTGGTTGTAAACCCATAAAAAAAAAAAAAAAATACCTGCAAGACAAAGGCATAACGAGCTAGTAAGCATCACATACTAGCCCATTATGAAATACTTACTTTAGACGGAAGCTGCTGCAGCAGTCCATCTACACCACTGTGATGGACAACATGTCTCCGGACCATTACTTCCAGGTTCGCGGGCTCCGGTACTGTGATTGCCCGGGGGCCGCGATGATGTCATTTATTTAATTGGTGTAAAGCAAAACACCAGCTTGTGCTGCCTAAATGTTTGTTTCTTCAGCAACATGAGCTAGTTCAGCATCCTTACTGAGCTAACTGTTCCCTTTTCTTCCCTTCAAGTGCTGATATAAATAATCCGCTACTATATGCATGTCTATGTCTTTATTTAGCTGTCAATATCTGAATGAAGGAATATACTGGGGAGACAGGAGAGCTTGGAACAAGCTATAAATCTTCATTAGATAAAGAAAAAACTTGGTTGTTGTGAAGAAAAAAAAAATGCTTAACCTGACAGGCTGGCCTGTGGTTTGACTGAGCTAATATGTACAGGGAGTTTTCCAGAGGCCTGTTAAACATGTCTGGAGAAGCCATATTGTATCAATCGACTGAACAATGATATGACCTCTAACCTCTCCAGTGATAATGAAGCTTTGTGACAGACAGGATCTCATTGGGGGGGCGAAGTGCTATTTTGCGGAAAGGCTGGCCCCGTCACCACGTTACCTGAGGCCTACATCTGTAATGCTATTTAATGCTACGTTAATTCCGCGAATGTCCCGGTAATGGCAACATATTAATCGCCAAGGAAAATAATGTGATGTTTCCGGAGGCAAGGGCCACGCTAAAAGCTTTTGAATTACAAGGGGATGATTAGCTGTACACGAGGCGCATTTTTTATTAGAGTCTGCTCAGATCAGGAGGTGATAAGCGCAAGGCCTCAGGGCCTGCTGAGAGGCGGCCATTTTGAGGTTTCTATAATTAACACTGTGTAATTAAGCAATTAACTGCATCTTTCTGTGTCATTACGTTATTTCCTTCAGGTCTTCTTAAAGACCTGAGAAATCAGAATCTATAAAAATGCCTGTTAGACTTAAAGCTGAACTTCAGGGAGGTAGCTAAACATACAATTGAAAAACATGTAAAGTATGTGAATTGTCTTTCATGCCAAGGGATTCAGTCCAGCCAGTCTTGTAACCCATACCCCCCTGCCAAACAGCATAAGCAAGTCAGTGACCTCACTTGTCAGTTAAGCAAAACAGCATGGTCACTAACCTGCCTGAAGCATGGACAGTGAAGAAGCAGCAGTACACCGAAAAAGTGGTCACTCTACTCACTATGTTGTCTTCTCCCATCAGCAGAACAGATGTCACCATTGCAAGATTTCCCTTCACCTCCTGCCCCTATAGCAACTAAGAAATGTTGGATTTCACATTACTTTTCTGTACAGGAATCAATGGTCACTAGAACACATAGTGACAATCAACAGCATCTACATCACTGAGATGGTTAACCCATTCAGATAATGCATTGTGTCAACAATATAATACATGATTAGCTAATAGCCTATTCACACAGAAAGTGAGTGGAGGATCTGTGCCCCGGAAGAGTGCCCAGGAAGGAGGAGGACCTCTGCAGACTGTAGGAAGGCATAGAGCAAAGCGGATTGGCCATCTGTTTTGAATATCCACTTGTTACAGATCTGCGTGTAGGCGAACCTGTTCACATTCATTTATATCCTAAAATAATTCTAATTCTAATCTAAATTTAGTCTTACTTGATGGATGCTAGTCACCCCAAGCTGATTTAAAGTTTATTTGTTCATTTGGTTTACCCCAATAGTCATGCTGTTATTTCTTTCTGCTGTCAGTAGGTGTCACTGGTACCCCTGGCAATTGTGTGAGAAGCTACAGTAAGACTAAGTTATGAATATTTATGTTTCTTCTATTCAACCAGTAGGGGGTTTATTGCCACTGGTGCATGCTGGGTGAAAGCATTAATATTTGGTGAGGACCTTGTGAGCTCACTCTTCTCCCCCTTGCAGCCCGGGAAAGGGTGCATATTGAGCAATTGAAGGAGGCCTTTGCATGTGCTTGGTAAAAAACGTCTGGAAGCAGCAGATCGCCTGTCCAGTATAGTAATGTTGATTGAGGTCCTGGATTCTTCCAGATGCATCAGGTGCGTTTTTTAAACATACCCTGAGCTATTCACAGTAAAATCAATGTTCTCCGGCTACCATCGTTCACACCACTGCATTCAGTTCCGGTGCTCTCAACAAAAAAAGTACAGCAGCATTGCATTTTTTTGCACCAGAACATGTAGATACAACAAAACACACATAAATGCTAGCACAAGTTTTTTCAAGTAAAAAAGCTCTGGAACAAATTACAAACGTGTAAGTGTGCATGTGAGAATGCACATTAAAAGCGGGGATTGTGATGTAAACTAGTCCTAAAAGTTGAACACTCAGCTCTCTGTCTTAAGGCTGCAGAGAGTCAGTGATTGTCAGTCACCAATTTGGGTAATTACTGTATTTATTGGCGTATAACACGCACATTTTAACCCTGAAAATCGGTTGCAAATAGCGCGTGCATGTTATACACCAATACTTCAATCTTAGCTGCCACGGAGGGGACAGGGAAGGGGGCGGGACAAGCACTCTGTCAGATTACATTCAGTGAGAATCACCTGTTTACTTGGTGGCCTCTGTAATAGGAAGTCCCGTCTCCAGGGAACCCATTGGACCACTATTCTGTCTATCATAGGAGATTCCCACTTATGTAACCTGTTGGCGCTCATCCCACTCCCTCCCTGTCCCCTCTAGGCTGCAGATGGGCATCGATCAGACTGCATTGATGGCAATGGTGAGGCTGCTGCATTGATGGAAATGGTAAGGCTGTTGCATTGATGGCACTTGTAAGGCTGTATTGATGTGGACTTATGAGGCTGCATTAATGGCACTTGTGAGGCTGCAGATGGGCATTGGCCCTTATTTTGCTTCAAAGTTCCTTATTTAAAATTTAAAGTATTTTTTCTGAAACTTTCCTCCTAAAATGAATGTGCGTGTTATACGCCTATTCGTGTTTTACCAATAAATACTGTATCTATGCAATGTTGCCTGCATATACCTTTATGCTCTCTGCAGGCAGAGCTCACATTTTAATAACTGTGAATCCAGCAGTAGACATTGACTGTCATCAAGGCATACAGTGTAAAGTAGGTCATGTATGTACTACTGTCCTCTGCATAGAAGGCTAGAACTTCCAAGGTAGACTGCCTTACAGGTGACAAGCTACGTGCGTAAACAGAATGCCAGATTGTAACAAAGTCCAGTAAAGGGCAGGTAGTAGACTGATGCAGTGGAGAAGAAAGTCAAGACAGAGACTGGAATACAGCATGCAAGCTGCAACCAGGAGCTACTGACTAGCAAGAGGGCCAGCCTAGTTGTAAAATGGGTCCAACAAAGAATATTTGAAGAGTGTACTACTGCACAGGGGCCCACTGGGATTTGGGGACCCATTTATACTATATGTAAGTTGGGCATGCACTGGGAGCTCCTACCCATCATGTAGGCCTGAACATCACTCACTTACAGTGCACATGAATGGTGCAAATTGTTCTTCATAATATCCTAATGGAAATATGTCAAACACAAGGCCTGTAGGCCAAATTCAGCCAGCCTGGCTTTGCCATGTGGCCCTCGGACCAAGTTTTCCTGGCAAAACATGGTGGAACTCCATTTCTCCAGCTCTTACCCGCCTTTCCTGCTCCCCGCTGTCACTTGTAAACACAGAAGCCACTGAGAACAAAGGGACAGCTTTGTTCTTAGTGGCTCCCAGAAATAACAGATCCCTGTATGCACTAATGGCGGGGCATGATCAGGACAGATCTCCAGAATCTGAGAGAGAATTATCTCCCTGCAAGGTGAGGCAGAGCCATCTACACAGGGAGATACTAGAGCCGGACTATGTTGGAGAGAGGGATGCAAGAAAGCTTTGGGGGGGTGGGGGTTGGGGTTGCACACTGTGCATAGCACCTCTAAACCCTGCACTATGTACACAGCACACCAGTAAACTCTGCACTCTGTACGTAATATGCACTACTGCACTCTGTATATCGTGCACCCTTTAACTCTGCACTCTGTACATAGTGCATCCCAAAGGTTTACAAACTGTGCATAGGGCACCCCTGGAATTGCACTCTGTAGATAACAAACCCCTGAGCGCTGCACGCTGTACAATACCACCAGCCCTTTGAGGGCAACCATACTGCTGATGCAGCCATGATCAATTTGTGTTTGACACCCCTGTCCTAATGTGGGCATCTTCATCATTCTCTGTCTGGCCATCAATGAAGCAGAATGCCTATCTCTCTATCCATCTACTTATCTACAATCCATCTGTTGATCGATCTTCAATACTTCCCATCTTTCTGGGATTAGAAGGGACACCTTTTTCATACAAAGTCTCTAAGCAAAAGACCCCTGCTTTCTGTGTGCATCAGAAGGTTTGTTTCTAAATGCTGACAAGAGTGTTTCTTTCAAAAAATGAAAAAGATGACAGCTATTTACCTAATGGTTTTATGTAGGGGAAAAGAAATAATGGTTTCTCACTGCCTTCTGCTTTAACAACAAAACTGCACACTTTGCTTTTAAAAATGATAATGTAAATATTAAATAAACGTATGTGTGCTTTGCAGAAGGAGATGCAAAATCCATTCTGCATCTCAGTAGTATGAAATGTTGCAGCTACTGCTTGTCACTAAATATTTTAGGGAACTAAGGCTGATGGATGGATAGGGATTCTGTGTTCTGCAATGAGATATTGCCCTCTAGTGGATGAATTGAGAAGTTCAGTCCTTGCTAGAAGTCCCTCTCTTTTTCTAGCATTTTACAGATAAACATTTGGGGACAGCAGCAGAAGGATTAAAACTTTATGGTATAGAGGGTGAAGCTGTTTATTCCAGGGGAAAATTTGTGTTGCTAAAGTGCATTAGTAAAATAAACAATAACAAGTCTGACTGTCCAGATACAGCAGATAAAACATTCATTTAAATGGATGTTGTCTATAGTGCCCAATTATGTTGGTGATCAGTGGGAGAAGAGTCCCTTCACATTGATAACCAGTGGAAAGGGGTCCCTCTTACATTTTTAGTCAGCAGAGAAAGGCCACTTACTTTAGTGGTCAATAGAGAAGGGCCCCCTTACACTGGTGGTCAGTTGGGAAGGGTCCCCTTATAGTGTTGGTTAATGCAGAAGGGGCCGCTACACTGGTGGTCAGTGAGAGAGGGGACCCTTTACATTGGCGGTCAGCGGAGAAGGGGCAACTTATACTGGGGCCAGTGGAAGAAGCGTATTCTTTCTTTGTTGTGTTCCACCACCTTAACCCTGGGTAGTTGAGGAGGACCCCTAAGCAGCTCAATGGGCTAGCATTTCAACCTTCAGGGTTAAATCCTTGGCTTGTTGTGAGGCAAAAAGGAAATGGAGAGCCAGTCACTTTAGAAAGCGCAATTTGTTTATTTAGCTCAATAAACTCCAGGAGAGAGGATCAGAGCACATGATTCCCAAAAAGAGGCAAACTACAACTCCAAAGTACTCTTCTAGTACAGTAGGTAGTTGGGCCTTTAAAAACATTCAAATAGCACAGGTATCTTATTGGATGAGCAGTGAGAACCCCTTGAGATGTCGACAAGAAATAACTTCTACCCAGCTCTCTAGAATATCCTTAAAGTGAGGTGCCCCTTAAAAAATAATAATAATTAAAAGTCAGCAGCTACAAATACTGCAGCTGCTGACTTTTAATAATCGGACACTTACCTGTCCCAGTGTCCAGCGATGCGGGGGAACAAAGCCCCGCTCATTCCCCGCTCCGCTCGGTGGCGCCGGCATTCTTACTGTGGGCACCCGGCTGTGGCTTGCACTGCGCATGCATCAGTGGTGCCGCGCGCCGTGATACGCCGCGCAGTCATCTGGGACCTGTCACGTGTCCCAGATGACTGATTGCGCCGAGGGGAAGTGATGTCAGGTGCCCTAAAAATAAATTAGGAATTTTAATCTTTTTTTTTTTTGTTGGGGGGGAACACCACTTTAAGTGAAGAAGCCTCTTCCTAAAATGTACCTTCCAGTAGGAAAACAAAGGCCCCAGACAAGGCCAACTTCTGTTTCCTTAGGCTCTTCTATCAGGAACACCTTGCCCAGGCAGTGGGACTGGAAGGTAGAAGAACACTTCTTCTGGCAGGAACTCAGGAGACAGAGACTAACTCCCACAGACCTTCTCTTCGGGCAATAGTCTGGGAGGGAAGACCCTTACAGAAGGCTGCCCCAAATATGTATCTCCTTCCCCAGCATGTATCACTGGCAGTAAACCTCCTAGTGTTTGACCAAAGAGAAAATAAATATTCATAACTCATGGTCTCTGTTTCTGTTTGATCTGCTAAAGAACACTTTCCAGCATCAATTAGAAGTAAGCAATAGCTTGAACTTAAATTTCAGTCATTTTTTCATCTTTCCAGCTATTAAATCTTCTGCCCTTGTTGTTTTAACTTTGGATAGTAAAAAATAAATAAAAATCTGCGAGTAAATAGCTTATACAGCCTGCTTCCTGTTTCTTGTCTGGTAATAAGCCTAGGCTTATGACATCATGCACAGGTCTCTCTCTCACTCTTGTGAGAGTTTGCCAAGAACGGATGGGGAATTGGGTCATAAGAGGGCCAATGAGAGCCGCAGACCTGGAGGTGTGCCTCTTTGTGTTTGTGTAAATCCAGTGAACAGAGAGCAGCTTCAGCTGCCCACAGTTAAAATGATTGCAGCTAGACTCAGTGGAGGGATATTTCTGCAGCATATTTGGTAAGTACAGAATCACAGTATATATAAAATACTATGCAAAGTGGTTGGAGGGAAGCTTCAGAATGGCAAAGATGTTTTTATTACAAATTATGTGAGCAGACTGCAGTTCCTCTTTAAAGCAAACCAATGAATACAGAAGCAATTATAATAATAACAGCTCTGGCTGACTACATATAGCTTAGCTGCAACACAAAATTTGTACTTAGGTCACTCCAGCTTAAGACTGACTCCCTACAGTTGGTTGTATATTCATATGGTTTATTTCACTGCCAGCGCTCCTGGCTCCTCCCCCTTGACTTCTGCCCCCAACAGCAAGCCGCTTGCTGTGGGGGCACTGGTGCGTGCTCGCTCCCTGCTCTATGCATCTATAGGACACAGAGAGTCATGGTTCGGCTCTCTCCTCGTTGGTTCACTGGCGGTGATTGACAGTAGTGGGAGGCAATGGCTCGCGCTGCTGTGTCTCAGCCAATGAAGAGAGTGAGACCCGGGACAGCTGAGGCTCCTGTACACATCGCTGGATTGAGACGGGGCTCAGGTGAGTATAAAATGCATGAAGGTAAAAAAAAATCTTAAGCCTCTGCAACCATTTTAAAGAGTATGTAAATCTAAACTCAGCTGTCTCTGTGGAATAAAGAACACCTCACTCCTTATGGAGACTGTTAGTCCTGTACAGTGAGTTACCATTGTCTTGAGTTTAGCTATGCTTTAAATTCCTTCATCATAAAAATTCAATAGAATGTTATATGAATGCGTCATCCTTTTAAAACATTATATAATATCTTATGCACTTTGGTAATTACCACCTTGACTGGGACCTAAAAATAATTGTTGATAATTTTACATTTATTGTATATATTAAAAAATAAAGAATTTATTAGAAAAAAAATGAATATTATTGAAATTATATTTAATCATTTTAAAAAATTTACATAAAAATGTTACAAATACCATTAAAAATACAGCATGTCCCTGTCCATTACATTCAGCATACTTACCTATACAAAAAAAAAAAGACAAGGATCGCAAAACTTCAAAGCTTGCATTGGCTCTGCTATTAAACAGAAAGCACAATATTTCATTAGTATGCATAAAGAAGCCTTTGAAATAGGTTGAATTTTGATTATATTCAATCATCTCAAGATGCCTATTATTTCCACTTCATAAGAAATAGGTGTAAGTCCCTTATATCCTGTGCGGGATTTTATGTCGATAAAAAAAAAAAAATTGTTGTGCCAAAATATCTCAAACCATAACTCCAAATAAAACTGGTGCCCTTCTTTGGTCACCAAGTGTTTTTCTACTCACTCCCTCTGCTTGATATAGCAACAAACTTCCAAGGCAGAGTCGAGTCCAGCTGGTGGCTGTTATAGATTTAGTTCAGAAACCTTGATCTAGAAACAAGGGTCTTGTAGTAGTGTAGTTAGTTCAGGAGTTCTTGTCCTGTTTTCAACAACTGTAAAGCAAATGGTGTTCCCAGGTGGCCAGATTGGTGATAAAGGGATGTAGGGTAGAACACAGCAATACCTAGTTGAAAAAACGAGCAGGTAAGTTGAGCTGCCTGAGAAATTAACCAGTAAACTATTTAAAGTAATTGGTAGCAGAGGAACTACTGCCACCAGCATATAACATTAACCAGCCCTCGGATACCTAACCTGGCTCTAGCCTATGCTGGTTTCTGTGTTCTGAGCTAAAACTAGCTATAGAAATCCCAGACCAAAAGGGACAGGTTTTACTGAAATAACAGGAACTGCATTTAAACTCTATTGCAATAAACATGTTCACATACGAATATACTAGTAGGTGACCACTACACACATGCAGTAGCATAGACCCAGATATCTGGCACTGTGCATGTGAGATAATAACAATAGGACAGAGATACTCTGTCTGTCACAAGGATTCAGATGCACAGGGTAATTAGGGTTTGCCCAGGCACACTCAGCACACCCTGCGTGCAAGCCTATGTGCACTCTCAAGAAGCTATGGACAGCTGCAGTTAAACTATTAGAACGCACAGTAGGTTATACTGGTCTCTGCTTCTGGTGTGGGTGAAATACAAAGAGCTTGGAGCCTCTGGTGTGTGTGTGTGCAAGCTCATGTGGCTCAGTTCCTCTTTATTCCTTCCTTTTTCTCCTGAGTTTTTTGAACCACTTCAATACCAGGCACTTTCCACTTTCCTCCCTTTATGTTCAAGCCAATTTTCAGCTTTCAGCACTGTCGCTGTTTAAATGACAATTGTGCGGTCATGCAACACTGTACCCAAACAAAATTTTTATAATCTTGTTCCCACAAATAGACTTTTCTTTTGGTGGTATTTGATCACCTCGGGGGTTTTTATTTTTTGCTAAACAAATAAAAGAAGACCGAAAATTTTGAAGAAAAAAAAGTTTTTCTTTGTTTCTGTTATAAAATGTAAATGAGTACATTTCCTCCTTCATTGTTGGACACTGATAAGGCTGCACTGAAGGGCACTACTAAGGTGGCACTGATGAGCAGAGATGAGGTGGCACTAATGAGGTGGCACTGATGATGGGCACTGATAGGCGGCACTGATGGGCACTCATAAGCGGCATAGGTGGGCACTCATAGATGGCACTGATAGGTGGTACTGATGGGCACAGGAAGGCTGCACTGAAGGGTAATTATGGGTGGCACTGATGGGCACTCATAGGCGGCACTGACATGCACTGGTAGGTGAGTATGGATAGGTGGCACTGATGGACACTGATGAGTGGCACTGATTTACACTGATAGATGGCACTGATGGGCATTGTTGTTATTGAGGCACTGGCAGGTATTGCTGGTGGGCACTGATTGGCATTATGTGTGGACACACATTGGCATCATGTGTGGGCACACATCGTCATTCATGGCCACCAGATATTCCATCCCTGGTGGTCATCAGTGTTGGCTATCCCTGGAGGTCCTGGGGGCATCCCTGGTGGTCCTGGGCAGGCAACCGTGGGGGTGGCTGCGCTGATAAACAATCAGCACAGACCCCTCGCCACGTCAGAGGAGCAGTCAATCGGCTCTCTTCTACTCGCGTCTGACAGACGCGAGTGAGGAAAAGCCGATAAATGGCTCTTCCTGTTTACACTGTGATCAGCTGTGATTGGACACAGCTGATCACATGGTAAAGAGTCTCGGTCAGACACTCTTTACCTAGATCAGAGTTGAGGTGTGTCAGATTGACACGTCGCAACAACGATCGCCGCGAGGCGCGCCCTCGGGGGCACGTAGCCGCTTGTTATCCTGATCACGTCATATGATGTCCGGTCAGGATATCACAACCAGTTTGCCGCCATCATTCTGCTATATGGCGGATGGCAAGTGGTTAAACCAGCCTCTCAGAGACAGGAAGTGATGTACAGAAATAACTCACAGTACAGCCTCTTATAAATATAGACTGTAGAGGGCAGCAGATCCCTGCAAAAGCTTCATCTTTAATAATTAAATAGCAGCTCCAGTCAATCAACTTTTTCTAGCTGAGCATTAGGTGATGTCATCAGTCTGCTGCAGGCTGGAGATAACATTTCCTCAATTTCCTCTCCTTAAAGGTTTAAATTGCAGCTTTGGGATTTTATAGGAAGTCACAAGGTGAGAAGCTGCTGACCTGTGTCACAGGCAAGAACTGCACAGACACCAGGAGTTACATGATTGTGTCACCTCTGAGCTGGCTTCTCAGTCCGGGAAGTGGATGGTGACCCTGGATGATGCCTGAACAAAGATGGCTCAATCCTTCTAAAGAAAAGTAGAGGAAGGCATTGTCAGGGGGAGTCTGTGAGAGGTAATACCTGAAGATGTTAAGCTTAGTTAGCATGCATGTGCTGAACATAAAAAAATATATCTGCATAGTATGTACTACTTAAATCTCCCAGAGGAGAAACAGTTCTGATGCCCTTTAACAACAGAAAATCAGAGAAATTATCCCATTATAGTTAATGGACTCTGTTCTTCATAACATTTGTATAGTTCAATGATCATTATGGCAAGAACAGGTTTGCATTTGAGAAAGAGCTGGCAGGAACATTAAACAAAATACCCAGGTGACAGACTCCGACAAGAACAAGACTGGGTTCAACAAAGCTTGTCACACCAGCTGGCAAATTGGCTTTGTGACATTTACAAAAAATCTTTCCATTCATTAATTTGAAGATCTGGAAAGAAATTAAGCTTTATAATGCTCTAGTAATAAATGTGCAAAGGTTAGCATCATTGTGATCTGTTTTCCTAAAATAAACCTGTGCCCATTCCCTGCACACTAAAGAATTTACATTTTCGGAAGAATCGGTAAAAGAACTTAAAAAACCCCCCAAAAAAACGGAAAATTGTTTCATACTTACCGTAATTTTCCTTTCCTGGTGCCTATCCATGGCAGCATACCAGTGATAGCTCCGCCCCGGAGTCCTCCCCTCAGGATAGTTACTAGTTTATAAAAAGGAAACCCATATCCCCTTTAGCATTCTCCGATTATATCGACTACCAGGGAGGGTATGTATGCTGCCATGGATAGGCACCAGGAAAGGAAAATTACGGTAAGTATGAAATAATTTCCTGTTTTCCTGGTGCCTCCATGGCAGCATACCAGTGATACAATGAATAGTTAAAACCAGTGTGGGTAATGCTTCAAAGGAAAACTTTATTTAAGGCAATGCCAGGGCTCATTCAATAGTCCTTCTACCAAATTCCATCAAAGTTAGTGCCCCTGGGTCAATTCTGTAGTGATGCATGAACGTATTTGGAGACGTCCATGTGGCTTCCTTGCAGATAGTCTCTAAAGATACGCATGTCCTTGCCGCCCATGAGGACGAAACAGCTCTAGTGGAATGGGCTCTGACCGCCGGCAGATCCAACCCTCTTGCTCTATACACCCTTTGCAGATTCCAGAGGCGATAGTCCCAGATGTGGCTTATTTCCCTTTATTCCTACCCCATGGTATTATGAATAGCCTATTTGAGGACCTAAAGGGACTCATGACCTGTAAGTAGCGTGTTAAAACTTTTGAAATGTCCAGTTCTTGTACCGCCCCAGAGTGTGGGTCTGTAAAGGTTGGTAGTGCCCAGGCTTCAGAGAGTGTGGCACGGGAAGAAACTTTCAGGACAAAACCATGCACTGTCCGTAGTTCTACCCTGTCTGGAAAAAGGTTATGTGCTCTTTTTCTGCCCTCAACGCTTGCAACTCTGAAGCTCTTCTTCCTGAAGTAATAACCACCAAGAAAACCGGTTTTAGGGTTAGGTTCCAAAGTGAAGCAGAATCCAATGGGATGAACGGTTTAGACTTTCTAGAACCAGAGGTAGATCCCCGGCTGGAAAGGAATGTTTTAGCGGTGGGCGAATCTTCTTGACTGCCTTAAGGAACTGTACGATGAGTGCATCCTGATTTTCCCCCAGTCACTCTCGAGATTGCCTTTTCCAGCCTCTTTCCAAAGAGGGCCTTCCCATCAAATGGGATTTTGCACCAATTTTGTTTGGATTCCGCAATCACTGGTATGCTGCCATGGAGAATGCTAGGGGGGGATATGGGTTTCCTTTTTATAAGCTAGTAACTATCCTGGGGGGAGGACTCCGGGGCGGAGCTATCACTGGTATGCTGCCATGGAGGCACCAGGAAAAACCTTTTTACCTCTGTAGCTATAGGCATCTTGGGGAAATTTATCATCAAAGTTCAAAACATGGCAAAACAGGCACTGAAATATTAGCTCTTTTCCAATTACTTTCTATGGAGAGAAAAATCTTATCTGCCATCTAATGTAAACACAGAGCAGGTGTTTCTAAGCTCTTAGATACTGACTAAAACCCACTTTAGAGCCTTTGTTATGATTTTTGAGGATCTTAGAGAATTAACTACTTCACATTACAAGCAGTTAGATAGGTCAGTGATGGCTTGTTTTAAAGCTCAGTAGTTTATCATCCATACTCTTTGCACAGATGCACTTTATGGAAAACTTGTGAGGGAGGGCCTGTAGCCAAGCAGCGTGTACAATAACTGGCAGGGCCGCTGCTAGACTATTTTGCACCCTAGGCAAGACCAGCTAGTTTCACCCTCCCCCCCAAAAAAATTAAACTTCAAAAATTTTACATTAAAACAAAATGTTTGTTAAGGAGTGGGCGGCAGCCGCGTCCTTAAAAATCAATGAGTCATCAAATGTCAGCGAACTGTACAGAAAAGAACTACCAGCATTAAAAAAATCACGGAAAAAAACAGCATGGGGTCCCCTCAAACCATATAAGGCCCTTTAGGTCTGGTATGGATTTTGAGGGGAACCCCAAAGCCAAAATTTAAAAGAAAAAAAGCTGTGTGGGGTCCCCCCCACAATCCATCTGTATCCAAGCACGTAGCTCGGTAGCCCAGGTGGGGGGGGGGTCGAGCAAGCAACCCCACCTCCTGAACCATACCAGGCCACACGCCCTCAGCATGGGGAGTCCTTTGCGGCAGGAGGGCATGTCTCCCCCTTTTCCTGGCCTGCGGGCTGCATAATCGGATAGGGGTCTGGTATGGATTTTGGGGAGGACCCCATGCCATTTTTTATTTTGGCGTGGGGGTTCCCCTCAAAATCCATTCCAGACCCAAAGGGCCTGGTATGAATTTGGGGGGCCCCACACCATTTTTTTCAGTGATCTTTTTTAATGCCGTCAATTCTTTTCTTTACATTCAGCTGTCAGCGGGGACACAGCTGACAGCTAATGACCCATTGGTTATTAAGGCAGCCTCCCACTCCTTAACAAGCATAACAGTTACTGGTTTTTGTGGCCACCCAAATTAAGTTAATGCAAGGTTTCACTACAAATATACCGCATCATACAGCTTTGTGAATGGAGTCTTGTGTGGGGAAGCCAGCGGAGTGTTAGGAAACTGGCAGAGAGTAGGAAAACCAGTGGCCGTGGCTGCGCAGTAGTTGGAAGTGCACCCTAGTCATCTGCCCTATTCACCTAGTGGTAGCACCAGCCCAGGGGGCAGGCCCTGTAGAGCACCCTGGAATGCCCCAAACCTGTGGTGGCTTGTGTTTTAAAATACCAATGTGACCTAATCCATTCCATCTTATGCTATTTACTATTAGCCTGTCACTGTAATGGACACCTGCTAGTTCTTGTGTCCCTCCCCCCCCCAAATACCTTAAGACTGAGTGGTGAGAGAGCATGTTTAAGGGTCGATGGACGTTTCCCATCAGTAGGTGCACGTCACTACTGTCACACAAGCATTTGGACTGTTTGGGACTTGTTGCCGTGGTTCTGCATATTTTTTTATTATTGAGTACTAAGCATTTTTCACTTATTTTTGACACACTTATTTATATATGATTTAAAAGGTGTTTTGGACTCATAGGAGTTTATTTACTAAAGGCAAATAGACTGTTCTTTATGTTGAAGATAGTTCTTAATGGCATTGGCTGTATGTTTGGGATTGATGTCTTGCTGCAGAGGTGGCTCTCTAATTAGGCAAATTAGGCGGCTGCCTTAGGCCTCGCAAACTCAGGGGCCCCGTGTGGCCACCTAATTTGCCCATACCTCACCCTTTCGCTGCAAATCAGTCATGGAATGCCCACAGCTTGTGCGGGCTATTTTCGTTCCCGCACGCTGCCGCAAGCTCCACTTTTTATGGCAGAGAGAGACGAGTCAGCCGACATCTCTCCCCGCAGGCCCCGGCTGCCTGGCTCTGACACACACATTGCAGAGAGCCATGGAGTGAACTGGATCCGCCCCCTCCTTCTCTTGTTGTGATGTTTCCTGTGTACACAAAGGAGAAGGAGGAGGAGGAGGCTTACCATGCTGCCGATACCACGCTGCTCATCTGAGATAAAATATGGGGAGCTTGGATATGAATTCCACCCCCCTTAGCACATATCCCACCCCCAAATTAAAGAGATGCTGTCTTCCACAGAGGGGGTGATGCAAGAGATGTGCAAAATTGCTCCAGGAGCACCTAATAGTGCCCTCTTTACAGGCAAGTTAGTACAGCAATGTGTGGGTTCCAGGTCACAGGGCGGGTTCACATTATGAAAAACACAGGAACACACTGTGCGTTCTGTGCAATTTCAGCCCAATTATGTCCGCACACTCTCTGACCATCTTCTGTAGTATGTCTGCAGTCTCTGACCATCTCCTGAATCATGTCTGCACACTCTCTGACCATCTCTTGTATCATGTCTGCAGTCTCTGACCATCTCCTGTATTATGTCTGCAGTCTCTGACCATCTCCTGTATTATGTCTGCAGTCTCTGACCATCTCTTGTAGTACGTCTGCACCCTGTGACCATTGGCTGTAGTATGTCTGGAGTCTCTGATCATCTCCTGTATCATGTCTGCACACTCTCTGACCATTTCTTGTATCATGTATGCAGTCTCTGACCATCTCCTGTACTATGTCTGCAGTCTGACCATCTCCTGTATCATGTACGCACACTCTCTGACCGTCTCCTGTAATTTGTCTCCAGTCTCTGACCATCTCCTGTAGTATGTCTGGAGTCTCCGACCATCTCCTGTATTATGTCTGCAGTCTCTGACCATCTCTTGTAGTATGTCTGGAGTCTCTGACCATCTCCTGTAGTATGTCTGGAGTCTCTGACCATCTCCTGTATTATGTCTGCAGTCTCTGACCATCTCTTGTAGTATGCCTGCACTCTTTGACCATCTCTTGTAGTATGTCTGGAGTCTCTGACCATCTCCTGTATCATGTCTGCGCACTCTCTGACCGTCTCTTGTATCATGTATGCAGTCTCTGACCATTTCCCGTACTATGTCTGCAGTCTCTGACCATCTCCTTTACTATGTCTGCAGTCTCTGACCATCTCCTGTAGTATGTCTGCAGTCTCTGACCATCTCCTGTACTAAGTCTGCAGTCTCTGACCATCTCCTGTAGTATGTCTGGAGTCTCTGACCATGTCCTGTATTATGTCTGCACTCTCTGACCATCTTCTGTAGTATGTCTTTTCACTTTTGTTCCTAAGCTGCAGTATATTACATTTTTATGCATATTTAATATTAAAGATGACAAAAGGAGTTAGTGACAATTCATATTTAGGTTTAATAAATAATATTTCAGCTGTAATAAGTGTATATTACCTACGATTCAATTTCTTTTATGCTGAAACATGCTAAAACTCCCACACCACCAACAAGCATGCTGTTTATTCAGGGAAAATGGCAGAAAGTTCAATTTCTGACTTTTAGAAATGCAATTTTAAGAGATCTTAGTTTTAGGAAAAGGTGCCATGGCAGGGAGTAGCAGAGTGAAGTGTAGTTCGAGCTGTACTTAAGACCGTTTTGCAGAGATTAGAAGTCGCAAAAAGACATCTGCGAATGATTAGAGCCTGAGCTTCACTGGGTGAACAGATTAAAGCGGGAGTCCACCGGGACTCCGCGTTTTTTTTTTTTTTTTTAAAGCCAGCAGCTACAAATATTGCAGCTGCTGACTTTTAAAATAGTGACACTTACCTGTCCAGCGCGCCCGCGATGTCGGCACCCGAAGCCGATCTCTAGGTCGCCTGTCGGGTCCTGCCGCCGCCATCTTGGGTATGGGAATCAGGAATTGGAGCCTTTCGGCTTCATTTCCCGGTTCCCTACTGCGCATGCGCGAATCACGCTGCGCAATAAGGACGCTCCCCGCTGCCTCTGGGAGCTGTGTGTTTCCCAGCAGGCAGCGGGGCACTTGCGGGAAGGGGCGGGCACTTGCGGAAAGGGGCGTAAGTTACGCCCCTTTCCGCAGAGAGCTATCCCGGAAGTGGGTGCAGTTACCTGGATTATCCAGGTAACTGCACCCCCCTCCCCCCTGAAAGGTGCCGATTGTGGCACCGGAGGGGGGGAGGGTTCCGATGAGCGGAAGGTCCACTTTAGGGTGGACCTCCGCTTTAAGTCAGGAAAAAGGATTGTCTGACCCAGGGAACCAGACTGCATACAATGTATTCTCCCCTCAATGGAAAGTTACTTCTTCCTGAGCCATCTCCTCCCAGAGTGTACTCCCCAAGAAATACTTTATCAATGCATTGTCTGCCATGCTTGCACTCTAGTGTGCCTAATATACATACATACATACACAACAGTTGCACAAAACTATGGTAAAACTACTTGATTTCCAGGTGTGAAAGTGAAGACATGTTTCGCATTCAAAGCGCAAGTGATGTAACATTCTTTTGCTCCCGCTGTGTGATGAAACACCTACACTATATTGTCAAAAGTATTAGGACTCCTGCTTTTACACACACATTAAATTTAATGGCATTCCAGTCTTAATCTGTAGGGTTCAATATTGAGTTGGCCCACCCTTTGAGGCTATAACAGCTTCAACTCTTCTGGAAAGGCTGTCCACAAAGTTTAGGAGTGTGTTTATGGGAAGGTTTGACCATTCTTCCAAAGGGCATTTGTGAGGTCAGGCACTGTTGGACGAGAAGGCCTGGCTTGCAGTCTCTGCTCTAATTTATCCCAAAGGTGTTCTACACTATATTGTCAAAAGTATTTGGCCACCCTTCCAAATTATTTGGTGGAGGGGGATTATGGTGTGGGGTTGTTTTTCAGGGGCTTGGCTCCTTAGTTCCAGTGAAGGGAACTCTTAAGGCGTCATCATACCAAGACATTTTGGACAATTTCATGCTCCCAACTTTGTGGGGATGTCCCCTTCCTGTTGCAACATAACTGCCCACCAGTGCACAAAGCAAGGTCCATAAAGACATGGATGAGCGAGTTTGGGGTGGAGGAACTTGTCTGGCCTGCACAGAGTCCTGACCCCAACCCGATAGAACACTGTTGGGATGAATTAGAGCAGAGACTGTGGCCTTCTCGCCCAATCTCACAAATGTGCTTCTGGAAAAATGGTCAAACATTCCCATAGACACACTTCTAAACCTTGTGGAGAGCCTTCCCAGAAGAGTTGAAGCTGTTATAGCTGCAAAGGGTGGGCCAACTCAATACTGAACACTGCAGACTAAGACTGGAATGCCATTAAAGTTCATGTACGTGTAAAGGCAGGTGTCCCAATACTTTTGACAATATAGTGTAGCTAACAAGTGGGAAGCCTCACTTTCATCATTCACTGAGTGTGCTGCTTGTAATACCTCATGTCAGAGCTTACTGTGTTTCAAAGAGGGCAAATTGTTAGTGCCCCCTTAGCTGGTGCCTCTGTTGCCAATGTATTTACAGTATCAAAGGTTATTACTGTATATACAGTTTTTGAGAAAACGTTGTCTGCTAAGCTTTAGATGTCGACATGGCCAACTGACCAAAAGAGACAAAAAGACATTGCGCAGGATTGTGAAACAGATTTTTGCATTGAGAGTAGTATCAGATTCTATTATCACCACCCAAGATCTATATTTGTCAATGCGCAGGAGAATTCAGGCTGTCTTGGATGCCCAAGGTGGTCCAGCACCATATTAGGTAACAATTTCATTCTTTTACCATACTTGTTTCCATAATTTTGTCCAAACCCTATATACTACTTTCAGCCAGCAGATGGTGTGCTAGAGGCAACAACTACAGCTCTTTACTAAGCAGACTTTACTACTGTGCTGTGAACAGTAGGACTAGCCTGTGTAATTTGATCTTTTGCTATTCAGGCCTGTTCAAGGCACACAGGCAATATACGTGGCAGAGGAGGGCACAACTCCCCGTCCTTTTGCTGGCTAAAGCCTGGTACACACGTAGCTTTGTTTCGTTCAACCCAGCGGGCTAAACAAAAAAATACAGAGGAGCACTCTGTACTAACTATACAATGTTAGTACAGCAATCTCAATGCTGACCTATGGTGTTCTGACAGGAGGACCACCCCCAGCCAGAATACACCGGTCAGCGCTGATTGGGTGCTGGTCGGCTGCTCGTTCAACAGAAGGTGGAAATTAGGCTCCCATCCAATCTCCAGATTTGCACAGCTTTGTCACACAGCACAGACCTGTCTGGCAAGGCAGAAGATTTCTGCTGCAGTTAAAAAATGCTTACAGGTCTGTTACTTCCCACAACCTGTGACTGACTGGACAGTGAAAAGAGAAGCAGCAGCTTAATGAGTTCATCTTATTCCGCGTACACACTATCAGACTTTTCGACTGACTTGGTCCGGCGGACTGGAATCCGTCGGACAATTTGATCGTGTGTGGGCTCCAGCAGACTTTTTCTTCCCTAAAGTCCGGGGGATCTAGAAAAAAAACTTCCTTGAAATCATTCCGACGGACTTGAGTCCGGTCGAAAAATCCGGTCGTCTGTGTGCTAGTCCGACGGACTAAAACCAACACTAGGGCAGCTATTGGCTACTGGCTATGAACTTCCTTATTCTACATCATCACGTTCGAATTCGTCTGACTTTTGGAGTGATCCTGTGTGGCCAAGTCCGTTCGTTTGAAAGTCCGGCGGACCTCAGCTGCAAAGTCCGTCGGATTGTCCGCTGGACCAAGTCCGTCAAAGTCCGGTTGTGTGTGCGTGGCATTACTGTCAATCTGCTCTGCTCCAACCAGCCTGCTGCTTAGACTGCTGCTTGGACTGCCGCACACCTGACCGGCTTCTTGTGCTGCTTCACACTCCCCCAGTCCAAGCTTTGCTATACAGTGACTGCAAGAGGCTGATATCAGGTCATATTCAGGTACTTGCACTGAAAAAAAAAAATTTTATTTATTAGTATAGAGCTGCATTTGTATTTGTCTTTTATACCTGCTTGGAATTCAGCTTTAAATAAAAAAAAAAAAAAAAAAAAAAAAAAAAAAAGCTCCCTGCCAACTGATTCTACCCAGAGAGTGTGATAAGCTTTATACCGGGAGACTGCACAGACAAAGCAATGACAAGAATAAAAGGGAATGGTGTGGAATTTATTCCTGAATGTCACTCCGTCCTCTATATAGTCCGTGGCTTTTCCATCCCTCCACGCATCTCCACTTTAACCACTTGGGATCCGCGCTATTGCAAAATGACGGCAATAGCGCGGACCCACATTTTCGGGACTACGTCTATTGACGTAGTCCCGGTTACGAGCGGCCTGCGCGCCCCCTGAGGGGCGCGCGCGGCGCGCTCTGTGATCGGCGAGTCCGTGAGACTCGCCTGATCACCGATCCGTGTAAGGGGTCGATCCCGACCCCTTATCACGTGATCAGCTGTCAGCCAATGACAGCTGATCATGTGATAAAACGGAGCCGGTAATCGGCTAGTATTCCTCCTCGCGCTGACAGCGCGAGGAGAAAAAAAAAAAGCCGATCGCCGGCGGCCGTGTTCGGGACATCAGTCCCGATCACGGCCAGCAATTTAAAAGGACACCTGCCCCCTGCCAGTGCCCACCTGCCACCCGCAGTGCCATCCTGAAATAAAGTAAGTGCCCCCCTGTCAGTGCCACCCAGCAGTGCCCATAGTGCCCACAGTGCCACCCAGCAGTGCCCACAGTGCCACCCAGCAGTGCCCACAGTGCCACCCACAGTGCCACCCAGCAGTGCCACCCACAGTGCCACCCAAAATCTGCCTCAGGTGCTGCACCCCAGTGCCGCCCATCAGTGCCCAGCAGTGCCGCCCATCAGTGCCCAGCAGTGCCGCCCATCAGTGCCCAGCAGTGCCGCCTATCAGAGCCACCTATCAGTGCCACCTATCAGTGCCCATCAGTCCCATCTATCTGTGGTACCTATCAGTGCCCATCCGTGCCACCCATCCGTGCCACTTATCCGTGCCACCCATCCGTGCCATCTTATCTGTGCCCATCTTTGCCCATCAGTGCCGCCTTATCTGTGCCCATCGGTGCCGCCTTATCTGTGCCTATTAGTGCCGCCTTAACTATGCCTATCAGTGCCCACCAGTGCAGCCTATCAGTGCCCACCAATGCAGCCCATCAGTGCCCACCAATGCAGCCCATCAGTGCCCACCAATGCAGCCTATCAGTGCCGCCTTATCAGCGCACTTCAATGAAGGAGAAAAATGACCCGTTTGCAAAATTTTATAACAAACTATTAAAACATGATTTTTTTTTTTTTTTTTTTTGCATCTTTTTTTGTTTGTTTAGCAAAAAATAAAACTCCGAGCTGTAACTAAATACCACCAAAAGAAAGCTCTATTTGTGGGAAAAAAATGATAAAAATTTCATTTGGGTACAGTGTTGTATGACCGCGTAATTGTCACTCAAAGTGCATCAGCGCTGAAAGCTGAAAATTGGTCTGGGACTGAGGGGGGTTTAAGTGCCCAGTAAGCAAGTGGTTAAATATCCTGATAGGGTTTAACGTTGCAGATCGACAGATGAAATTGTGTAAGGCTTGAAAGGTTTTTTTTTCTTTCTTTTTTCCTTCATTCTTTCCTCGAGGCTCCAGCTGTATCCATTCCTTCAAAATGACACAGAATACAAATAGAAAAGAGAAACAGCCCTGGGATAGAGCCAGAGTCAGTGACTACCTTGAGCTGGTTTTGTGCCAAAAAAGGGACAATATGACTTGCCGCTGCAAGATTCCATCAGGCTTTGGAAAATTCTAAACAGCAATAGTAGCCGCTCATTCTAGGAATACCGTAAACTTGACCTAGCATCAGATATATTTATGTCAAATGCATGCTGGGTAAAGTGTTTGTAAAGGCAGAAGGTTTTGTACTTTCCTGTAGTAAGGTAAAAACCCTTCTGTATGCAGCTCCCTCTGCATCCCCCAAGTACATACCTAAGCCTGATCACGTTCTGGTAATGTTCACCAGAGCCGAAGATCTCCTGGGTCTCTCACTCCTGATTGGCCCAGATACAGCGGCGTCATTGGCTCCTGCTGGTGTCAATCAGAGCCAGTGACAGGGGATCAGGGGGCAGGGCCGAGCTCTGCTCTGTTTGTCTTATGGACACTCAGAGCAGGACTCAAGCATGCACTAGCGCCCCCATAGCAAGCAACACTTGGGTGATGGAGTGAGGAGCACCGATGGGGGACAGCAGAAGAGGGGAATTGAGGCTGCTCTGTGCAAAACCCTTACAAAGAACAGGTAAGTATTTCATGTTTGGGATTGTGGCAAGAAGGATGATGGAAAGTGGTAGACTGTAGAGAGCCATTATATACAGTACACTATATTGCCACAAGTACAAGGTTTAGGAGAGTGTCTATGGGAATGTTTGGCCATTCTTCCAGAAGCGCATTTGTGAGGTCAGGCACTGATGTTGGACAGTCTCGCAGTCTGAGCTCTAATTCATCCCAAAGGTGTTCTATCGGTTGAGGACATGACTCTGTGCAGGCCAGTCAAGTTTCTCCACCCCAAACTCCATGTCATCCATGTCTTTATGGACTTTGCTTTGTGCACTGGTGCACAGTCATGTTGGAACAGGAAGGGGCTATCCTCAAACTGTTCCCACAATGTTGGGAGCATGAAATTGTCCAAAACGTCTTGGTATGCTAACGCCTTAAGAGTTGCCTTCACTGGAACTGAGGGGCCAAGCCCAACCCCTGGAACTGAACTGGAACTGGAACTGAGGGGCCAAGAACAATCCAACACCATAATCCCCCTCCACCAAATTATTTGGAGTGGTGGCCCAAAATGTTTGGCAATGTAGTGTAGATAAGCGATTTTGGGGTGGAATAACTTGACTGGCCCACACAGTCCTGACCTCAACCCGATAGAACACCTTTGGGATAAATTAGAGCGGAGACTGTGAGCCAGGCCTTCTCGTCCAAATCAGGGTCTGACCTCAAAAATTTGCTTTTGTAAAAATGGTCCAAATAGGCTCTATCCCCAAGGATCTTCGCTAATCCGAAACGCTCCAAAAAAGGCCAGTGAAAAAAACGCCTTGAATAAGGCAACTTCGTAGCTGGATGAATATAACAATCCCAGCCACACAAAAATGTCCTGTAAATTAGCAAAGGACACAGGCCGCCTAGCATCCTTGCGTTTATGTCTATCCCTTTACTGCCTGTTGAACCCAAAAATCCAACACCATAATCCCCCTCCACCAAATTATTTGGAGTGGTGGCCCAAAACGTTTGCCAATATAGTGTAGATAAGCGATTTTGGGGTGGAATAACTTGACTGGCCCACACAGTCCTGACCTCAACCCGATAGAACACCTTTGGGATAAATTAGAGCTGAGACTGTGAGCCAGGCCTTCTCGTCCAAATCAGGGTCTGACCCCAAAAATTTGCTTTTGTAAGAATGGTCCACATAGGCTCTATCCCCAAGGGCACACTCCAGTACTAGTCTGCAATCTACACTATATTGCCAAAAATATTGGGAAACCTGCCTTTACACGCACATGCACTTTAATGGCATCCCAGTCTTAGCCCATAGGGCTCAATATTGATTTGGCCCACCCTTTGCAGCTATAACAGCTTCAACTCTTCTTCGCTAATCCGAAACGCTCCAAAAAAGGCCAGTGAAAAAAACGCCTTGAATAAGGCAACTTCGTAGCTGGATGAATATAATGATCCCAGCCGCACAAAAATGTCCTGTAAATTAGCAAAGGACACAGGTCGCCTAGCATGCTTGCATTTATGTGACTTCCTATAACCCTTCAGTTTTCTCTCCTCACGTTGGTGGTCCCTGGTCCGCAAGGTATAATATGATGTCATCGGCATACATTCCTATTTTATAGACCGTGGGGCCTCGTCGCAGACCCTGAATATCAGGGTGTGCTCTGATGGCAATGGCCAGCGGTTCAGCTGCTAGTAACGGAGAGAGGGGACACCTATGTCGGGTACCCCTCTCTGGTTGAAATTGCTCCGAGAGCCATCCATTCACATAGATTCTTGCCCTGTGTGTCTGATATGGGAGTGGTACCCATTTAATGAAGCATGACCCGAAACCATAATTATGCAAACATTCCCAAGAATATGGCCATTCTATGGAATCAAAGGCCTTAGCGATGTGTAATGCTACTACCACCCTTGTTCCTGAGTTGTCGTGTTGGGCTTGAATATTCACATAGAGTCGCCTGATATTCATAGCTGTGTCTTTCCCTGTCATAAAGCCTGTTTGGTCCACATGAATTAAAGTTAAGATAGGAGTGTTTAACCTAGAGGCCAGGATTTTAGCTAATACTTTGATATGTACCTGCAGGAGTGATTTAGGGTCTTTTCCTGGTTTGGGCTTCCTGCAGAGGCTGAAGGACAGATGTCTCTTCGCTGCTGGAACTGTTCATCGTACCGCAGCCAAGCAGATCCCCTGTATACTCTATGGGCCTCACCGGCAGCATCCATATAACAAAATAGCGCTGAACAGTGCTCTGTGTTCTTCTTCCTTATGACACTCACCATAATGGCAAACACCTGTAGCCAATTGGCGAAAATCCTCCGAATCAGTCCGTACCACCTTTCCTCATCCTCATTCTTCGAGTCATCGGGCTTAACCCTATCCAGGTTAAACTTCTCAAGAGGTAGCAGAGAGAAGAGCTCTACATACTTACCCTTGCAAATCTCATCCCAGACATCCTGTCTAAAGTGTGCCCCTAATGGCCCTTCAAAGCACACATAAACCTCGCTCTTAACTGTGTCGGCAAGCCGCACAGCGTCCACCTTTCCTGGAACCTCCTGCAACATTCTGAGATCTCCCCTGATGGCGCAACTGCAGCCACCTGCTACCACAGGACCCGTGGTAGCAGGAGCTACCACCGTAACCAGGGGAAGGGGAGAAGGTACCCCACTGGACCCCGTCCCTATCCCGTCCGAAACTACTCCACCACCTGCAATCCGTTGAACCAAATCCCGCAGCCCCAATAAATCTCGTAACTGCACGTCCATCCCGGACGTGGTACTTGGAACATCCACCACCTGTGGGCTGGACCCAAAGCCTGACACTACCCGCAAAATGGCACCGCGAGGGACTACCATGCTCCCATCAGCTACCCACTACAAGCTACCCAATACATTGCTAACAGAGCTGTTAAGTATGTTAGAAGACTTACCAAGCTGACTGGGGAGGCCCCCAACAGCCGCCACACCAGAATCCACCGATGCCAAATGTCCCTACGATTCTTCTTCAGAGCAGGACAGCTCACCCTCTAACCACACATCTGGAATCTGTGGTTCCTCACATTGAACCATTCCAGGCGAGTCAGGCCTGGGTGGCATTGATCCATGCTGTATTTGGCTCCTCCTGCCCGCACTGATATGCTGTTCAGACCTCCCGCACGTCTAAAACCCCGGACCACCGTCTCCACCTTTCCTTTGCCCCTTCCCACCCCTCTCTCTCCTGGCAGGGGTCGCCACCGACACACTGGAACTGCCGGCCGCATCTGGTAATGGCCCAGCGGCTGCAACATTACTCCAACACCAAGAGCCCCCCTTCCCCGAAGCGGAGGAGTCCGCTGGCTCCGGACAGTGATGCTGGGCAGGTGGAGGAGGTGTGAAAACTACGACGAGGATTCCGTCCAGGCCCACCACCAGTGGAAGCCAGTGGTCGCTTTGTCGGTGGTTCTGGTGGGTCCTGGGCAGGGCTCCTGCACTGGCGCAAAACTTGGGGGAAGGATCTGGGGGGAAAATGCTCCGGCAGCCAAGACCGCAGAGCACGTGGGATGTCCTGCCCCCCCCCCCCCCCCCACTGCCAACCTGGATGCCCTGGAAGGGCTGATACCTGGCTTTGTAGCCACTCTGGACCATTGGAAGCTGCAGCAGCCTGCAGCTGTGCCAGGATCCTATCCACAATGGTCACGGTTTGCTTGTGACAAGCAGCATGGACTAAACTGCCTGCTTGTCATCTGTCCCTCCACTGCTGCCTGGGAGAGACCCTGCCTAACTCTTAAATAAACTCCAACAAACTGCTCCTCATCCTGTTGCTCCAACCAATCCTACCTCTCCCCTATTTTCAACTTACAATCCTTAACCCCACAGTTGCTTCCCCTTCTGATCCTGTCATGCCGGCCCTACACTATCTTTTCATTCTACCGTATATACTCGAGTATAGGTCAACTCGAATATAAGCCGAGGCCCCTAATTTACCACAAAAAAACTGGGAAAACTTATTGACCCGTGTATAAGCCGAGGGTGAGACATGCAGCAGCTACTGTTACAGCTTAAAAGAGTGGAAAAGAGGGTCAACAATGCCCATCTGCAGCTGTATACCTCCCTGTGTCCATCACTGTGTCCATCACTGTGTCCATCCCTGTGTCCATCCCTGTGTCCATCCCTGTGTCCATTGCAGCCTACCTGTGTCCTGTGCATGCCTCCGTGTGCCAATCTGCAGCCTCTTTGTCCTTCTGCAGCCTCTGTGTCCTTCTGCAGCCTCTGTGTGCCATTTTGCACCGATCTGCATGTATAAAAAAACATACGGCGGCCATGCCAGGATCGCCGCACCTCTCCTCCTCGTCTGTGACAGACGGCGGCCATTCCACTGTTCAAAAGCCGCGCCTCCGTCTGTGATAGGCGGAACACTCAATTTCCCAGCAGTCAGTGTTCCGCCTATCACGGACATCCTCTCATCCTCGTCCGTAGTATGAGGATGAGCGGATGTCCGTGATAGGCAGACCATTGACTGCTGGGAAATTGAGTGTTCCGCCTATCACAGACAGGGAGGCGCGGCTTTTGAATAGTGGAATGGCCGCCGTCTGTCTGCACGACACGCTGATCGGGTAGGCAGACGGCGGTGACTCGAATATAAGTCGAGGGGGGCACTTTCAGCCTAAAAAAAGGGGCTGAAAATCTCGGCTTATACTCGAGTATATACGGTATTTCTCTCACTTCGGGCCTTACTTTACCTTGATTACTAAGCTCTGGAGCAACTGCACCTTGCAAAGTGCACACTATTGTGTTCAGATGGGGGGGGGGGTGTAGAGTTGTTCCCGCCGGGAGAACAGAGTGATCATTGCTAGCAACTGTAACAGCCGCTAGCAATAATAATAATTCGACAGGCTGGTTGTATCCAAGTTGATCGATCAATCAAAGTTCAGTGGAAATGGGGTAACAAATAGTGTAGCGCTAAATAAGTGAAAAAAGTGTCAGTAATTAAGCTGGCACTATACCACACATAAATAATAAAATGTGCAATTACGTGAAAAAATACAAATGTTAATTCGCTCAGAACACAACATAAGTGTGAAGGTGTATCGATACTGGTAGGTATCAATAACTGAAATGTGAGTCCCAGTGAAATAGTCCACATGTGCTGAATGGTAGACAAATATTGCTGTTAGTCTTCCCAACGGGGAAATCAAACAATACACAAATCAGATGAAACCGGAAATTACGGCTTGTCTGGAGTAACTTCAAAGAATAGTTAAACACTCTTACCAGAGAGAGTGGACTCATCTGCCATACGACGGTTGAGTCAACAGCGCTTGAGGTCCAAAAAGGAACCAATGATGGATTGATAGTAGTCCAGGTAGATGGCTCAGCTATCTCCAAATTGGGAGGACTTCCAGTATTGAAGGCTGTGTTATGCGTCTCTCAGGGCGACAAGGTCCAATTGATCGCATTGGGGTGCCAACCCCAAATGTAGAGGATGGTCAGCAGATAAGGAAAAAAAGGCTCCAAATGGTGCAGATCAGATAGTAACCATTGGGTTTATTTTTAAAAAAGGGTCATAAAAAACATAACAAAATTATGACATGTGATCACAAAAAATATATTTAAAACGTAAAAAAAGCAATGTGGGGTGCCAAATGCAAGCCCGACGCGTTTCGACAACAGAGGTCTTCAACAGGGACTCACATTTCAGTTATTGATACCTACCAGTATCGATACACCTTCACACTTATGTTGTGTTCTGAGCGAATTAACATTTGTATTTTTTCACGTAATTGCACATTTTATTATTTATGTGTGGTATAGTGCCAGTTTTTTTTACTAAGGCCGCGTACACACGGGCGGACTGTTCGCCCAACTTTGTCCGCTGAACAGTGTTTGGGCGGACAGTCCGCTCGTGTGTGGGCTTTCAGCGGACAGTTTCAGCGGACAGTTTGACGAACAAGGTTTTTCGGAAATTCCGTAAAACTGTCCGCTGAAACCTTGTTTGAGCGAACAGTCCGCCCGTGTGTAGGCTTGTTCGACAAACTAAGTTCCGCGCATGCTCAGAAAGGCTTAACACGCCGAAAGTTATAATGCAGTGTATAGGACGTCGTATTTTTCGTCCCGTCGTACGTGCCGTTCACGTCATCGCGCACGGTTTCAGCAAACTGTTCGTTCGTCGTGTGTGGGCATGTCCGTCCATGCTAATTTTGAGCGGACTGTTTGCCGAAACTGTTTGACGGACAAAGTTGGGCGAACAGTCCCCGCGTGTGTACGCGGCCTGACACTTTTTTCACTTATTTAGCGCTACACTATTTGTTACCCCATTTCCACTGAACTTCTGATTTTTTTTTTTCTTTAATCATAGCACAGTGTTTCCCCTTTAAAATTGATCGATCAATCAACTTGGGTACAGTTGGGTACAGCCGAGAGTCAAACCATCTATGGCCGGCTTTACATTTTGAACCCCCAAATTAAATGACTGTTTCTTACTAGGTTCTCCTAGCCACATATTCAGGATTTCACCTTTTGATAAGCAATCTCTTTATTTAAACCAGAGGCCACAGTCAGGAACTCCAACCAGGTCTTCATACTCCACTGATATCACGGGTTTACCTCCTCCATAGAGCACATCCCCTACTTCTTGTTGAATTTATAAAGAAACTGATTCTCTCCCATACTGGTCCAGAGATACTGCAAATAAACCAGTACAATCACAAATTTGACAGGGGTTATAGCCATCCCCTACTATAAAAAAATAAATAAATGTATTTCTGTCTGTGCTGCTGTTGGAGTTCCTGTCTGGTAAAGCTATTGTCCTTGGGATAGAAAGAGAGAAGAAATCTTTCTAACTGAGCCTCACAAAGCCGTAAACAACAGACAGAGTTTCTTCCCCAATCTATACAAAATTAAAATTAAAATTAAAAAATAACATACAGTGCCTTGAAAAAGTATTTATACCCCTTGAAATTTTTGCACATTTTGTCATGTTATAACCAAAAATGTAAATGTGTTTTAGTTGGGATTTTATGTGATAGATATTTTTTTATAACCTAACCCTGCTTTAAACTTCTCTACAACTTTATCCCTGACCAGTGTGGTGTGTTCCTAGGCCTTCATAATGCTGTTTGTTCACTAAGGTTCTCTAACAAACCCCTGAGGGCTTCACATAACAGCTGTATTTATACTGAGATTAAATTACACACAGGTGGACTCTATTTAGGTGACTTCTGAAGGCAAGTGGTTCCACTAGATTTAAGCTAGGGATATCAGAGTTAAGAGAGCTGAATACGAATGCATGCAACACTTGTCAGATATTTATTTGTAAAAAAAATTGGAAAACCATTTATCATTTTCCACTTCACAATTATGTTCCACTTTGTGTTGGTCTATCACATAAAATCCCAATAAAATGCAGTTACAGTGAGGGGAAGAAAGTATTTGATCGTGGCCTGGCATGTGACGTCACTGATCGTCCTTCCCTATAAAAGGGAACAGACGATCGTGACAGCCACACAGGGAAGCACGGGGAGAGGATTGTTTACACAGACCTCTCCTCGTTTTTCAGCTCTGTGACCCGATCGCGGGACACTAGTGGCGATCGGGTCCGCTGGTCCCGCGGCCACAGTCACGGAGCTCAGGACTGGGTCGGGAGCTCGCTGGCACGCTCCCGACCTACGGCTGGGCACTTAAAGAGCCACGTACGGGTACGTTATTGTGCCCAGCCGTGCCATTCTGCCGACGTATATCGGCGTGAGGTGGTCCTTAAGTGGTTAAAGAGTGCTCCTAATCTCATCTCGTTACCTATATTAAAGAAACGTGCCCACAGAAGCAATCAATCAATCAGATTTCAAACTTTCCACCATGGCTAAGACCAAAGAGCTGTCCAAGAATGTCAGAGACAAGATTGGAGACCTACACAAGGCTGGAATGGGCTACAAGACCATCGTCAAGCAGCTTGCTGAGAGTCTGACAAGTTGGTGTGATTGTTCCCAAATGGAAGAAACACAAAATAACTGTCAATCTCCCTCGGTCTGGGGCTCCATGCAATATCTCACCTCGTGGAATTTCATTGATCATGAGAACAGTGAGGAATCAGCCCAGAACTACACAGGAGAATCTTGTCAATGATCTCAAGGCAGCTGGGACCATAATCACCAAGAAAGCAATTGGTAACACACTACGCCGTGAAGGACTGAAATCCTGCAGCACCCGCAAGGTCCCCCTGCTCCAAAAATCACATGTAAAGGCCTGTCTGAAGTTTTCTAATGAACATCTGAATGATTCAGAGGAAAATTGTGTGAAAGTGTTGCGGTCAGATGAGACCAAAATCTAGCTCTTTGGCATCAACTCAACTCGCCGTGTTTGGAGAATGAGGAATGCTGCCTATGACCCCAAAAACACCATCCCCACCGTCAAACATGGAGGTGAAAACATTATGCTTTGGGGGTGTTTTTCTGCTAAGGGGACAGGACAACTTGGATGGGTATTCCGGCATTACAATGACCAAAAACATACAGCCAAGGCAACAAAGGAGTGGCTCAAGAAGGAGCACATTAAGATCTTGGAGTGGCCTAGCCAGTCTCCAGACCTTAATCTCTTAGAAAATACATGGAGGGAGCTGAAGGTTCGAGTTACCAAACATCAGCTCCAAAACCTTAATGACTTTGAGATGATCTGCAAAGAGGAGGAGTGAGAAAAAATCCATCCTGAGATGTGTGCAAACCTGGTGGCCAACTACAAGAAACGTCTTACCTCTGTGATTGTCAACAAGGGTTTTTCCACCAAGTGCTAAGAAATGTTTTGGTCAAATACTTATTTCACTCATTAAAATGCAAAACAATTTATAGCTTTTTTGAAATGCATTGTTCAGGATAGTTTTGTTGTTATTCTGTCTCTCATTGTTAAAATAAACCTACCATTAAAATTATAGACTGATCATTTCTTTGTTAGTGGGCAAACGTACAAAATCAGCAGGGGATCAAATACTTTTTTCTCTCAGTGTATGTTTTTGGTTGTAAAATGACAATATGTGAAAAATGTAAAGTCCATTCATTACAACCCGCACGCACGTGTGTGTGTGTCGCTACCAATTTCCATATTCCTGTATATTGTGTTCGCTGAGAAACACATCTAATAGTTTTTTTTTAACTACACTTCCCGCTGACACTACCAACCGTGGAGTTCCACATCTTTACCGCTGTAGCAGTAAAGAATTCTTTACACAGTTTGGGATTGAACTGCTGCTCATCCAACTTCATTGTGTGTCTGTCTGTCTTCTTTAGAGAACTTAGATTAAACAGTTTTCTCTGATACAACAGTCATCTTTGAAAGATTTGTATATTATGATCATATCCACTCTTAAGCACCTCTTCTCCAGGGCAAATTGGTAAGGACATAAACTTAAAAAACACAAAGCTGGTGTGCCCTCTTTTCCATTATCTTTCTAGTGCAATAAGGACATTCCTGGTCCTAGAGGGCAGCAAAGCCAGGAAATATTATCCATTGAGGAGTGGACCATTATTCATTATTGGGCTAGCCATTATACTCATGCACAGTAGTGTTTGTTTTTCTGCTGCAATTACCGTATTTATCGGCATATAACACACACTTTTTCCTCTTGAAATTAGGTGGAAAATCGCTAGTGTGTGTTATACGCCAACAGCATACCTCGGAGGACAAGGAGGAGGACGAGTGCCCGCCAGAAATCACTGAGTCGTCATGTTCTCTCCACTCGGCTCTCTGCTCGTTTCTCACTTGGCTCTAACTCGGCTCGCTGGTCACACACACGCAGAACAGGCTACAGATATGCACCGAACAGGCTACAGATATGCACCGAACAGGCTACAGATATGCACAGAACAGGCTACAGATATGCACAGAACAGGCTGCAGATATGCACAGAACAGGATGCAGATGGGCACAGAACAGGCTGCAGATGGGCACACAAAAAAGTTCCCTCTTAAATTGGGGTGCTTGTTATCCGCCGATAAATCCGGTACTTTCTCTGATTTCATTGCACACTTTGAGCTTCTCACAATGTGCAATGGAAACTGCAGCACGTCAGATGAAGCCTGCATCATTTCCATGATTTAGCTCTTTCCTTCTCTGCCTGACTGGCCCTGGCCCACCCCTTTGGAGGCTCAGCATTACAGGCGTATTCTACATAGGGTGGTCTACATACAAATACAGCCTGCTTAGGAAGCCCACTCCTCCAGACTATCTTCTACCCTTCAAGGCATATTTGGGTATCTCCTCCCAAGAGCTAGCTCACTGCTTGCACCAGGTCTGAAGGCTCTTGAGAGGTGTACTGAGACAGGGTGCTGTGATCTTTTCAGGAAGTTACGTACAGCACCCTGCCAGCTTCTCCCACCAGCCTCGATCTGCCTGTGTTACATCAAGAAGCACAAAGGGTCACTGGGTCCAAAATGAAGTATGTAATAGAAGCAGAAAGGTTTTTTTTTTATTTCATAAGGATGTTGATTGCGGATTGTGATGGGGTGGGGGGTGAAGGGAAGAACTAGCAAAGAAAAAAATACAAAGATTAAACTTCAGCTTAATGTGGACTGACCCTTTAAAATAACAGCATAAAACTAGTTTCTAAAATAAATAATTTCTTACAAAGAGACCAGTATCAAGGCTTGAGCAATTGTCACCATCACCCTGGAATTAATAGAGGTCAGGGGTTAAAAACATAATTCTCTGCCAGAGGAATGCCAGAAGCAATGTGTAATTCGTAGCATAAAATATTCCATTGTGTTGTCAGTGTGTCCAGCCGGCACAGCTCAGGGTCACAGGGTTCGGCCCTGAAAATCCACACTTTATTCGCTCCAATTTTCTTAATTCTCACTTAATAATTCAAGCCAATCCTCGGTTACAAAGCAGCCTAGGATTTTTGTTGCCTCTGCTAATGTATAGCTATGTGTAAACTTGGTGACCTCTTTACGGAGGGGAATTAAATGTGGCTTGTTTCTTCAAACCTTCACTCTCTGGTAAATATATTGCTTATTTTTGCTTATGTTTAAAGTGGAACTGACAATGCTGTATTTATGACACTATAAGGTCAAAAGTTTGTGGTCACACCTCCAAATTATTGAGTTCAGGTGTTCCCATTGAAGAATCATTTTAATGATTTACCATAGAAAGACATTTAAACAATAGTGTGCTTGAAGCCTTGTTGGAACAATGTCGGAAGATATATTTTTCTTTTCCAGTATGTCTGTGCCCCTGTTCACAAAACTAGCTCCATAAAGACATAGTTTGACCAATTTGGCCTGGAGGAACCCAAGTGGCCTGCAAAGAGCCCTGAACTACTTTCCTTGCATTCCCATTCCATCTCCCAGACCCACTGTCAGGCTTTCCTAGACATACCCAGTACTTCTAGGGATGATGGTACATAACAACCCCTCACGCTCTCCACAGGGAATAATGCTTGAGTGACCACTGTGTAGGCAGGTGCGTCCTACTTTCTCCATTGCAGGTAGCGCTCAATTACAGCAGCATTGCAGGGGAAGAGGAAGTCAAGAAGAACATGGTTCCTCTATGGTTTCCAGGGTAACTGGGGAAGCTATTTGATTGGATGCTGCCACCCCATGTGACCCTGGCCGCCATCTTGGGACAGGCAGAATGTGGGTAGTGTAGAGACAGGTCACCTGTCTGACAAGGGCAGTGATTAGTTGAAGGGAGAGGTTCCAGATGAGTAGGGAATAGATAGGGACACACATCCTTCTAGGTTCCTCCCAAATTGGGTTCAGACCGGCCAGGCCATATTCCGCTCCTCAAGACAGATGCTGTCACCACAACTGAAACCTGCTCTGCTACACATTACTGTTACATGCTGTGACTGTTCCCGAGCAGGTACCTTCCTGCTGGTTTTGTTGTGAATTACTGAATTCTACATCAATACAACTTCTGTGATCTGCAAGTGGAGTTTGTGGGGTTGATTTACTAAAGGCAAATAGACTGTGCACTTTGGAAAGTGCAGTTGTACTCTGCAATGAAGGGCCTGGTATGGAATTTGAGGGGACCCCCACGCAATTTTTTATTTTATTTTTGGTTCGGGGTTCCCCTATGTATTCATACCAGACCCAAAGTGGGGGACTGTGGGGGATCCCATGCCATTTTTTTTAAATGAAATTTATCTTTATTGCTGGAACCGACAATTCATTATAGCCACTAGTACTTTTAAATTACTTTTTTTCCTTTATAAATGTCATTTTGTGCAGGGACTGTTCTAAACACGGGGAAAATGCGCCACTTTACAGGCATACTATAGACACCCCCCCCCCGGGTATGAATTTTAATGGAATATTTCACTTTTATTGTTTCACTTTAAGCATTATTAAAATCACTGCTCCAGAAAAATGGCCATTTTTGTTTTCAGGGCCCATGTCCCCAAACACTTTTTATGACAATAACTTGCATATAAGCCTTTAAAATGAGCACTTTTGATTATTCATGTTTGTGTCCCATAGACTTTAACGGTGTTCGTGTGTTCTGCCAATTTTTTTGCCTGTTCGGTGTGTTCTGGTGCGAACCGAACCGGAGGTGGGTAGTGTGTGCAGAAATGGCGTGGGGTCCCCCCCAAGGTCCATATCAGACCCTTATCCGAGCACGCTGGTCAGGAGAGGGTATGGGGACGAGCAAGCACACCCCCCTCCTGAGCTGTACCAGGCCGCGTGCCTTCAACATGGGGGGGTGCTTTGGGGAAGGGGGGCCCTGCGGCCCCCCACCCCAAAGCACCTTGTCCCCATGTTGATGAGGACAAGGACCTCTTCCCGACAACCCTGGCCGTTGGTTGTCGGGGTCTGCAGGTGGGGGGCTTATCGGAATCCAGGAGCCCCCTTTAATAAGGGGGGCCCCAGATACCGGCCCCCCATTCACCCGGTGAAAAAAATTTAAATAAAACACAACACAAGGTTTTAAAATAATTTATTGCACAGCTCCGGGGGTCTTCTTCTGTCCTGGGGGGTCTTCTCGCCGGACTCCTCCACTATCTTCTGCTCTTTTGCTAGCTCTTTTACTAGCGGAGGAGCCCGGCTTTCTTCTTCGTCGCCGTCCGGGGGTCTTCTTCTGACTTCGGGGGTCTTGTCCCCCTCTCGGGGGTCTTGTCCCCCTCTTCGGTTCTTCTTGCCGGGCCACCGCTTTCTTCCTATAGCTCTTTTACTAGCAGTGGCCCGGTCTTCTGTCGCCGCCAGCTCTTCTTCCGACTTCGGGGGTCTTGTCCCCCTCTTCGGCTCTTCTTGCCGGGCCACCGCTCCTTCTTCCAGCTCTTTTACTAACAGGGGTTGGTCTTCTGTCGTCGTTGCCGCGTTCTCTTTTCTTCTTCCTCTTCTTCCTTGAGATGTTGACTCGAGGCTGTCTCTGGCCATAATGACAGGGACGCGCTGTGCGGCGACTTATATAGGGACACCGGGTGATGTCCCCGCCCCTTATGATGTCACAGTTCCAGAGGATGCTCATTTGAAAAAATGACATTGAAAAAATTTGCCTTTAAGAGGCAGGACCCGATCGCCTCCGCCGCTACTGACAGCTTCGGAGGGTGCGGGAGAGCGGCGGGAGGGGGTGTGGCACGTGATAACGGTAATCTGGTGGTGAACCGCAGAGACCACCATTATCGTAAACACGACCGGCGCCTGAAGAGATGGATACCTCGGTTGTGGCAGCAGCTGCTGCTGTTACCAAGATATCCCTCTTCAAGAAACGGACTTACATTGGCATGCGCCGGTATGCACTGTATATGTATATTATCAGTCCAGGGTCCTGCGTACCCAGTTTGGAGATACAGTCCAGCAGTGACATTCTATTTTATTATTTTATTATTTTATTTATTATTTCATAGTGTAGCACTTCTCAAATTCCTATGTTCTCTTTGAAATATTATACACCAGGGTTGTCCAACCTTTTGACCTTCCTGGGCCAGATTGGAAGAAGAGGAATTGTCTTGGGCCACACATAAACTAAACTAACAATAAGAATAGATGATGATCATTAAACATCGAGCAGATCACAATTTAACGATCATCGATATAAATAATGTACCTGAGTAATAAAATTAATTTTTTTTGTAATATTTTTTACTATAAAAGTAAAAAAGGGCAACATAAAATGAGCGTGATATTTGAAGCTGTTTTTAATAAACGAACACATCAAGATTTGATTACATGGATGTAATTCTCAATGTATTCTCAAGGTGCTCATCATCACAAAATTTGGTTCTAATTTTGTGCTTTGTGTGCTTCATCCTTGAAAATAGTTGCTCACAAATATAGGTGCTGCCAAAAACAGATGACATGAAAAAGGCGTGATTGTGAAGAGTGGGATATTTTTCTTTGAGAAGATAAAACGTATAAAAGTCCAGTAAAGAGACATTGTCAAATTTTTCTTTGGCCGCATGTGTTCACAAATTTTTACAAAAAATCCCCACCTCTGTCTGTAAGTAAGTTTAAGATTTTGTGTTGGGTCACAGGTTGGACACCCCTGCTGTACAAGCAATAAATCATGATATAATCCTTGCCAGTAGAAAGTTGAAGGGTTTGCAAAGCAGACCTTTCCCCACCTTTCACCCAAAAAATCACATCAGCTGTTTTGCTTTTACCTACAATTACTGTTTTCGACTTCCTGTTATTTTGAGACACTGATGATGTAACCAGGGCCTCACAGATATAGCCTGGAAAGGCTACATCAACCCGTATCCCCCCCCCCCCCCCGATGATGTGCACTGTCATATGCTCCAGGATGCAGACTTTGGGGTTTACTCAAACTGGGAAGTGCAAAATTTGGTGCAGCTGTGCACAGTAGCCAATCGGCTTTGACAAAAAAAGCCTGGCAGCGGATTGGTACCGTCCGAATCGGTGCAACGTCGCAATTGCGGCGCCGCACTCATTCACAAAAGTACTTCCTGTACTACTTTTGGAAACTTCGAAGTGCTATTTTCATAGACGTCTGTGCAGAAACCCGCACAGATGTTTCTGAAATCGCCCCTGAAGTTGGGACTGAAAGTTGGGAATGAAATTGTGCAAGTTCAGCTGTCAGTGTGAACCTAGGCTAAGGCAAAGTTCCAGGAAGTGTAGGAAGATGCCTTAATCTGCTCTTAGTAAAAATGGCCACTACAAGAAGAATGGGGAGGAAAATAGAATTCAAGTATAAATAGATGTAGATTGAAATTACTAAACATTTCTAAAGGAGTATTTTTTTGTCATTTTTAAGATAATGGTGAAATTCTTCTTCTTAACTGCTTGCTGCCCGCAGGTCTCGCGGGGGGCGTGCAGCACAGTGATCGCGGCCGCGCCTTGTTGCATCTGTGTAAAGAGCCACGTCCGCGGCTCTTTAACCATGTGATCGGCTGTGTCCAATCACAGCCGATCACATGTAAACAAGGACATGCCGGTAATCGGCTCTCCTCACACTGACAGAGTGTGAGGCGAGGAGAGCCGATCATCGGCATCTCCCCACAGGGGGACATCTATGGATGTAATCATTTATGTCATCAGTGCCCTGATTACAATAAATAAATACAGTGTCACACGCAAACAGTGCCCACTACTGCCCACAAGTGCAACCAATCAGTGCCCATTAGCGGTGCCAGTCAGTGCTGGCAATTAGTGCTGCCTATCAGTGCTGCCCATCAATGCCTATCACTGCTGTTGATCAATGCCCATCGGTGTTGCCCATCTGTACCGCCTATCCATGCCACCTATCCATGCTGCCTATCAGTGCCCACCAGTGCTGCCTATCATGCCCACCAGTGCCGCCTATTAGTGCCCATCAGTGCCACTCAACATTGCCCATCAGTGCCCCTATCAGTGCTCATCAGTGCCCATAAGTGCGGCATATTAGTGCCTCCTCATCAGTGCCGCCTCATCAGTGCCCATAAGTGCCACCTCATCAATGCCTATCAGCGCCCATCTGTGCCGCCTCATCAGTGCACATCAGTGAAGGTAAAAAATTACTTAGTTACAAAATTTACTGACAGAAAAAAAGTAAAAAATATTTTTTTTTCAAAATGTTTGGTCTTTTTTTTTTCTTTTGTAAAAGATAAAAAAACAGCAGTGATTAAATAATACCAAAAGAAAGCTCTATTTGTGTGAAGAAAATGATAACAAATTGGGTACAGTGTAGCACGACAATTGTCAATTGTGCAATTGTCATTCAAAGTGTGACAGCGATGAAAGCTGAAAAATGGCTTGGGCAGGAAGGGGGTGTAAGTGCCTGGTAGGCAAGTGGTTTTAAAGGCAGAAGATTTTTTTATCTTAATGCATTATGCATTAAGATAAAAAGCCTTCTGTGTGCAGCAACCTCCCTCAGCCCCGCTAATACTTACCTGAGCCTCATCTCTATCCATTGATGTCCATGAGTATCTCTGCCATCCGGGGCTCTCCCTTCTGATTGGCTGAGACACAGCAAAGGCGCCATTGGGTCCCGCCCTCCACTGGCAATCAAACTCAGTTGGCCAATAAGGAGCGAGGGGGCAGAGCTGAACCATGGCGCCATGACTGATTGGACACAGGGAGCAGTGGCTCAACAAGGGTGCTCCCACAGCAAGCTGCTTGCTGTGGGGGCGCTCAACAGGCAGGAGGGGCCAGGAGCTCTGTGCGAGTTCTGGATAAAGCACCAAGCTGCCTGATTATGATACAAGAATGTTTCAAAATCCTTGGACAAAGAGTACTATTGTCACAATTACAAAAGAAACATGGATTTCTGGGGCTGCAGAATAAAATGCAAAGCTCATTTTTAACAACAAATACAAAATGCCTTTGTGGCTTGTGTGCCATAGATCAGGTTTATTTTTGTTTAATAAAAGAGCAGTTTGTCTTTAAAAGTTATTTCAGTAAGGATTTCCGCCTTTCTCTTTGCTGACACACATCAACCAAAATGTATGAAGAGAAGTGATGAAGTTGGAGCCCTTCTCACCTCTCTGTGTGATTCTGGCTTACTCTCTGATCGCTCTCTACGTCCCCAGTCCCCATTGCCATGACTCACCTGCTTTTTCTGTTCTGTTTACGAGGTTGCAGCTCATCCAAGCTGATCAGAGTTCCCATAAAAAAAACAGCATTCATTGTTGCCCCACCGACTTTACTCTGGGGTCTGCTCCACTGAAACAAGACAAGAGTGTCCAGGAAAAATCCAAATGACCCATGAATTATTTATGGGTCATTGCAGCAGCCTGTAGATCAGAGGATTGCTGTACCTGAAAAATGGAACTGTATAGAATATTACCCTGGGGGGAATCCTGGGATGTGGTTGCTGGCCACAATGGCAGTGATTTTTTTATTCTCTAGCTTTGAACAGAGTTCTGTTTCTGAGAAAAGAGGATGTGAAATAATGTGCGTTACCTTCTCTTTGGCAGGACAAGGAAGCAGACATGGATTAGCCATTTAGCCATTTAGTGATGAGGGAGTGCTGCTGTTTTCAGCATAGAGCTGTCAGTTCTGAGAGAGATGCTGCATCCTATGGCTCCTTCACATTACCCCCCCCCCCCCCCATGTGACACTAACTTCTATCATTATACTAACCTTCACTGTATTCCTAACCCTCATTTACTAATTGTAATTCCAAATGTAATACTAACCTTCACTGTAACCCTAACCCTCCCTTTAACCTTTATACTACCCCTCTCTGTAACCCCAATACTAACCCTGCCTGTAACTAACTGCCCATGTAACCCTAATATTAGCCAATTCTGTAACCAAAACATTAACCCTAACACTAACCCTCCAATAAACCCTAATACTAGCCCTCACTGTAACCCTAATACTAACCCTGACTGTAACCCTAACACTTACCCTCCATGTAACCCTAACACTAAACCTCCATTTAACTCTAATGCCCTGTACACATGGTCAGACTTTCCGACAGAAAATGTGCGATTGGATCTTGTTGTCGGAAAATCCGATTGTGTATCGGCTCCATCAGCCTTTTTCCGTCGGAATTTCCGACACACAAAGTTTGAGGGCAGGATCTAAAATTTTCTGACAACAAAATCCCATCGTTCAAAATCCGACCGTGTGTAGAGAATTCCGACGGACAAAGTGCCATGCATGCTCAGAATAAATTATCAGACGAAAGCTATTGGCTACTGGCCAGTTTATAGTCCCGTCGTACGTGTTGTTCGTCACCGCATTCTGAACGATCAGATTTTCCAACAACTTTTTGCGACCGTGTGTATGCAGATGGATTTTGTCGTCGGAATGTCCGACCGTGTGTACAGGGCATAACACTAATTCTCCATGTAACACTAACAGCAACCATCTCTGTAATCCAAATGAACCCTTCCTGTAACCCTAATACCATCTCAATTCATCCCCTTATGAATGTAGCACTACCCTTGCAGGAGCTGTTGGTAACTGGTTCCCCCACATCTGCATAGCCAGGCAAATTGCATTTTTCACTTGCATCTGGACACAGGAAATCAGTCCCTGGGCTTCTTTTTGTTGTTTATATTAGAGATAACAACTTGGATGTGGGTAGAGGAGTTATGAGATGCCCAACTTGACTGAAACAACAGATGGGGAAAACTTCCTTCCTATCCTGGACTGTGCTCCTTCCTGGACACAATAAGTCTTTAAAGAGGAAGTAAACCCTGATGAGTTTACTTCCTCTTTTAATCCCTGCAAAGGTAAAGCGATGCATAGTAGTCCATTATGTGTCACTTACCTGACACAGGAGCCAGCGAAGTCACTGCTGTCCCCTGTAGTCCGGCGCATCCATCTTCTCGGTGGGTCTCGAAGCCGCGATGACGTCACTCCCGCGCATGCGCACGGGAGCTGCCACTCGCGGCATATCGCCGTTGACCAAGGCGCGCTCAGTGCGCCTGCGCGCCGCTGTCTATGGCACATGCGCCGTAAACAGCGGTGCCTGTCTTTCGGCAAATATCTCCTAAACCGTGTAGGTTTAGGAGATATTTCTTGGACCTACAGGTAAGCCTTATTCTAGGCTTACCTGTAGGTCAAAGTTGGTTGTAAGGGTTTACAACCACTTTAAGGATCAGTGGCAAAAGTCCCTTGTGTACTAGGAGCTCTTAGTCCCCTTTGGGAAATAGCAAAAAAGGTTGCAAAACTGCATCCAAGAGTATCTCCTCTCCTCCATAGAACTGCTCTCAGCAGGTACTACCAGCTCTCCTGGCTGCTTGCCTATCAGCCCACCTTATTGCTCTGAAGATCTCTCAGGACAAGGGATAAAAGGGTTAAGGGTCCTTTGTAAGCTTGCTACATGTGGCAGTCTCTTGTGAATCCCTGGGTGTGCTGATGTACTGATTACTCTGTCCTCCTTGCTCCCTGCTGCTCTTAGCTACGGTTCCCCCTCAAACCAGACTCTGAAAGGATTTTTCCCAGCCAGCCTGAACCCAGCCTCAAACCAGACCTAGCGGACCCCCCTAGACCACCAACAGCCTCCTCAGAACTCCATCTTCCACCCGACTCCCCTGCTAGCAAGACTCCATCATATTTAAAGGCTGACCTAGCCATCCTGCCAGGACATTCTGCCTGGGTATAGGCCAAGATCCCTCAAGTTTGTAGATGAGAACCTCCTGGCCTCCACCCATTAACTTCCAGATGCTTCTACAAGCTTATAGACCCAGTAGTATCCTGACCCAATTATAGACTCACATAACTTACCATAAGTCATAAGTTTACATTTACCTACACTAACACTAGTAGCACACTAGAGGGTGCTACATTAACTAAAAAGTAAGCTGTTTTCACTCTGGTGATGTGTGGTCATCCATTTGTTTCATGACAAACCTAACACTAAACCTTTGTGCATCCCTAATAACAACCTCCATGATAACCCTTACTGTACAGTAACTCTAATTCTAAAGTTAACTCTCCCTGTAACCCAAACACTAACCATCCCTGTGCCCCTTATACAAATCCTCACACTTACTCTTTTTGTAACTGTATACTATATTATCACATAGGTAAATACTAGGGTGATCAGACATTCCTGGTTTCCTAAGACAGTTTCTGATTTTGGGGGCTGTTTCCAGTAAAAAAAAAAAATCCCCTATTTTGTCCCTTGTTTAAAAAATGTGTCCAGAATTTTTTCCCAGCTTTAATAATGGTATACCTAGCCCAGACAGCTGTAGGAAAATGCTTCACATGCCGCTATTAGACACCCCCTGCTACACCCTTGACCTGTTCGCAAATAAAGCAGGTGTGGTCAGTAGGGTCCAAACAACACAAAAATACTCTCCTGCACTCAGGAGCTAAGTCCATATGTGAGTGGTGTAGCCAACCCATTGGTAACAATATGGAAAGTCAAAGGTCTTGCTGTCCTCCACAGAACAATGGGTATCCTTAGAGCTGAAACATATAGAAAGACAGGGAGGGCACACCGACCTTGCGCATTACCAAAGATACGTTTTATTAGAATGAAAACAAGAGTCATACTCACAAACAAGCTTAACAAACTTAAGCTTAGCAAACTTAAAAAGAAGGCTTAACATTGCTCCAAGAATTCGGGACTGTGTCTTCTAGACACCTGCAACCTGGACCGGGTATTCAGGGGAACCAGATGGTATTTCATTTTTTTAAAGATATGCTCACCTTAGTAAATACTATCATGGCAATACAGATAGTAGAAATGCTGTCTGTCCTCTACAATGGGCCAAATGAACAGCCCCAAAATGCTTAAATAAATTGATCCATTCCATTTACCACCGCCCAGCTCTTGTGGTGTTCTGTTTCATTGCCTCAAACGGCTCTATAAATAACCTTGGCGTCACGATCCCCCTTTAGATGGGGGCAGCAAAACTGAAAGCCACTCCCTGGTCAATAGGTTGATGGGGCGCTCCCCCCCTCGCTTGATCGTCAGCACACTAGCCACGCACTTACCCCATCTAGGTCAGGGGCAGCGTTTCCTTTTAGTCGGCTTCACCCTCCTCCTCAGCATCACGGCGGCCTTCTCCTCCTCCTCCTCGGAGGCCAATATGATTGCTCCTCCTCTCAGCCAATTGGGTCTCAGGACCTGCTTCCTGATTGGCTGGGAGGAGAATCAGGACAATAGCAGACAATAGCAAATATTAATTAGCCATTTTCACACAACTGGGTGGGCTCAGGGTGCAGTGCTCTGCGCCCCGAGCCCACCTTTTTTAAAGTCAATTAGAGCATCTGGCTCTAATCACGTGCTTCTAAGTTAAAAAAAAAAAAAACATTGGAATCCATGCGTGCTCCCCTGCACCCGTTATGGACGAGTCACCACTGCCTAAACATCAGAGGGAGCTCAAGTTCTCCCTATGTTTTCACAGATGGAGCTGGCATTGTCTGTTATCCTATCTATGTGTTTTTCTTATTTATATTATTGGAAATGGGTAGCTTTCTTCTTAGATATTTTATGAAAAACATATTAATTTGATATCACCTCTAAGCCCAAGCAGCAGGGACTTGCTTTAATCCACTACTGTTTGTCATTGTAATTCTCTGGTAGAAGCCTCTCTGGTTAGATTTCCTCTTGGCTGATATATCTTGTAAACAGTTATAAAACCCCAGCTGAGCATCTTAATCCTGCGCAGTGTTTAGATATATTTTTTCTTTGTGTAATCAAAGGATGCTAAAAGCATATTAACTAAGAAGAGAGCTGTATCGCGGGTCACAGGGCAGACCATTAGCGCTGAACCCAGAAAGATTTCTTTTCAAAGACTGATATTTCATCTAAATTCATCTTGCACATTTGTGATGAAGAAATGAGAAAATTGCTGAAGCATTGGGCGACATTTCGTGTCCTGCGTATAGCGTAAAGGATGTAACTCTCCAATGTCACACTTTTTAGGTCAAAATTCTTGTTCCAGTTTTTCTTCACTGTCAATGCTATTTTTACAACTGAGATGGAGATCTGATAAGGCTGACAGGAGGCACAAAGCCAAATGGAAGTAGAGGTGAGGCAGATATAAATCCTTTAGTATTTAAAAGGACCTTGTTTAAGCCCAATGGTCTAGGAGTAAGGGTCAACCACTTTGAGATGTCTATGTAAAGTAGAGTCAGGAGGAGTGCCAAACAAACACAAGTTCAAAAAGTGTATTTTATTGGTTTCACAAATGACAATTTGGAATTAAGGTCTTGCAGAAGTGTACACTAAAAACACAACCATCAGCGCTCAAATGTTGAAAGAATACTGTCAGAACGCATAAACCAAACGGAGACAGAAATTGCAATTAAAATCACACCTTTAATGAAATTGCAAAAAATAACACAGTACAGGAACAAAAACAGAAGTCAGAGCTTGGATGCCAGAATGGGTAATCAGACGAGCCTGGTCAGGAAACCAGAAGTCAGCGTAGTCAGGAGCAAAAAACAGGACAAGAATCGGAAGGGAAGTCAGCCAGGCCAAGTCATACACAGGAGTAGTGATGGACGAACTTCCGACGGGACATTTTGTGAACGCGAACGCGGCCAAAAGTTCGCGAACCGCAAAGTTAGCGGCGGACCCCATTGACTTTAATGGCAGGCGAAACCTAAAAACCTCTAGGTCATATTTTCAGCCACAAAATACTTACTAGCTGTGCACATATAGTCCCACAACATGGACACTGACATAACAAAAGTATTAAGTGAATCTGGGATCGACAACGACAAACATGCTTTTTTTATCTGTGAAATTTTGACAATTCAGGAGCGCATGAAGGCCATGGAGGAGAGGCAAGGTCAGTGCAGGCTATGAAGGGGGCCAGTGTGCCAACCTGTGCTTGAGCCCCTCCCTCTGCCCCGCCGTTACCCCCACCTATGCAGGGCTCCACTGCGGTGGTCCAGAGGTGCCAGTTCAGTGCTGATCCTCAGCCATGGTGCTGGCACTGCCGGGATAGAGAGCACTGAGACCACACCAGCACTGAGATAGAGAGCACTGACACCAGCACCATGATAGAGAGCACTGACACCAGCACCGTGATAGAGAGCACTGAGACCACACCAGCACCGAGATAGAGAGCACCGACACCAGCACCGAGATAGAGAGCACTGACACCACTCCAGCACTGTGATAGAGAGCACTGACACCACACCAGCACTGTGATAGAGAGCACTGACACCTGCTCCACACAGCATCCTTTCCCTACACTGACAAAAGACAGCTGCAGAATCGGGCAGCACAGCAGTCAGCAGTGCACCATAATATACTTTGTATATTTGAAAGAAAGAATATTCTAAGTGTATTACAACCCTATATACGTGCGACACTGTACTCAAACAAAAAATTTTCCCCACAAATAGAACTTTCTTTTGGTGTTTTTTTCTTTTTTTTGTGCTATAAACAAAAGAAGAGCAACAATCTAGAAAATAAACAATATATGTTGCCTTTTGCTATAATAAATATCCCACATTTTTTTTCAAAAAAACTATTTTTTTCCTCAGTTTAGGCCGATAAGTGTTCTTCAACATATTTTTGGTATAAATCGCAATAAGCATATATTGATTGGTTTGCGCAAAAGTTATAGTGTCACTAGTGCTCGCGGTTGCCCAGTGATTATCGTGCCCGTCGGGCACTTGTATCGGCTCCGGGCAGATGCTGCACGCCTCTAGTGGCCAAAAGGCGAAACGAAGCAAGGTAACATTGATTTGCCCAGTCGAGCCAACCTGCCGTAGTAAAACTGCGGCGGCTGGTCCGGAAGTGGTTAATTCACAAAAAAGGGCTGGCTCTAGGCTGGAATAATGAGGCGGATTAATGGTAACAAGGTAACAAGGTGAGTCACTGTGGTAATGAGTGGCTGGTAATTAACTGACATCTGCGCAGCTTCTGGTCACTAAAAGAAAAGAGCTGCTCGTTAGGTAGCAGGAGCCCAGCCCTGACAGATACAAACTTACTAGGGTTAGTCCTGTTCAGAGTTCAATACAGATCAGTGTCCACAGCCTTGGAGCCCTCGCCAGACAGGGAGGACCTTGAACAATACCTCAAAATAAACAGAGAGTGCACCAGCATCATGTAAAACCCTCAATACATTTTTGTTAAAAATTATATTTTGTACTAATAAAGGTACTTGGTGAAAGCACATATAAAATAAAACATTGTATCCATACAAGTAAAAACTCTTGAGAACCAATAGGCACAGGTGTCCAATTGTCGACCCCTCACAGCAATGGCTTACTCATTTCAAGGGCATTCCCCTTACTTCAGATGTGGGTGAGTGGCACCAGTGGTTTTGTTGTGCATACATTGAATTGGTGCTTCCTGGAGCTGAGAACCCTGCTGCCACTTACCCACATCCACTTAAAGGATATGCCCATGAAATACGTAAACCATTTTGTGCGATTGAGGCAGCGTTTACATTGTGCTGTAAGTATTCAACAGTTTTATTTGTGTGCCTATTTGAAAGTTTCTACTTGTATGAATTGTATGTTACACCACTTACATGTGTGAGTTGAGTGCCTTTGAGATATTTTAATAAAAATGTGACGAGGAATTTACAGTGCGCTCTCAGTTTTTTTTGTAGACTTTCAGGATTGTGTTCCCCACCATGTGCCGTGATTATTTTTTTTTGTGGTTGAACTGGATGGACTTGTGTCATTTTTCAACCTGACTAACTATGTAACTATGTAAAAACTGATATTGTGTATGGGGCTTAAGTGTTAAATGGGGGGCCTCCTGCTTAGATTTTGCACAATGGTTCCACAGATTTTAAGTGAAGCCTAAAAGGATTGCATAAAAATGTAGCCCATGTAATCATGTCACTGCCCCATTGTCATTGCAGTACTGGAACAGCTGGATGCAATGGTACCTGCATTCCCACGAAGATAAAATCATTTCTGGGAGATGATCGGTATGGAAAGCATCACCTTGGAATCTGCCGTGGGACTGGATGGTGCAACCATTCGATGGAACCACTAAAAGCAATTATCACTCCCCTGCTCCAGTAGGCTAAAAAATTGTTACCCACACATCATTAGCACTTCAGAGATTAAAACTGTGTATGCAGGAGATAAGAAACACACAGAAGGGAAAATGTAAAACATATTCATTACTATGAAGGAATAGGAAAGAAAAAACTTTTTAACAAAGTTTGCTGGGAGATTGAAGCATAAAGATACATTTTATGGTAGATAGATAGATAGATAGATAGATAGATAGATAGATAGATAGATAGATAGATAGATAGATAGATAGATAGATAGATAATATAGGGATAGATAGATAGATAGATAGATAGATAGATAGATAGATAGATAGATAGATAGATAGATAGATAGATAATAGAGGGATAGATAGATAGATAGATAGATAGATAGATAGATAGATAGATAGATAGATAGATAGATAGATAGATAATAGAGGGATAGATAGATAGATAGATAGATAGATAGATAGATAGATAGATAGATTCTGCAGTTGCTTAAAATTGGACCTCAATAACAGAAGAGATCTGGTGAATGACATGTAAATCGTAGCAAAGAACTTCTCTTCTTTTAATCTGCTAAAGTATATGTGAACCAGTGGCGGCTGGTGCCCAATACCTTGGGGGGGCTTCAAACCAACACCACCCGCCCCCACCAAGAGTGGAGGGGGGCTGGCCATACCACCTCGGAGGGGGATGGTAAGATGGCACTCACAAACCCCCCCTCCCACCCCCCACAGAAGATTGACGGTCGACGGGATGCGGCGATCAGAGGCCTCCTTAGGATAACACTTTGATCTCCCCTTCATCTCCCTCCACTGTCTGAGGCAGCGGGGAGTGCTGGATGTGGATTGTCTTCCTGATTGGCTGGGAGAAGAATCAGGAAGACGATAGTGAATATTAATTTGCTGATGTCACACAACTGAGTGGGCTCAGGGTGCAGTGCTCTGCGCTCCCCGAGCCCACCCTTTTTTGAAACCAGTTAGAGCCTCAGGCTTTAATCATGCGCTTCAGAAAAAAAAAAAACATTGGAATCCATGCGGCCAGTGCCCTGCATGTAGATTATGGGCCGGGTGCATGGATTAGGAGGGCAGCGCCCCTGCACCCCTAATGGACAGGTCGCCATTGATGTGAACCCTCACCCCGTAGAACAACCTCAGTCTAAAATAGAAATGAAAGATAAACATTTGTATATACATATAAAAAACATTATAAATCATTTTTTTCCCTTTTTTAAAAGTGATCATGTAACCCCTGTTACTGCATAAGGAGCTACGAGGGAGGAGAAACAACAGTTCACCGATCTTCTAAGTGAATGGCTGTGCAGGGGGGGCATTTCAGCACAAGTCTAATCATTGGAGGAGAGCAGGCTGAGCTCTCAGCACAGCTAGAAAACGGACCACACTGCTCTCATGCCTAGTGTGGTCAGTTTTTAACAGGAAAGCAGAGAGACTGGCAGGAACACCAGGGATTTCACACAAAGGAAGCAATACAAAGAGAACAGGATACTTTCTCATACAAGTACATGGTACAGAAGGTACATATCAGCAATATGAAATTTTGGGTTAACACATTCTTTAAAGCACTTAATGCCAAATTGGTTGTACCGCTTTAAGTGGCTGTACCGGGATGATTCATGCAGCTGCATGCATCATCCTGGTATCGTTTTTGAAAGCCGGTGGCGAGCTTTTATGTAAAAGCCAACCTAGCGAATAACATAGCCGCTGGATGGCTTTTACAAGTGATGGGAGAGGTCGCCCCCTCCCACCGCCCTCTCTGGGAGCTCCCCCCCCCAAAGTAAGCCCTGAATTCATGTGTCAATGGAACAACAAGAGGTCTTGGTGTTCTGCAATACAGTTAGCTGAAATCCTTGCAACATACTCAGTGAGTTGTGTTTTTCAACAAAAATGGGAATTCACTTTAAAGCGGGGGGTCCACTCAAAAAAAAAATATTAAAAGCCAGCAGCTACAACTACTGCAGCTGCTGACTTTTAATAAATGGACAATTACCTGTCCAGGTCCAGGATGCCCGTGATGTCGGCACCCGAAGCCGATCAATCGATCGGCTCTCGGCTGCTGCCGCCACCATCCTTGGTGAGAGAATCAGGAAGCTGCAGGTCCTAACTGGTCCCCGCTGTGTTCTGGGACCTGTATGTTTCCGAGAACACAGCGGGGGGGGGTGAAGGGGCGTGACTCCCGCATGAGTCTATGCCTGGAAGTGGGTGCAGATACCTGTCCCCTGAAAGGTGCCAAAATGTGGCACTGGAGGGGAGGAGGGTTCCGAAAAGCGGAGGTTCCATTTTTGTGCGAAACTCCGCTTTAAACACACTCAGAAGTCACCATCCACCTTTCCTGGCCTGGTCAGCACCCTGCACAGATTTTAGCAGCTCTGTTTAATATTTAATTTTTTTTCCTGGCATTTTGAATATTTAACTGTGCTGATAAAATTTATGCTTAGCCCAATTTTTCTAAAATGTTAATATAAACATGATTTTTTCCCTTTACCCTTTGGGATTCCTAAATTTAGCAATGAAACGGTTTCCATTAAAGCAGCAAATGTCTTTTCATCTTAGTGGCAATTTGTGTGAGCGGTACGGAATTTATATTCCAGGACAAAACCTTATATTTAGCTTCTCCCTACACTTCTTCCCCCTCGCCTATTTTGTACTTAGTCCCCCTGTCCCTGGAATAATTGCAATCCTATTATTACAAGTCAGAGAGGTTCTATGGGGGAAAAATATCCATGTGAGAGAAGAGTTCATGCTCTTGAAACCTGCACAGTACAGATATAATTTCATTACTTGATAAAATCAGCAATTGACTAAAAATGTAAAAAATAAAAAAGGTTTCAGAAGGGTCTTGATGCAAGCTAAAAATGATTTGCTGTGTTCTGTACTTAATATTTTCAGAAATTATTTTCCAGTGAAAGTTTTTATATTTTTTTTTTGCTAATTCAGCAGGATATTATATCAATGCAAAGAGTACCGTACTCACCAAAGCATTGGGTCGGCATCGTGATTTTCTGAGTAAGGGAAAAAGCTGTGCAGTTTAGAACAACAAGTAGAAGGTGTCCCCATTTGGCTAATAACCAAACAACCATAGATCCACGGTGTGATGACATAGTGAGGACTGGGGTCAGTGAAGACTATCTTTCTAAAGAAGCATTGAACAATGCCACTTGGGGGGATCTGCAGAGGGCATCCTGTTGAGGTTTCAAGACCTTTGAGGCCCTTCTTAAAAACTAAAATCACACTCTGTCTTTCAAGCACATTTATTTAAACTGCAGTTTGGAATAAATGGCTCTATAATATTAGGCTTTATTTGCACTGAACGCCAACCGTGGTTATGCGTTTGGCTGTTTGAATGTAAAGAAATGAGTTGCATGGCTCCACTTATTGTCCTGATATGAGGAATATTCCTCTTATTTTTGGGATTTGTGATGGAATGAGACATATAAATACCTTCAGTTCTATGAAGGCTTCACTATCCATACCTCCCAACCAGGTCCGGACTGGCCATAGGTCAAACCAGGCACTTGTGGGCCGGGGCCGCAGGGCTGCAAGCCCTTGCTGGGCCCGAGACAGCTGGGCTGCTCTTTGAGCCTGCGTCACCGGCGCCGGGGAGACAGAAACATGCATGGGGAAGAGCTCTCTGCAATGTCTCTCTGCAACTGCACGTATAGTGAGGCTGTCTGTGCCGGGGGTGTGACCACGAAGGGGGAGGGGCTAGTTTATACCTGCTGCAGACACCTTGGAGCCAGATCATAGAGAATGTGAGTGCAGCCCCCCGTAACCTGGATAGGAGGAGCAGTGGGGTGGCTGCATATAGAAGAATCATTCTCTCCATCTTCCTCCTGCAGTCTTTGAATGTCTGCAAGAGGGAGAGGAGAAGCAAACATTCAAAGACTGCAGGAGCAAGATGGAGAGAATGATTCTTCTATATGGAGCCATCCCCACTGCTCCTCCTATCCTGCTTATTGCTGCTGCCCCTCCTGTGCTCTCTGCGACCCCCCCCCATCATCTTTTCCCCCTCATGCTCTCCACCACCCCTTGACTCTCGGGCTCTCAGCCTCTCCATGTTCTCCACCATACTCTTTGCCCCCGTGCTCTCCACCTCCCCCATGCTCTCTGGTGCCCCCATGTGCTCTCCACCTCCCCCCATGCTCTCCAGTGCCCCCATGTGCTCTCCACATCCCCCCATGCTCTCGGCTGCCCCCCTGTGCTCTCCACCCCCCCATGCTCTCCGTAGTCCCCTGTGCTCTCCACCTCCCCCATGCTCTCTGCTGCCCCTGTGCTCTCCACCTCCCCCATGCTCTCTGCTGCCCCTGTGCTCTCCACCTCCCCCATGCTCTCTGCTGCCCCATGTGCTCTCTCCACATCCCCCTCCACGCTCTCCGCTGCCCTCCTGTGCTCTCCACATTCCCCGTGCTCTCTGATGCCCCCTGTGCTCTCCACATCCCCCCATGCTTTCCACTGCTCCCCTGTGCACTCCACATCCCCTCCATGCTCTCCGCTGCCCCCCTGTGTGCTCCACATCCCGCCAATGCTCTCCACCCTTACACACTCTGCTGCCCCCCTGTACTCTCCACATCCCCCATGCTGTCCACCTCCCCCCTGCTCTCACCCAGTGCTCTCCAGCCCCCCACTGTTGGTCACCTCCCCCCCAGTGCTCTTCACCCCCCAGTGCTCTCCAGCCCCCCCAGTGTTGTCCTCCTCCCCCAGTTTTGTTCACCACCCCCTGTGCTCTCTGCCCAATCCCTGTGCTCTCCTGCCCTCTCTGTGCTCTTCGCTGCCTCCCCCTTGTACTCTCTACCCTCCCTATGCTCTCCTGCCCTCCCTATGCTCTCCACCCCACCCCGTGTTTTTGCTTCCCCCTGTGTTCTCCAACCCCCCACCTCCTGTGCTCTCCGGCCCCCCTCTACTCTCCTCTTCCTCCCTGTGTTCACTGCCTCTCCCCTGTGCTTTCGTCCCACCTCATGTTCTCAAGGTTCCTTCCTGTGATCTCCACCCCCCCTTCATGCTCTCTCCCAGTCCCCCTCGCCCCCCCTGCTGGGTACCCCCCTTCCCTCTCCCCTCACTCGAGGGATCCATCAGAGTGGAGAGTGGGGAAGGGGATGGTCAACATGTCATGGGCTGCTCAGTCCAAAATGTCTGGGCCATTTTTTTGTCCCAGTCCGTGCCTGCTCCCAACTTTTTGAGTTGGGAATGAGGTACACCTATCAGCAAAAGTATGCAGGCATAGGACACACCCCTTGCCACACCCCCTTAAAGGATAATTGTACGAAAAAAACAAGATTGGTTAAACCCACAAGTGCTTTTTATACCACTACTATTCCTTTATATTGGCATGTGGAATTTACAAATTTAGCAATTTAGAAATCAGATGAAAGTTTTAGCACTGGAAAACACTTTTTGATAGATAAAAACTGCATTTTATGTACAACTATATAGATCAGATCAAAATGAGGAGGAATGAGGGATAGAGGGACATTGCTCCAAATCAGGATCAGTCCCTCGAAATCAGGGACAGTTGTGAGCTGTGTACTATGCTACAAATTGATTCTCTTGGAGAACATTTTTGATTCCCTTCTCATTATAACCTATATGGTTATGCTCTCTCTCTCTTTCTGGTAAATAAAAGGTTGCTGTTTAAGACCAGTCACTTAGTCTGTGTGTATTTGTGGTTGAGTAGAAATAAGGGCCAGATTTGACACATCCATTAATCATGATTTAGGTTCCTTTACAAATAATTGAATCTTCAACATCTAACATTTTTCGTCTAACAAAAAATACTCCCTGCCAGCTTAAGGTTCATGTCATGCTTGTTATTCTTCTACACCTCACTGTTGGCAGAATGACGAGGTTGCACCTGCCCCTCTACCCAATAAAAGTCACTCCATTAATGGATAAAATGGTTCAGAATCATGAATGCTTATGAGGAAACAGTGATGGTTTCCAGCATCTTACTGGTTGAAACATAGAAACATAGAAAAGCCTGACTGCAGAAAAAGGCAGAGTAGTCCATGGAGTCTGCCCATTTTTTTATTTATTTGTTTGTTTTTTGGGCGTTTTTTTATTGTTATTTTTTTTTCAGTAACTTTATAATAAGTATGGCCATTATAGAAGTCACACCATAGGAGAAATGAATTCTTAAAGGGTAACTCCACTTTCATGGGAAAAAAAAAATTGCAAATAATATAGCATATACACTTGCGACACAAGCCATATTATAATTTAATGTAATTAAAATTTCCATTTTGAAATTTCCTTCTCAATCTGCACCTGCTGTAATTTTCTGTAAAAAGCAATATGGCTACCTGGAGGTGTTCTGTACACAGAATGTGTACTGAACGTCTCTCAGAAACATGATTTCCTGCTTGTGTGATTGGTTCACTGATTTTACCAGAAGTCTACACTAAGGCCGCGTACACACGCGGGGACTGTTCGCTGAAACTGTCCGCTGAAACCAAGTTTCAGCGGACAGTCCGCTCGTGTGTGGGCTTTCAGCGGACAGTTTCAGCGAACAGTCCGCTGAACAAGGTTTTTCGGAAATTCCGAAAAACTGTCCGCTGAAACCTTGTTTCAGCGGACAGTCCCCGCGTGTGTAGGCTTGTTCGTCAAACAAAGTTGCGCGCATGCTCAGAAAGGATTTTCACGCCGAAAGTTATAATGCAGTGTATAGGACGTCGTATTTTTCGTCCCGTCGTACGTGCCGTTCACGTCATCGCGCACGGTTTCAGCAAACTGTTCGTCCGTCGTGTGTGGCCATGTCCGTCCATGCTAATTTTGAGCGGACTGTTTGCCGAAACTGTTTGACGGACAAAGTTGGGCGAACAGTCCCCGCGTGTGTACGCGGCCTTAGATACAAGTCTGATTTTTGCCATCCCCTGCAAATAAAATGTCATTTTTGATAAGATACTCCCAATAGGAAATTAAGTCTAAAGGGATGCAGACCCTGCAATTTTCCTCATTAGAGCCATGGTTGATAATTATGAAACCACTCCCATTAGCACAGGAGCACAGAGGAATAAACGGGGATTTCTTCAGAATAACAAAAGGTAGAAAGTTTGTTAAAATTCTTGCAATGTACATAGATCACCCAGAGGGGGAAGTTTTTTTCTCAACAAAAGCGGAGTTATGCTTTAAGTGATTCTAAACTGTTATGCCGCTTACACACGATCAGAATTCCGGCCAGAAAAAGACCGATGAGAGCTTTTCATCGGAAAGTGCGACCGTGTGTATGCTCCATCGGAATTTAGCTGTCCGAATTCCCGCTAGCCAAAAATTGATAGCATGTTCTCAATTTTCCAGATGGAAAAACTTTCTATCGTGTGTATGCAATTCCAACACGCCAAAAATCACACATGCTCAGATTCAACTACAAGACAGAAGCTATTGGCTACTGGCTATTGAACTTCCTTTTTCTAGTCGTGTCGTACGTGTTGTACGTCACCGCGTTATAAACAATTGAAATTTGGTGTGACCGTGTGTAGGCAAGACAGCTTGGGCCGAATTCCGTCGAAATTCCGTTGGGAAAACATCAGAGCTTTTTCCGATGAGAATTCCGATCGTGTGCACGCAGCATTAGATAAAACCACTAGTGTGACATGAGAGTAGGCAGGTGCCATCTATTTTCTCCACTGCAGGCGCTCTCCCACAGCGGCACTGTTGCTGGGGAGGAAGTCAAGAGGGGCAGGGTTCCTCTATAGTTTTCTGGGACACCGGGGAAGCTATCCTATTGGATGCTGCTGTCGCAAGTGACTCGAATAGCCATCTTAGGTGAGGTACCCCATCTGATAGGAACAGTTCTAGCAGTAGGGTAAGGTTCCTGACGAGGAGGAAAAGCGTAGGGTTGCTGCTCTTCTGGACATCCTCCTGATTGGGCATGAAACAGGAAGGCCGCATTCTGCCTCTCTCTACAGACACTGTCAAACCGGCTGGAACCCGCTCTATACATGTTGCTGGAAACCGTGAGAGCACCGAGCTGGGCAGTCTTTCCACCGGTTTGTTGTGAACTGTTGCTGCCTTACTTCAATACAGGTTTTATATTGCACCTGACTGTGTGAATTACTGCCGTGCAACATGGTGCATCCCACTTACACGGGCCTAAGTCAGCATTAAAGGGGTCAGTGTGGTGTTTCTATGCACCTATTTCAAAACCAGCTTCATGTCATAAGAGAATGTTTGAGAAGTACAGTTCTATTTAGCTTACAAGACGAGAGAGAGAAAGTTTTGAGAATCGTATTGCTTTGTCTACTGATGGAGATGTTGTATCAGTTATTTCTTGAAGATTAGTGGCAGACATCACAAACACTCATGTTGGTGAGAACCTCAAGTGATGTGCTGTCAGTACCCAGTACCACTATGGCACAAAACTCTTCACTAACTCCAGTTTCTCGTTTGTTCACCATTAATGTTAAACACAAATGCTGGACAATTAAGTTTTATTGCTGAGTGCAAAAACCATGGCTGCTCTGTGGAAGACTCAGTGTTGGTGGAAAGATAATCGTTTATTCAGCCTTGCAGTATCTAGTCAAGTGTGACCTGCTTTCACTAAGTCAAACTGAATAATCCCAGTCTATTTATGTTCATATTGTTATATAATACACAATTTATTTCCAGAGGCTACGGTATGTCACTAATACAAGCATAACAAAATTTCAGGCACTAAATGCTGCCTGGGGGGGCTCCTAGCAACTGGCATAGTAATAACGCTGCATGCATCCTCCAAATAGCTCTTCCGAAACTAGACTTAACCTCTCCTCTGCGAATTATTCATCATGTCATAATAGCTGCTGCTGTTGCTGGAACATACTGCTGCTGTGGTAGCATTATTATCTGAATAATAGCAACAGCTAGCATTTAGTATGTAGATATAGGAAAGGTTGCTCTACAATTCCTGTATGTCTTTTTCCATAAATATCTGTACTAGGTTGATGTATTTATCATATAGATAAAACATGACAGCACACCTGATAATGTTCGACCCTCCAAAAAAAAAAAGGTATGGCCAAAGATCAGAGGCTGAGAACAGGCAGCGAGATGTCTGCTGCTTTTTTGAACCTCTGGCACTGACAATGTTTCTCCCAGTTTGGCAGATGGATTGAAAAGAAGACTATAGGCACACGTTTTTTAACCTTCCATAAAAGATCATTGAGCCTGTAAGGACTGGGTCTTTTATTGTTGATTGCTAATCTTTTGTGCAGTCCTTGGTTAGTCAGCTGCTGGGTGGTTGATAGCCTCTATGGTGGTTGATCAAAGGTTGGACAAGTGCTGGTTGTCTATCTGATGGGCTTGATCTATCAGCTGGTCAGTAGTCCATCAAGTGGCCTGCTGATCTTTGGAGTTGCCAATTTTATCTTGCTTACTCAGCTTAGCTGTCCTTGCCCACCTAACTTGTTGCGAGACTCTCTGTGTTTCTTGTCTCCTGGCCTAATTCCTTTAAACCCTATTACTATTCTTCGCTGGTAATGATTTCAGAGCTTTTCCTTATTAATTCCACCTTTTCTTCACATCAGTCCCACTTTGCTATGCTTCTGTCTCAATCATTTCCTAGTCTTATCTCCTTGCCTAGGTACCCATCACACTACCTATACAATGCCCTGTTTCAGCTTTAGCCTACTGTTTTCCCTTATTTAGTGCCTAGTTCCATCAGATCCATAGTTCATTGCCTTCCTGGATTCAAACATTGGCTAAATTCCTGAATCCATTTACTGCTTTCCATTCTTTTTCAGATGTTTGGCTGGTGTAACCCCTTCTATTGACCTTTCGTTCAATCTTAATTACGCTGCAGCTCTACCCCTTGTCACATTTGTATTGATCTTGGCCAGTCATATGAGATCCAAACTTCAGGCAGTTTTTATTTTTGTTAGAGAAATTGATGAAGGGTTGAAAACCAATTCATGTGTCTTCTTATTGTGGTTTTCAAATTAAAAAGGTTTTCTCTAACTTGCTATGTTGTCTTATACCCTTCATTTGATCAGGAAGTGAGGGGAAAGCTCCCAAGTGGGGACAGTAACAGAGAACCTGACATAATATTTAAGCATTTGCCTACTCTTCACTGCTGCTTTTGGCCCTGTTGGTTATAAGATTTCCACCTGACTATTTTTTAACTGAACTCTTTTTTTATAACCACTTTTTCCAATTATTTAAGTTAGTTCAGTTTTGACTTCCTCAGTGCTCCTGCACCCATTCCACATTGTGTAATTGTAGCTTATGGCCAATTTCCATTCTGAGTTTCAGTAGCACTGGCACCGTTGTTGTATGAATAAAGCTTGCAATCCCGATGTACAGGCTTTATTTATAGATATGCTGTTACTGTGATATATTACAATAGGCTAAAATCACAAAGCTAACACACCAGGATAAAGATCTTTATTTTTAAAAATGTTAAAGTTATTTCCAGATGAGTTCAATGAGACTTGAACATAACAGTCATATGGTTAAAATAAAGATCCTTATCTTTGTGTGAAAGCTTTATGAATTTTAGCCAATGTATTTTTATTTTACTTCTTATGTGAAGGCCAAAGGATTGTCCACAGGAAATGGGATTTCTGGAGGAGTTTTGTACAATGTACAATGTATACAGAAAGCCTCCTGTTGCAGTATTGCAAGTAAGCAGTTTTAGAAAATCATAGTGTGTGCAGATTAAATGTAAAGATAATTTTCAATAATATTACATTTCAAAATGGCCTATGTAGCAATTTTTACTTTTATTATCTAAAATAGTTTTTTTGTGTTAATTAAAGTGTAAACAGAGATCAACTCAGTCCAGTTGATTATACAGTGGAACCTCGGATTGCGAGTAACGCGGTTTATGAGCCTTTTGCAATGCAAGCTATTTGGGAGCTTTGTCTCACAAGACAAGCAGGGTTGAAGCCGCTGGGGTGGGCAGTACTGCATTTGGCCAGAGGAGCAAGTGCGCTGGTGATGCTCAAAGAACCTCAGAGACACTCTGAAACACTCAGTGCCAGCGTCTCTGAGCATCTCTGAGTAGTCTCCAAGCATCTCCAAGTGTTTTTGAGTGTCTCTGGCGCCACAGAACCTCTGGCCACATGCAGTACTGCATAGACAAGCAGTGGCTGTGAAACGGATTATCTGAGTGTACATTATTTCCTATTGGGGAAACTCTCTTATACAAGTGCTTTGGATAACAGCTGCTCCTACCCAGCTTTGTATTTTCCAGCTCCCCCTGATACCTTTTCCATAATATGAAATAGATAAAAATCCAGAAAGTATGGTGGGAGCCCCTCATAATGGGCAAAGCAGGTGTGCAGACTTGGGAACTCAGAACAGAGATGGTCGGAGCCCCTCATAATGGGCAAAGCAGGTGAGCAGACATGGGAACTCAAAACAGGGATGATTGGAGCCCCTCATTATGGGCAAAGCAGGTGAGCAGACTTGGAAACTCAGAACAGGGATGGTTGGAGCCCCTCATAATGGGCAAAGCAGGTGAGCAGACATGGGAACTCAGAACAGGGATGGTTGGAGCCCCTCATAATGCGCAAAGCAGGTATGCAGATTTGGAAACTCAGAACAGGGATGGTTGGAGCCCCTCATAATGGGCAAAGCAGGTGAGCAGACTTGGGAACTCAATGCAGAGATCCTAACAATAGAGTTTCTAAAGGGAAACAAACACAAAAATCAAGCTTAAAGCATTTGTTACCCCAACATTTCATAGTCCTGATATGTGTCTGCTGTACCATGTACTTGTATGAAAAAGTATCCTGTTCTCTTTGTATTTGGTTCCTTTGTGTGAAATTCCTGGTGTTCCTGCCAGTCCCTCTGCGTTCCTATTAAAGACTGACCACACTAAGCAGGAGAGACAACATGGTCAGTTCTCTAGCTATGCTGGGACTCTCTCCTCCAATGACCAAACTTGTCCTGACATGCCCCTGCTGCACAGCCATTCACTGGGATGCTTAGTGAGCCCCCCCCCCCCCCCCTCCCAGCTTTTATGAAGCTGAGAGCAGCGGGTATGTGATCACTTATTAAAAAAAGGAAAAAGGGTATTTATAATGTTTTTTTTTATGCCTATACAAAAATGTTTTGCTGTTCATTTCTACTTTAAACGGAATGGGTTGTTTTACATGGTGATCATCCACTACCCCTTTAAAATGACTGACCCTTTAAAAGTTTGCAGTAAATTTCTAAAACATCATGCTGCCTGTTGCTGATCATCTTGGGCCAGAAAAAGCAGACAAATTTAGAGTAACTTCAGGAGACTTTGGTCTACAAATCAATGTGAGGCACTCATTTTCAGTTTCATAGGCTTCTCTTAACCCCTATCATCCCAGTAAATCAATAGCACACTGCCACTTTGTAAGGACAATGCCCTGCAACAGCTTAAATGTTCACACAGTTGCAGTGGGCAGTAACAATAGCCAGTACATCTCGTACCAGTGGTCCACAGGCTCAAATCCCAAGCATGCTTAGGGATTTCGACTTTCCACTTTAAACAGAAGAATAGACAGGAGCTCAGACCTAACCGAAGTGTTTATAAGCCTCTGGCATACAGGTCATGGATGCACATTACTGGGGGCAAAACATTTTTTTGGGAAAAGACAACAAAAAAAGTTTCTTACAAAACTTTGACTTTTGTGCTGTGTCTGAGATAATTGCACCATCTAGAGAATCCAATGGGTACTGCATTTGTTTCTGGGAACTGTAAGAATCTGACTCACATTGAAATATTTAGACTTTACTAAGGTATGAGTGATCAGCATCTATTTTCATTAGATTCCTGACCACATGGATTAAGGTGACTGTAGCTGTTTTTTTGTACTTGCAACAGCACAGTTGAGTACTGCCTGTGATACTTTTTTCAATCGTTTATTTTTTTAAGATAAGCTTTTTTTGGGGGGGGGTGGGGGCTCTACCGACTAAAGCTAGGTCCAAGCAGTACACTTGGTCCTAAAAGAAGAGGAACCTTGAGTATTTCTTGGGCCTAGAAGAAAGAAGACTTTGAGTATTGTGTGGGCCTAGAAGAAGGAAGACTTTGAGTATTGCTTGGACCTAGAAGAAGGAAGACTTTGAGTATTGCTTGGACCTAGAAGAAGGAAGACTTTGAGTATTGCTTGGACCTAGAAGAAGGAAGACTTTGAGTATTGCTTGGACCCAGAAGAAGGAAGACTTTGAGTAATGCTTGGACCTAGAAGAAGGAAGACTTTGAGTAATGCTTGGACCTAGAAGAAGGAAGACTTTGATTATTGCTTGGACCTAGAAGAAGGAAGACTTTGAGTATTGCTTGGACCTAGAAGAAGGAAGACTTTGAGTATTGCTTGGACCTAGAAGAAGGAAGACTTTGAGTATTGCTTGGACCCAGAAGAAGGAAGACTTTGAGTATTGCTTGGACCCAGAAGAAGGAAGACTTTGAGTATTGCTTGGACCTAGAAGAAGGAAGACTTTGAGTATTGCTTGGACCTAGAAGAAGGAAGACTTTGAGTATTGCTTGGACCCAGAAGAAGGAAGACTTTGAGTATTGCTTGGACCTAGAAGAAGGAAGACTTTGATTATTGCTTGGACCTAGAAGAAGGAAGACTTTGAGTATTGCTTGGACCCAGAAGAAGGGAGATTTTGAGTACTGCTTGGACCTCAAAGAAGTGTAACTTTGAGTACTGCTTGGACCTAGAGGAAATTGGTAGACCCCCAATCCCTATCCAGAAAAAATGTAAACAATAAACATAAATAAGAGCTATGACCTAAGGCTTGTCCATTGGCACAAATGAAACAGAAGTGGGTTTTGGAAGGCACACCAAAATAAACCACCACTATTTTGTACTCAGCCCTGACCTTACCTGTACCTCGCCACCTCAAGGGCACCTTTTCGGGCATAGTATTTTAACATGGCTCAATAGGACTTAGATCCAAGCATCATACCTAATACACAACAAAGCATGGGTAATGCAGTGACCGCTATTATTATTTCTGGGTGACTTACTTCCAATACCCTTTTCTATCAAACTTCATTTTTAAAATATATATATATATTTTAAATTGCACCCCATGAAATAAATCAAACAGATTGGTAAGACAGCTCTTTAGGTGGCTACTCTCTTTTAAAATGACCTCAGTACTAATCCTTCGAACCACCTCACTTGACCACCCAGTAGATAAGCCCAACTTTCTTCCCCTCAACTGTTGTATATGTCTGTTTAATTGTAGGCAAATCTTGGTGACTCTATGGTCTAGCTCTCTGGAAACCATATCTGATAGACTTAAAAACTTTTACTATAGAATTTTCTTGCATTTTTTTACAAAGTAAGACACTAGGTCTTTCTTCAACCCTCCCCAATTGCCCAGCTTGCTCACATACATATTAGGGGCAATTTAAACAGGAAACAATTAACCTAACAAACATGTATTTGCAGTATGGAAGAAAACCCACAACACAGATGAACATCTGATCAACTCAGATGGCAAACCCATGGCCAAGTTTGGAACAAACAACCCCTGAGCCACAAGGCATAAGAACTAACCACTAAGTGACTGTGCCACCCCCATGACTGTTAGATGTCATTAACTTTTTTTGCTGCGCATCCTCCATTTTGACCTTCACTTTCAGCTTTGTCCTGACAGAACTGGCAAGGTGAAGGAAGCAAAGTGGAAAGACTGCAAGAACATTGTGTAAGTTCTCTGTGAACCAGCAGGTGGCAACATTTCACATTTAATTTGATTATTTTGAGTTTGGAAGGTGACTATAACCATAATAGTGTAACAACACAGCCCACAACCTGTTCCAGAATACACTGGATATACAGAATTTTAACAAAATGCTAAGAGAAGTTCTGCAATTACAATGACAATTAACCACTTCAGCCCCGGAAGGATTTACCACTTCCTGACCAGGCCATTTCTTGAGATACTGCGTCGCTCACAAACAAAATATATGTAATTTTTTCCCCACAAACAGAGCTTTCTTTTTTTGGTATTTGAGCAAAGAGCAACAATTTAAAAAGAAAAAAAAAAACAATATTTTTAACTTTTTGCTATAATAAATATATATATAAAAAAATGTAAAAAAAAAAAACAAATTTCTTCATCAGTTTATTCTTCTACATATTTTTGGTAAAAAAAAAATCGCAACAAACGTATATTGATTGGTTTTCGCAAAAGTTAAAGCGTCTACAAAATAGAGGATATATTTATGCCATTTTTACTAGAATTTTTTTTTTTTAGTAGTAATGGCGATGATCAGCAATTTTTAGCTGGGCTGCGACATTGCGATGGATAGAACGGACACTTTTGACACTTTTTTGGGACCATTGACATTTATACAGCGATCAGAGCTAAAAATAGCCACTGATTACTGTATAAATGTCACTGGCAGAGAAGGGGTTAACACTAGGGGGCGATCAAGGGGTTAAGTGTTCCCTAGGAAGGTATTTGCTAACTGTGGGGGGAGTGGACTGACAAGGCGTAGAGAGAGATCGCTGTTCCTGATCACTAGGAATAGCAGATCTCTCTCAGCTTCCCTGACAGAACTGGGATCTGTCTGTTTAGATTGACAGATCCCCATTCCGGCTCTCTGAGGAGTGATCGCTGGTTGCAGGCAGACATTTCGGCTGCCGGCCACGCGCATTGGCACCGCATATAGCTCTTGAAGCGGCCAACGCACACCTACGGCAGTTGCAGTGTTGTCAACCTACCAGATTGAAATTTACTGACACAACACCCATAGTTTTTGCTGGCATATTTAAAAGTTACAACATGACAGTTTTAAGTGCAAATTTCAGTATTTAGGCTACAAAGTACAATATGCAAATAGCAAAGTGATTTAAGGCAGATATTAAGGCAAAAACATATTACTTATTTTATTTTCAATATAGTAAATAGGGACAGGGGACAGGAATCAAGAGGGCAAGAAATTAGAATGGGAGGTACACACATGCAATTGACTCTCACATTGACATTAACAGCAGTGTGCAGCAGCACAGATGATGATGGCACCTCACCAACATGACACCTCCCCTCCTGAGTCACAGTGACCCTCTCCCAGGTGGTCCCTTCAGTCCACTCCCAACTTACCTTCCTCCTGTTCCACAGACCTGCACATGAGGCTTCGGCTGCTCCGTTCCCTTGCACCATGACTTCACGTGACACACGGCCGAGCACTGTCCAAACACACTGTAGCAGGCACACGGATGGTCTCGGCCCAACGTCACAGCCATATTTTTTACTGGCAACCTTGAGTCAGGCAAAGAGGAGAGAAGTGAGCAATAGAATGGGGATGGGGTAACCACAAAGGTGAGAATGATCTTACAAATATGGGATAGTGATGTAGAACTCTAAGATTGACATTGGGTGCATTATCTTCTATATGTATGAATTAAAGTAACCCTGTAGGAAAAATACATATTTATTAGGCTTAAAAAAAATGTATATGGTATTTTTAAAGCAGGTTATTCTGAAATATAGCATATTAATTCTTAATTTTTGCACTTTGCAAACTGCAGGTTACTCACTACAGGCAAGATGTACCACTCTTCGCCAATCCAACTTTACTGCTCTGCTGTGAAAGACCTGTGTAGTCTATCCTCCTGCTAAATAGGTATTTTTGTAGCACACACAGCTGAATAAGTAAGTAATGCACGGACCTTCCCTGTTTGTTATCAAAGTTTTTACATTTTAAACATTAAAACATTTAAACATTAAAACCCAACTCCAGGAAACTTGAGAATTCCCTTTTGCAGTGGGTTAAGTCTAGGAGACATAGATGACAAAGAAGATTTACTTACCCGTTTCTCTGCACTGCTGGACCAGTCTTTGCAGCATTTTCTTCTATATGCTCCAGCAACCTAAGGTCTTGACATCATCAAGACCAATGCAGTGTCCATAGCCAGAGTGGAGGGCAGTGCTATATGCTGGGGAAGCAGAGGATCAGGTAACTGAAAGTCCAAATGCAGCAATTTTCTTGCTTTTATCAGACCCTTTGGGCACTATTTTATTCACTGACACCAACAAATCAGGAAATTCCTCCCAATGACGCCAACAATGGAGCACAATTCCTGCAAATGACACCAACAATGGAGCACAATTCCTGCAAATGACACCAACAATGGAGCAGAGTTCCACCCAATGACACCAAAGATGGGGCATTGTTTACTGACACTGATGCTGGGACATTTTCTACTACCAATGGCTACAGTCCGGCTCCCTTAACCTCATTAGCGGTAATCTCGAGTCTGGCTTGGGGCTGGGATTTTAGTACCATAAGCGGTAACCCCGAGCCAGACTCGGGATCGCATTGCTGGATACAGGGAGGACACAGGGAGAATTTACTTACCTTGTCCCCTGGATCCAGCGATGTCCTCCGCGCTGTGCGATCGAGCTGTCCTCCGCTCGATTCACACAGTGCCCGAGTGCCGCTGAGCTCCGTTCCCTGCGACGTTACGGCGCATGGGAGCGGAGATCGGCGCCAAATTCAAAAAAGTAAAAATACACAATACACATACAGATTACAGTACTGTATAAAAAAAATACACACCCCCTTTGTCCCTAGTGGTCTGTGCAGTGCCCTGCATGCACTTTTATGTTATAAATACTGTTTTTTTCTGCCTGGAATTTGGAGATTGTCCATAGCAACCAAAAAGTGTCCCTTTATGTCAAAAGTGATTTTAGACCAACTAGAAAACAGCGATAATAAATTATAATCACTTGCAGAATTGAGCGGCAGCGATTTGTGGGGAAATTCGTCATCAAACACTAAATCTAATGACAGCGACAATTCTGCAAATGAGAAAATTTCAGTGTTTTTGGATTTGATTACATTATTGAAATTTTTTTATTATTATTTATTATATTATAAACTTCATCATACCCGGGATGTCTGCTAGACTCTGGTTTGAACAGATTTAATAGAGATATTCCTAAGAATTACATGACTACAATATAAAACGCCAAATTTCCATGCAAAATAATTGTACCGCTTTCAGCACCTAAAACCAGAGCAAATCATACCACCAGGCAGGTTTAAGCCTGAAGGACAGCAAACGGCCCTTTGTTTCAAAATTTTGGAGGACCCTTGCCCTAGAATTAGCAAGCAGTTTACCCCTGCAATGCTGGGGCAACCCCACTTTAGTGTGAATTTTCATATTTCCCAGAGTTGGCTATTTAAAATAAAACTGACAGGAAACAAGTAAAGCTTCTCTTTAAGGCATGTGCTGCATAAATACAACAAACATTCACAGGGTATTCATAGTTAATATGTTGCATAGATACTCTGTGTAGGTGCTGTATAAAAATGCACTCCAATCTCTGTAGTATTTCAAAAAGCATTACATATTTTTGCATATAGCTAACATAAAGGTGCAGTGACACCACTATTACATGTAACAGATGAAATGGTGTCCACCCTTCTATCTATGCTGTCTGTCAAGAAAAAAAAAGTGCTAAAAGAAAATGTAGTGCAAACAAATAAATAATAATACATATGATCAGGGCAGGACTTAGGGCGGTGGGGGCCCCTGGGCTTGAGTCACTTTCGAGCCCTACCTTCTATACATTACCGTATTTATCGGCGTATAACACGCACCGGTGTATAACACGCACCCCAATTTTAGGAGGGAATTTCATCTCACAGTCACGCTCAGTCCCTGTGTTATGTCCATCATAGGGCGGGACTGGGCGTGACTGTGAGCGGAGCTGAGCCAAGTACACTCGGCTATGTATCTCGGCATAGCCCGCGGGGCCCCCTATTGGGCGGGGCCCATGGGCTTGAGCCCAGTCAAGCCCAATGGTAAGTCCGGCCCTGCATATGATATTAAATAATGAAACATGGAAGTCCCAAAAGTGAAATAAGTGAAAAAATTAGATAAGACCATGTAATAAATAATCCTCTGGCCGCAATTCTGAGTAAAAATTTCACATTTAAAGTGACAGTCCCACTGTAAAATAATAAAATCCCGATGAAAAAATGATTCGATGTCGTATGACATTCGGATCCATCCATTCCGGTAAGAGTGCATAAACCTCTTCTTGTTGCCAGGATTCACCTGTTCTGGATTAATTTTTTCATTGGGATTTTATTATTTCACAGTGGGACTTTCACTTTAAATGTGAATTTTTTACTCAGGATTGCGGCCAGAGGACTATTTATTACATGGTCTTAACTAATTTTTTCACTTATTTCACTTTTGGGACTTCAATGTTTCGTTATTTAATATCATATGTATTATTACTTATTTGTTAGCGCTACATTTTCTTTTAACACTTTATTTGAATATTTGTCACATTCTAGTGTAGCTGCTTTTTTCACCGTTTTTTAAGGGTTGGGCAGTCATATTTCCATTCAAGAAAAAAAAGTGGCTGGACAGAACTACAAATCCTTTGGCACCATAAGGCAGTTTACAGATGCAGAATTCATCTGTGTATTTAGTTGTCTGTCCAGAGTTCAGCTTTAAGTTCGTTTGAAAATCCTATACACTGTTGTCCTGCCTTTCCATTATTCTGCTTTTTTTCGCTGTTCAGCAGCCAAGGGATTAAGATATTAGTAGCGATCTGAAAATTCTTTGTTATTCCAGTATTGGTAACGATGCGGCTTAGCATCTGTTTCCAGGAAATCCAAGAATGCGAACATTACCCAGAAGTGCTGACATTGCTCGATGCAGATGTACAGAGATATCTGAGGGTACGGTTTACATTGCGTGCCTCAGGAGGATAAGGGGCAATGAGATCCTTCTCTCTATTCCAGGTTATAAATTGTCTGCCAGCGATACAATAACTCTCAGCTTCCTCGCTGAATAGGTCAATTATATTTTATTCCTGTGCTATTCATACTCTGATAATGGTGTCTGGTGAGCAATTTCCCGATTCTAGGATCAGGCAGAAATGTCCAACGTTGTTCCTACAAACATCCTTAATCTTCTATTGTCCCCTTCTGTTCTTGTTTTATGTGAACCATCAGGGGGATTCACACTATTCCATAAAATAATGTTTTTGCTAAACTAGTAGTTGGCCTGCGAAGAGAGAGGTATTCTAGAGCCGTGTTTCTCAACTCCAGTCCTCAAGGCGCCCTAACAGGTCATGTTTTCAGGCTTTCCATTATTTTGCACAGGTGATTTGATCAGTTTCAATGCCTTAGTAATTCCCACAGCTGTTTCATCTGAGGGAAATCCTGAAAACATGACCTGTTGGGGCGCCTTGAGGACCTGAGTTGAGAAACACTGTTCTAGAGCTCCAGGTTCAACTGCACAAGGCCAATTTAAATTAGATGCATACCCAATCATACGATCTTTAACCACTTTCAGACCGGACCAATTTGCTAGTCAAAGACCAGACCACTTTTTGCGATTCGGCACTGCGTCGCTTTAACTGACAATTGCGCGGTCATGCGACGTGTCTCCCAAACAAAATTTATGTCTTTTTTTTCCCCACAAATAGAGCTTTCTTTTGGTGGTATTTGATCACCCCTGCGGTTTTTATTTTTTGCGCTATAAACAAAAATAGAGCGACAATTTTGAAAAAAAACGCATTATTTTTTACTTTTTGTTATAATAAATATCCCCCAAAAATATATAAAAAAACATTTTTTTCCCTCAGTTTAGGCCGATACATATTCTTCTACATATTTTTGGTAAAAAAAAATCGCAATAAGCGATTATTGATTGGTTTGCGCAAAAGTTATAGCGTTTACAAAATAGGGATAGTTTTATAGCATTTTTATTAATAATTTTTTATTATTTTTTTTATTAGCAATGGCGGCGATCAGCGATTTTTATTGTGATTGCGACATTGTGGGGGACCCATCAGACATTTTTGACACATTTTTGGGACCATTGTCATTTATACAGTAATCACTGCTATATAAATGCAGTGATTCCTGTGTAAATGACACTGGCAGTGAAGGGGTTAACCAGTGGGTGGCAGTGTAGGGGTTAAGTGTTCCTAGGGGTGTGTTACTAACTGTGGGGGGGTTGGGCTTTCATTTAGTGAACACTGATCTCTGCTCCAATCACATGAAGCAGAGATCAGCGTCACTAGTTGCTAGGCAGAATGGAGAAATGCTGTTTACAACGGCATTTCTTCATTTGGCCGCTCCGTGAGACGATCGCGGGTATGCCCGCGGCGATCGTGTCCGCGGGTCCCGCGACCAGACTCACGGGGGTCCCGATCAGCGTGGGAGTGCGCCGCCAGCGGCGCGCTCCCGATGGCAGGGCGGCAAATTTAAAGGGACGTACATGTACGCCCATTTTCCTGCCCGTGCCATTCTGTCGACGTACATCGTCGTGCGCTGGTCGGCAAGTGGTTAAAAAAACAATTATACTCACCTAGATGGATGAAGCATTGGTCCGATCCTGCTTCTGTCCCCCGCCCTTTCTAGACCGAGAATTGAGCAATCAAAGGTCTGATTATTCAGTTCTTCAGTGAGCAGAGAGTCAGTGGCTGTCAGTCATCAGCTCTCTGCTCCTCCAGCACTCACAGTTGTGCCGGGCTGTGGAGAGGGCAGGAGCAGCTGGCTCAGTCTCCCAGCAGTTTGCCAGTACAGTTACCATGTGGCGCAGGTACATCGATGACATCTTCGCCCTCTGGAATGGCCCAGTTGATTTATTGCATACTTTGTTAACCACCTTGAATTGTAATGAATTCAACTTAAAATTCACCATGTCCTATGATGTCACATCCATAACTTTTCTGGATGTGGAGATCTTTAAAAGCCCCACTAACACATTGTCCTGCAAACTTTATAGGAAAGCTACATCGGGAAATACTATATTGCATTCTAACAGCTTCCACCCAAGGCCTTTGGTAAACTCAATTCCTTTTAGACAATTTTTCAGAATAAAACTTAATTGCTCTAATGATGAGGACTTTGTTCAGGAGGCGAGGGCTCTCAAAAATCATCTCTTAGCAAGAGGCTACAGCCATAGATGCTTAAAAGGGGCTTTTAATAAAGCAAACAATAGAAATAGATAGGATTTGCTATGCTCCCAAAAAAAAACCTGTATCTGATATAAATTCCCACACTAGAATAGTTACCACCTTTTTGAATGAACACACACAAGTGAAAAAGATTCTGAGCAAATATTGACATGTTCTGACCAGTGACCCATTAATAGGCCCTTTTGTTTCTCCAACCGCCCTCGTCACTTTCAGAAGTAACACATCAGTGGGGGACCTTTTAAAGTGAATTCAGGGGCCTCACTCCTGGCGACACTTATAACACTTTTGGTAGGTTCTCCTGTGGGGCTTGTGGATGCTGCCGTTATATTAATACGGACAGAAACCCACGCCTCCCTAATGGTTATATTTTTGCTTCTAAACATTATGCCAATTGCCAAACCACATTTGTAATCTATTTTTGCAATGTGAGTGCGGCTGCTACTATATTGGCAAAACCATTCAAAAATTATGGAAGAGGTTGTATCGACATATAGCAGCCATGGAAGTGCCAACCCTGACTTCCCTTTGGGTCGTCATGTAGCAGCGGTCCACAATAACTGCTTCTCTAAAATGTAAAGTTTTGGTATTAGATTGGCTCCGCCAAACTTCCAGAGGTGGAGATCTGAATAAGATTCTCCTCCAACATGAAGTCAGGTGGATCTCTAACCTTAACGCTACCTCACCTCCATAGTTAAATGACGTATTGAGCTTCAAACCCTTCCTTCAAGGTTTTACATTAGATGGATATGAAGCAGATCTATAATACATAAATTCTTTAATTGATGATCATTATTTTCACCCAATATCCAACTACCTTTATGCTTATACATATTTCAACATATTTTGCTTTTTAATGTTTTTCATACTTCACAATTCGAAGCTTATTTAGCAGGCTGTTCAATTAATTTGAATGTAACATGATTCTGCTTTTGGTTTTCAGGTACTTTCTATGCTTTCATATCCATATTATATTTATACATTGTTTTATATATATTAGTTGTTTTTGACTGTATTATGCCTAATGTTCCAATTTCAGCCTATATTCCAGGGTTCCGGATGGGTAGTGCTTTAGGTCACTGGTATCCCCCGGCATGGGGAGGCCCCCGTGACATTTCCTGTGTCTCTGGGCATTTTTAGGTCTGTTTCTTCTACCATGACCATTGATCGCGCATGCGAGATTTGGCTGGTCCATTGGTGGGATGTGGAAAACCCTACAAAAAATGACAAGAGTTTGATGCTTTCTATCCCTATCCAAAATGTAAAAAAAAAAGATTTATATAGTTTAGTCCATACTTGAGGTGATTGTAGCCATATAACAATGGCCTAAATTTAGATATTGGTTTCCTCACCCATTATACTACAGTTTTATGACTCCCTCTGTGACTATCATCCTCCCCCCCACCCCCCAGTCTATAGCTTTCTCTCTGTCTTACTGTATGTCACTTGCTTTATTACCATTGCCATACACATTGATTTGTATGTGTTTGTTCTTCTTTTTCCTTTCGCTCAGATATTATTATTTTTTGTTATAACATTTTATCTTCTGCTAAAACTTTTGTGAATCAGTACTGCTTGGACCTTGAAGAAGGGGACACACCCCCAAAGCTCATCCATAAAAAAATTATATGTTAGTACAAATAAAAAAAGTATCACAGACAGTACTATATTTTAGTCCAAAAACACGTTTATGGTGGAATGATCATGTCCAAAGTCTGACTCCCTCCCCCAGAAAAAATTTGAAGACATCAGCGATTTTTGTCGTTTTTTTTTTTTGTAGTTTATCCAAGGACAGGACAATGTGATGAGGATGACACTGAGCCCACCATAACAGTCCCTAGTCAATGAGCCAAGAACAGCCACCCTTGTAGTACATTAAGAAATGTGCTAAACTCTTGTTCTTCTAAACATATGGCAGAAAAATCAGGCAGGCAGCAACCAGATGTGTCCAGATGTTACTTCTCTGACAGAACAGGAGATGAAGGCCCATGTCACAGATATAGACGAAAGTAAAGGCGCACATCCTACAGGGATGTCATCTGCATCCTGAGTTCTGTTGATTTGATGTTGCAGATACATCATATTACATACTTTTACAGGTTCACTTTGATCTCCGTAAGATTGACTTCCAAGAAAATCCATATTACTTCCCAGCAGTGTGCCAGGTGCGATCCACGGATAATGCAGAGTCCTCACTGTGCTGCCCCACCACCAGACCACCTGATTATGCTCTCTACAGTTTTCCTCATCTGAATTGGAGCTGACACTTTAATTCAAGCTCATTCATCATAGCTGATGTCAGAGTCAAACCTCATAAAGTTTAAAATGACATAAAGCATGACTTTAATTTCAGGCCCATATAAATTAATAAATAAAGTATATTCACAGATAACCTGTCAGGAGAAAAAAACATTTGGTGAGGGTTATTGAGTTATAGAGTGTTGAAGTTGAAGTGGATCAGTACAATGGTAGAAGTTAAAGTGATTTTAGACCCCAAGAACAAGTATTTAATATATTGCAGTTTACCAATCCTTAGATGTTGTGGCTGCATTTTTTCCCACCCAAAGCACCTTGTCCCCATATTGATGAGGACAAGGGCCTCTTCCCGCAACCCTGGCCATTGGTTGTCAGGGTCTGCAGGCGGGGGCTTATCAGAATCCGGGAGCCCCCTTTAATAAGGGGCCCCCAGATTCTGGCCCCCTACCCTATTTGAATGAGTATGGGGTACATGGTACCCCTACCCATAAACCTGGGGGAAAAAAGTGTACATAAAAAAAAACACAACACAGGTTTTTAAAATACTTTATTAGACAGCTCCGGGGGTCCTCTCTTCTTCCGTCTTTGGGGGTCTTCTCGCCGGACTCCTCCGCTATCTTCTGCTCTTTTGCTAGCTCTTTTACTAGTGGAGGAGCCCGCTAGTAAACCACCCTAGACCATCAGGGATGCCAGTCAGTGCCCACAATGGATGCCAATCAGTCCCCACAATGGGCATCACTGATTGGCATGCATTATTGTTTGGCACTGATTGGCATCCATCCGTACAAAACTTTACACTACAATACCACCTATCAGTGCCCATCCGTGCCGCCTATCCATGCCCATCCGCGCTACCTATCCATGCCAATCCGTTCCACCTATCAGTGCCTATTTGTGCCACCTATCAATGCCTATCTGTGTCGCATATCAGTGCTGCCTATCAGTGCCACCTATCAGTGCCACATCATCGGTGCCTACCAGTGCAGCCTTATCAGTGCCCGTCACTGCAGCCCCATCAGTGCCCATCAGTGAAGGAGAAAACGTACTTATTTACAAAGTTTTGTAACTGAAGCAAAAAAAAACATATTTTTTTTTCAAAATTTCCAGTCTTTTTTTATTTGTTTAGCAGAAAATAAGAGGTGATCAAATACCACCAAAAGAAAGCTCTATTTGTGGGAATAAAATGATAAGAATGTAGTTACAGTGTACAGTGTACACTGGGTACAGTGTAGCATGATCGCTTAATTGTCATTCAAAGTGCGACAGTGCTGAAAGCTCAAAATTTGTCTGGGCAGGAAGGTGTATAAGTGCCCTGTATTGAAGTGGTTAATTATAAAGAAACGATAATAATTTCTTATTAGTCACAACATTAAAAATAGATATTGGTAATTGATATCGGCGAGTACTTATGAAAAAGTATCATTACTCATACTTCCTCTTCTGGGGTATGCCGTCTGCGCTTCTTGCTCCTCCCGTTTTCAGAGTGCCCCTATAGCAAGCCACAAAGTATAATATAGAGTTCACCTATAGCAAGGTAAAAAAAAACTTCAGCCTTTAGAATCAATTCAAATAACTTCCTTTTCCTTGCCAGGACTACATGTCCCATGAGGCATTGCTCCTCACACATTCACAAGCTCTCAGGCACTTACTGACATGTATGGAGGGTGTAGTGAGCTGTATGTGTGCTGCAATGTGTATACTGGCATGTATGGAGGGCGTACTGAGCTGTATGTGTGCTGCACTGTGTATACTGACATGTATAGAGGGTGTACTGAGCTGTATGTGTGCTGCACTGTGTATACTGACGTGTATAGAGGGTGTACTGAGCTGTATGTGTGCTGCATTTTGTATACTGACTTGTATGGAGAGTGTACTGAGCTGTATGTGTGCTGCATTTTGTATACTGACTTGTATGGAGGGTGTACGGAGCTGTATGTGTGCTGCACTTTGTGTACACTGACATGTATGGAGGGTGTACTGCACTGTATTTTCTGACATGTAAACAAATAATGCATTCTGTGTGCAGTTCAAATAATCGCCTGACCAGCTAATTGATTATGAAAAGAGTTGACAACTCTTTTCATAATCGATTATGTTGATTAGTTGTTTCAGCCCTAGAAAACCGTTTGTGACTTTGTTTTTGTTATCCCCTTCCCGCCAAGCGTACGCAGATGTGCGTACTCGGCTTCCGGGGGGTATACCGGGATGATGCCCGCACCTGCAGGCATCATCCTGGTACCGTTTTTTTCAGCAGGCGATTGGCTATCCAGGCATAACAACCGATGCGGCTAAAAGACGCTCGGCTGTTATGCCGGAGGAGTGGGAGGGGACGTCCCCCCCTCCCGCCGCCTCCCACCGCTGTTACCGGTGCTCCCGCTCGATCGGGAGCACCGATTCAAATTCCGCTGCCTCCAGCTGCTGGGGAGGAACTGGAACAAAGCCGTAATCGGCTTCGTTCCAGTCTCCTCATAGTAAACACGGAAGCGACGTCATGACGTCACTTCCTGTTTACTCGGCTGCCAATGGCGCCGGTTTTAAAAAGATATACGGTATTCAGAATCACAGTTTTCGGCGATCTGAATACATTGAAGTGTAAAGGAGGGGTGGGGGGTCTTTTAGACCCCCAATCCCTCCATAAAGAGTACCTGTCACCACCTATTACTGTCACAAAGGATGTTTACATTCCTTGTGACAGCAATAAAAGTGATCAAATTTTTTTATTTTTTTTTAAAACAATTTAGTCATTTTAAAATAAATAAAATAAATAAAAAAATAAAAAAAAATTTTTAAAGCGCCTGCCGTCCCCGCGAGCTCGCGAAGCAAAGAAAACGCATACGGAAGTCGCGCCCGCGTATGTAAACGGTGTTCAAATCACACATGTGAGGTATCGCCGCGATCGTCAGAGCGAGAGCAATAATTCTACCACTAGACCTCCTCTGTAACACTAACCTGGTAACCGTAAAAAAAAATTAAAGCGTCGCCTATTGAGATTTTTAGGTACCGTACTTTTTCGTCAATCCACAAGTGCGCGCAATTATAAAGTGTGACATGTTTGGTATCTATGTACTCGGTGTAACATTATCTTTCACATTACGCAAAAGAATTGGGCTAATTTTACTGTTTTGTTTTTTTTAAATTTATGAAAGTGTCCCTTTTCCCAAAAAGTTGCGTTTAAAACACCGCTGCGCAAATACCGTGGGACATAAAATATTGCAACAATCGCCGTTTTATTCTCTAGAGCCTCTGCTAAAAATATATATATAATGTTTGGGGGTTCCAAGTAATTTTCTAGCAAAAAATATGGATTTTAACTTGTAAATACCAAATTCCAAAAATAGGCTTAGTCATGAAAGGGTTACAGTGTTCAGCTTGTACTCTTCCTCCAGTGGCTACTGATCCCAGTACCACCTCTTCAGGCACTGCCTACCCACCTGGCTGCAGCTGCCCCTTTACTAGCCCTCCAGGCTACCCTCTCCCCCACATTCCTCCAGACTGACACTCACCAGCCCACCTGGCTGACTCATAGGAGGTCTCCCAATAGTGCTAACCTGCTCATGCTGTGGCCCCTGTGCCTCCAGGAAGGGCTTCCTCCATTTGTTTTGGCAGGATCCTTCCGGCACCCAAGCCCCGGTCCAAGGTCACCCCCTAGACTAAGGCCGCGTACACACGGGCGGATTGTCTGCCCAACTAAGTTCGTCAGACAATCCGACAGACAGTCCGTCCAACATTTGAATGAACGGACTTGACCACACACGATGAACAGACAGTCCGCTGAAAGCGTGCGCGATGACGTGAACGGCACGTACGACGGGACTAGAAAAACGACGTCCAATACACTGCAATGCAACCTTCGGCCGTGTAAATCCTTTCTGAGCATGCGCCATACTTAGTCTGTCCAACTTGCCTACACAGAGCGGACTGTCCGCTGAAACCAAGTTTGGACGGACAAAATTACGGAAATTCCAAAAGACTTAGTCCGTCAGACTGTCCGCTGAAAAAGTCAGCTGAAGCCCACACACGAGCCGATTGTCCGCTGAAACACGGTTCAGCGGACTAAGTTGGGCAGACAATCCGCCCGTGTGTACGCGGCCTAAGGGGCCCCCTTGAGGGCCACCGACAGCCTTCACAGCACTCCATCTCCATCTTTCACCCGACTGCCTCCTGCTGGCATGACTCATGCCTATTTATGAGGTGGTCTTCTACCTGCCAGCCCTTTACTGGGGATTGGCTGAGGCCCTCATAAATATTTCAAGCAGCTCCTCCTAGCCTCCACCCACTAACTCTAGAACATTCTTCAATTTCCCAGAAAACAGGGAAAGGCACCAGAGAGGCTGCTAAGGTTGAGTCATTCAGCCCTGAGACACTGAACCCTGACCCAGATTCACAGCTCAGGCTTAGCCCTGAGCTGAATAAATTTGCCTATACTAACACGCCTACTCTACGAAAAAAAAACTGCCTTACCCCTAGACCACACTAGAGGGTGCTGCATGTATGTATGGGGGAAAATTATAAAATTAAAAAGAAAACATATTTAGTACATATCTCAAAATGTATGCAGAATTCTTGTCTCTGACTGTTGTAGTGACAGAGCAACAAAGTGGCAGGAGAGGTAAAAACTCTTTCTTATTTCCAGGTACAGGATTTGTTGAGATGTTTCACTTTTTGTGATAGGATTGCTTTAAATAGTGAAAGTTTATTGAACAATTTCAGTAAAAAACAAAGTACAGAAGAAGTACAAAGATATGAAGTTTACTACAGGATATGATACAACAAATAAATGCACAGTCACTAAGAGGATAGATCATCAACTATGCTAGTGGGTAAGGGCAGGGCTTCGGGAAACCCAGCTTTGTTAGGTGATCAGTGTGCAGGGCATGGTGTTGACTTGGATATGGTTAAGCAAGATTGAATATCCAAACTAGAGTTGCATGATTCTGGCTAAAATGAGAATCAATTTTTATTGCTTAGAATAAAGATCACGATTCCCTCGCAATTCTCGTGGCGTAATATCATCTTTCACATTATACAAAAATTTTTTTCATAATTCATTAAAGTATAGTTTTTCCATAAAAAATGTGTTTAAAAGACCACTGCGCAAATAGTGTTCAATAAAATATTGCAACAACCACCATTTTCTTCTCTCAACAATTGGCAGAAAAAAGGTTTAGTCTTTCAGTAAACTGACCTCATCAACAGACCCAAGTTCATCCCTTTGATCTAATAGAACTATGTTACAATGTTTCTCTTTATCTCACCTAAGCATGTTGTGAGAAACTTGGCAGGCTGCCTGTTTTGGTTTTTTTTGACAGCTGTTGGCTTGAGCAGAGAACTCTCTGCACTGAGTTGAGAAAATGCTTTTTTAGGATCGGGGGTAGAATCGCAATTTCGATTCTTTAACGATTAATCATGCAGCTCTAATCCAAACTATCCTGCGTACCAGAGGACGGAGTAAAGTAGGAATTAAACAGATAATCGTAATAATAAAACAGCAAGAAGGTTTGTGGAGAAAAGGAGATTTCAGGGATCCATCTTTTGATGGAAGGGGGGTTAGACCTCCAGCATTTAGGTATCAAGAGTCTGCTGGCCAATTGAGGAAAAGCAGACTAGACCTTTTTTGGTAATAGAGATTGGGCCCGGAAGTAAGGAAAGGAGAGAAATTTCTCATCCCTGAGATGCTAAGGCTTGTCGCCTGTTCATATATTGCATAGATCTGTGCCCAAAAGGGTGAGATCAGAGGGCAGGACCAGCAAATGTGCACTATGACTCCTCTTTTATTCATGCTGTGCCAGCAGCGGTACAAAGCATCAGGATCCTGAAGTATTTTCCAGAGCCTAGTTGCAATACTGAGTTTATGCGTCAAAATTAATGTTTTATGGAGCTCGTCTGCTAAAATGATGGCTCCTGTCTCTTTCCCAAGCAGAGATATGATGGGGGGGACAGGTATTCTTGACAAAGACATAGAGCTTTGAAGAGTATGAGATCTCCATGGATGGCTTCTTCTTTGTTGAGGTGGACAAAATAAGGGGAAAAAAAATAGCTGATGATCCTTGTGTAGCACTTCCCGCTGAAGGAGCTGCTGGTTTTATTGGGCTTACTATTACCTTCTTGACTGCTTCTCCGTCTAGGGTTCCCCGTGGTAAATTGCCCAAAGAAATGTGGAAACTGACACTGAATCTTCTTTTTGGTTATTTATTTGAAGTATAAACAGAGTCTCTCAGTTTATTGTAGAGGGTTAGGATTAAGTTCAGGTACTTTGGACTGCAAAAAATATGATAAGTCTCGTATAGAAGAAATCCAGAGAATAACTGTTTCACAGCTGGATTTCACAACCCCCCGGATAGACCTCCTCTCACTAGGCCTAGCAGCTGGCTGGATGTTAAGTAAAGTCTCTGCCACCAACTTGAATGTAGAATACTTAAAGAAAGTCTCTGCCACAGACTTGAAGGTAGAAAACTTGAGAAAATTCTCTGCCACAGACTTGAGCGTTACTGAGGGACGTAGACAAATTTAAAGAGCTATCATACGGTACCAGTATCTCTCAGCCGGTCCGACGATACTGTATGAGTGTAGATCCATGAAGTGTCCTTCAACTGAGCCTCCAGGCTCCTTCAGAGAAGCCAGCCTTGCGCACGGCCTTCTCCTGAAGTGTCCTCCCCTGGGTGCTTCTCTAGTTGCTGGACCTCTCCTTTAGACGAGACGGCACCGGGACCACCTTTGAACCAATAGGACCCGGATATACATTCAGGCCTGTCCCTGCAGTTGCTTCGCCTCGGGCCAGCCAGCCCGAGACTTGCATAATTCCGCACCCCAGCCCAGAGGGCTGGTCAGGAGGACCAGAACCAAACAGACAGAAAACCTCTCTGGACCGGAATCCCGGACCACATGATGTCAGTACCCTAAATACCACCTCCCAGAATGCACAGCAGGAGAACACTCCCACTGGGCTGGTTCCGAGAGAAAACATGGCATTCAATACACCCAGCTAGACTGCGTTCTCACACTTGCCGGCGGTGACAGCGACACCTGCGGTCAAGGAGAACCCAGTGCACCCCAGCTAAACTGGCACTGAAACCATACATTTAGTAAAATTAGCCACAAAACCTGACTGTGGTTTCAGGAGAATTAACTTTGAAAACATATAGCGCATGCTCGTCAGGAGCCAGCGCTACACTTGCATGAATCCAGCTAAACTGAACAAGCTGCTATGAATACCCCATTAAAAGATAAAATAGCAGAAACAGCTTTTGCTGCAATATTCAGCTAGAGTTTTCCCCTGCAGTACTTTTTTTTCTAATAAAGATAGAAGTGAAATATCTTCTTTCAGGTGATTCTTTGCATATATCAGCCGCTGACACTATGCCTACACACTTGGCACAGCAGATATAGATATATAACATATAATTTTAAGTTTATCATTTATTTTTATTATTTTATTATTTTAGTTTTGGGCTTGTGAGCGCTGCACATATTATAGCTCATCAGTATTGATTTGAACGGGACCAAGTGACGCTTGATTTAGGCAATAAACTGCCTATCCTCACTAATAGGCCTCTCTAATTGGGACACTCGCTATAGTTGTTGGGCAGATCTTGCTTAGTCTTCATGATTTGGTGAACTTTGTACATCTTTTGGATATACTGATGCAATATCCTAAGGCTGAGATATTACCTATATGGTGTCGCCCTGTTTTGACTGCTGACCTGATATTTTAGGATACTATATACCCCCTTCTTTTTTTGGGCTTGAATCTTGACTTTATTACCCTTTGGCTGTACGTCTAGTATATACCAGGTATACTTGTGGCAGTGCTCTCCCCTGTATCGGTATATAACCGTTGATCTATCAGTTCTCTACAGTAAAGTTTATACCTATATACATGCAATCCGATATATACATTCATCCGATTCAAGGATCGTTTTGATTGTTTGTTTAGTCCCATGTGGTGTCCCTATACATCTGGATACAGGCCCATCAGCACCTACCCAGTACTGTCCTGAGGAAGTTACTATTTAGCGAAATGCATCGATGAGCAAGTGTGGAGGCAATGTTGGATCAGACCCTTTTTATTACATAGTTATAAACTTAATGAGTATTAACTCTTCTACCAAATATCCAACCTCTGTACTTGCGTTATTGGGTATTTGTTGACTGTGTCCATATAGGGTGTTGCTTGTATGTCTCTATGTTATTTTAACCTTTTTGTAATAAAATATATAACTTTTTAATTAAAGTTTCCTCTCATTGTGCCCACAAAGTCTGCCTGTTTTTTGAGTTTTCTCAAATTATATATATTAAATGTTGGCATGGTGGGGCTCCTCCCTTTCTCTATCTAAAACTAAAAAAAAGTTTTGCTTTTAGTCATAATTTAAATACATTGTAGACGCATCAAAATAAAAGATGTGCAAAGTGACATAGTTAATCTTCTATACCCTATCCCCTGATAGCATGCTGAAGAATAGGATCCTTCCTCTTTGTGTGGAAACAGTGGTCTCACTACAGTGGTCCAACATACCCCTTGCTGAGTCAAAGCTAGAGCTCTCACATCATGAGGGTGTATGAGCTTGCAAGACGTGCAAATAAGCAACAAAATAAGGTCTACAGAATGGAGAGCTTAGTCATTTTGTTAAGGGACTCCAATGGAGACTACAAGTGTCCATTTAAAACCCATATTACATAGGATTGGTCCATCATCGTCACATCAGGAAACCCCTCTTGGGAAATGCCATGCAGATATTGTTGCATGTAGACAGGAAGCAGCTGCAAGGGGCTTCAAAAGATCAGCAGCACTGAAATACAACAAAGAATGAAAAACAAAATCTTATTTAAAAAAAATTTAAACTGTTTACGCGTAGTCATCCTGTTTTTCAGTGGTGTGTAGTAAATTTAGCTCTCCTGGGTAGTAGTTTGCCTGTGATAATTTGTTGTTTTTCTCATTTGGCATCCCCCATGCTTAGGATTGCTGCAGTTCCCTACTTCCGCCACTGGGTGTCACTGTCACTCAGAGCAATAGCAATGGTGCTATTGAGCTTTCTGTCTTCTCTGCCCACCAATAGGAGGTTCATGCCACTGGTGCATGCTGGAGAAAGCTATAGAAGCTTGGGGAGTGACCTTGTGAGCTTTCTTTCCACCAGGCTGCAGACTGTGGAGGTGCATGCAAGTGTTTGTGTTGTGTAGGCCTTGAGCCTGCATGGAGCATAGCACAGAATGTTTAAGATTACCTGCCTGGTAATGGAGGATATGGCTTTTAAGGTGGAAGAGCCCATTGGAGTTGCTTCAATTTGCTCGGAACAAGAGATACCCCTGTGGTTCCAGTGATATCACAGGCTTCCAGTGAATTGATAGATTAACTGCCTCCCTGTGTATATGTAGCCCCCTGGTCCTAATCTGGGGCTATGATGTAAATTTAGTTTTTGGCTGAGCTGCAAACAGTTCAGACTAATTGTACAGTTTATCTGGTCTTTCCCTAATCTCAATTGAGTTGTGCATTTCTCACTGTCGCAAGTAGGTGTCACTGGCACCACAGGCCAGTATGAGAATTACAATAAGGTTGAGCTATGAATAATTATTCTTTTCCCAGCCAAGCCCAGTAGGAGGTTCATAGCTGCTGGTGCATTCTGGGAATAGGTATTTATTTTGGGCTGGACCATGTGCTCTCTGTCTCTTACCTTGGGACCTCCTGTCCTGAGGATGTGCTGTTGAAGTGAGCTCTACAAGCAGGCCTAGAAGCCTGTTTGGGGACTACTACTACTGAGGTAGTCCTTAGGCTGTCTTGCATGGAAGAAGACGAGCCAAGCTCACTGGAGTGAGCCAGGATGAAGGCTGCTCTCTCAGGAGGACCTGGGGACTCGTTTGGAGGACACACCTACACCTAAACTGCGCTTACAGTGTTGCCAGGTTGGCTTAAAGGTACTGACACTGTGAAGCTGGATCTTGTTCTACAAATCTAACCCTGTTTGCAGTATCACCGGGTCGGCTTAAAGGTTCTGGTAATGTCAAGCTGTTTTACATTCTAAAATGTGTTAAATAGTTACTGGCTGCTAGGTCTGTGAGAGAGGCCTAAGGTCTGTGTGAGAGGCCTATCCAGGTATTCAAGATCTCAAAGAGAGAAAGCTGTTCTTTTTCTGGATCCAAGGAATCTGTAAGTGATCTGCACCTGGTATCTGACACCCCTAACCCTCTCTCCTACTACCTCTTTTCAAGTTCTACATTAAAGGCTTGAAAATATCTAAAAAGACTGGCACCCAATTTCTGTTCTAAACTCCCCATTATAGGCATGGACTCAGCCTTGGGTTCAGGGCCGCCATCAGGGGGGTACGGGCAGTACTGAAGTAAGGTGCCCGGGCATCCCAAGGGCATAGTTGCCAACATTGTAAAAAAAAAAATCGGGACACTTTTTTGGCAGCAGGCCGAGTTGTGTTATAATTAGGGGGTGGGGCATGCGGTTATAGGTGCGGCCTAGGAAAAGATTAAAACGTGGCGCGCCACGGCAAAATATGGGCGTGGATTACATAAAATGGTGGGTGTGGCTTACATGGGCGTGGCTTACATGGGGTGTGGCTCAAAGGGGTGTGGTTAGTGTCTGAGATGAATGCGGGATGGAGAGGGAAAGGGGGAGATGGAGGGACAGCAGCCCCCCGATCATACACCACAATAGCAATGTGTTTTCCTGAGTTTGACAATCAGCAGATAAAGATACTCCAAATACCTGGTGTTAGCGCTTCAATCATCCCGGCGCCATGATTGTTATGGTGTCAGGATGATTGAAGCGCATTATTTCTATTATTACATTGTAATATGAAATGAAATCATTCAACTCACCATAATGCAGAATCAGTGGGAGCCATGAGTGCGTCACTAGCCACGTTGCCTGCCACCAGATGCCATCAGGTGCCCCCAGCAGAGTCCCTCCTTACATCAGGTGCCCCATCAGAGCAGCCTTCCTCACATCTGGTGTCCATCAGAGCAGCCTTCCTCACATCTGATGTCCCCATCAGCCCTCCTCACATCTGGCGCCCCTCTTACATCCAGACTCTGACTGCGCCCCTCTGACATCCAGACAGACTGGCCCCCGACATCCAGACAGACTGGCCCCCGACATCCACAGACTGGCCCCCGACATCCACAGACTGGCCCCCGACATCCACAGCCTGGCCCCCCGACATCCGCAAACAGACTGGCCCCCAGCAAACAGACTAGCCCCCGGCAAACAAACTGACTGGTCCCCGGCAAACAAATAGACTGGCCCCCGGCTAACAGACTGGCCCCCGACATGATCCACAGACTGACTCACTGGCCCTCGTCATCCCGGGCAGAGACTTTGAACCAACTGTGGCGCCGCCCACTGCACTTCACACACACACTAGCAGCGTGCGTGGGCGGCGCCACAGCAGTGATCTCTATTGAAGACCAGCTCCTGGTCTTCTTAAAAATGGCGGGCGGCGGAGACATTGTCTCTGCCGGCCGCGGACCTCTAGCGGCCGGCGGTGAAAAACGGGAAATTTGAATTTCCCAGGACAAACCGAATTTCCCGGGACATTTAGGTTCATTTACACAGTGATTGGCCGGGACAAGGTCAGGGGGTGTGGTCAGCATGTCAGTGCAGTGACCCAGTCCTATCAGGTGCATGCTTTGCAGAAAGATACCAGAGAACAGCATGTAGGGTAAGTCACAAAAGTTGTGTGTGTGTTGCTGTGCTCCATGTGCTAACAAGCTGTCATGATTGAGTTGAATTGTGGAAAATGGATGAGGATGACTGAGGGTGGAAATGAGTTACATTGTTTAGAGCCTCTTCATTATGTAACTCAATCCCACGCAGTGTAATCCTCATCCATTTTCATAATGCAATTCAATTATCTTCATCCCCACCCAGCACCATCCATCCATCCTTCTCCACCATGCATCCCCATCCCCACCCAGCACCATCCATCCATCTCTCTCAACAATGCACACCCATTACCACCCAGCACCATCCATCTATCCCTCTCCACAATGCATCCCCATCCCCACCCAGCACCATCCATCCATCCCTCTCCACAATGCATCCCCATCCACGTCCAGCACCATCCATCCATCCCTCTTCACAATGCATCCCCATCCACATCCAGCACCATCCATCCATCCCTCTCCACAATACATCCCCATTCACACCCAGCACCATCCATCCCTCTCCACAATACATCCCCATCCACACCCAGCACCATCCATCCCTCTCCACAATACATCCCCATTCACACCCAGCACCATCCATTCCTCTCCACAATGCATCCCCATCTATGTCCAGCATTAAAATAAAAGTGGGTGCACCAAAGGACTCAGGGGATGGCCAGTGGGCGGGCCCTGAGGAATGTTGGTGTTCAGGCCCAGGGGGGGGGGCAGGCCTAAAGCTGTGTAAAGTGTAACATTTCTGATGTCTGCCCTGCCAAGGGTAAATTTTGGCTTGCTCCCTCTAGAGGTTTCTCCTCGGCCCCAGTAGACCCAGGGGGGCGCTATATATAGATGACGTGTTCCCTTTTCTCCTAAGTTCCCCTTTCCATTTTGAGAGATTCATTGCACTCTCTGGTCTTGATATTTCCTCTGCACTCTCTGTCCTCTGTCAGCTGCTTGTCTCTATATTGAACAGACTGGACGCAGAACAAAAACCCAGCGTTGATTTGATGTTCAGCAGAAATTCTGATCCAATTACTCCAGAAAAAAAATTTCTGTAAATTTCAAGGAATCCTCGCTGATGTGGTGGTAATTATTTCTGCCACCCAGCTATTCATTTCACACAGGGCATGCTACATGGACAGTACTGTTACCAGCTGCAGGCAAACAGCAATGTGTGGCCTATGGGTACCTGTAGCAGCCAACCAGAATTCACCTTTTGCTGAGCTGACAGCAGTAAACTGGAACCTGATTTGCTCCTATAGATTATTAAACTGTGCATCATTGGTGCATTGTGCACGACCCTAAATGGGGACAAAACCCTCTGATCCTTTTTTCTAAACTCCTCCTGACATTTTTTGATCTGCAGTTGCCATGGTGCTGCACATTTGAACAGTTATGACACCAGCCATTTGCTGGCTTGACAGTTTATTTAAAGCAGTATTCTGGCCTCCCCCTCTAAAAATTAAAAGTCAGCAGCTACACATAGTGTAGCTGCTGACTTTTAATAATAGGACACTTACCTGTCCTGGAATCCAGCGATGTCGGCACTGCAGCCAATGTTTCCATCAGCTGTCAGGTGCTGCCGCCGACATTTCCGCTAAGGGAACCCCGGAAGTGAAGCTTTGCGGGTTCATGTCTGGGTCCCTACTACGCATGCCCTGAAGCTTACTCTCTTACTGGCCTGGAGGAGAAGGGGGGCCTGACTTGTGAGGTCCGATGGAAGTGGGGACATGGTTCCTGTCAAAATCAGGTACCCAACAGATAAGCGTAAGTTCCACTTTTGGATGGAACTCCACTTTAAGAGCACAAGCAACTGTGACAGTTATCACTTACTGAGTGCCTTCATTGAAACTGTTTTGAGAAACAGTTAAATTGATGGGCTTGGTTCCACTTTTATAAGAACAAATGTACAAAAGTTTTACTGTAATTTGCCCCTTTTTGCTATTTTTTACTTGTTTTAACCACTTGTCGACTGTGCATAGGCAAATGACAACTACAGCGTGGTCATCGAGTTCTGGGAGGCGTCATATGACGGTCTCCCATGATTGTGCCCACTGTCGGACGCAAACGGCACACTTTGTGATCAACGTGTCCTCCAGACACTGCTGATCACAGATTGAGGTAAAAAGCCAGTCAGCGGCTCTTTACCACATGATCAGCTGTGTCCAATCTTGACTTGACTTCCTCTCTAACTGCAATGCTACTGCAGACAAAAGGGCCATCTTTAATATTAATTGGATCCTGGGCAAACATGACCACCAATATTAGGGGGTATTTACACTGACTACCAATGTAAAGTGGGATTTACACTGACCACCAGTATAAGAGCAATTCTGCACTTATCACCAATGTAAAGGGAAATGTACATTGATCACCAATGTAATGAAGAATTTGCACTGACCACCGATAGATTGGGGGATTTTACATTAACAACCAATAAATGGGGATTTCTACACTGACCACCAATGTAAGGGAGGATTTATACTCACCGTCAATTTAAATGGGGCTTCTACGTGGACCACCAATGTAAGGGAGGATTTGAAATTGACTACAAATGCAAGTTTGGATTTTTTGTACTGATTACCAATATAAAGAGGAGTTTCTACACTGTCCACCAATGTAATGGGTATTTACACTGACAACTAATGTAATGGGTATTTACACTGACCACTAATGTAATTGGGATTTACACTGACCACTAATGTAATGGGGATTTACACTGACCACTAATGTAATCTGAGCATTCACAGTAACCACCAATGTAAGGGGGGATTTACACTGACCACCAATGTAAGGGGGACCTTCACACTGGTCACTAGTGTGAATGAAAGGATTGTACACCAGCCCCAATGTAATGAAAAGATTTACACTGACCACCAATGTAACTGAGACATTTAGCCTGTGTTCACATTTGTGTTTGTCAGAAATGCATGCAAAATCGCTTTCCTGACACCACAGAAACATCCTTCCCTTTAGCAGATACACAGCAGTGTGCATTGTTAATGACACCCTCACGCATCTGTTGAGATGTGCGTATTCACATGCACCAAAATTCATGGTGCTGCGCACTGTGTTATTTTGAAAAAGGGTCCCCCCTCCAATTTGCTTACCTTTGCAGAAAAAGCTGATGTTAGACTTAATGACTACAGTTGCAGGCAGGACTTTCAAGCTACTCCCCAGTAGGCAGCATTCAGCAGAAGTGATGGTGGATATGACTTCAGTGAGGGGCATGATATACATATTGAATGCTGTCGCTAATTATATATCAATGCTGCTGATCAGAGGCTATTTACAAATGAATGACACTGTTATTTCCATATCAATGCTGGCTATTTATATGTAAACACAGGGTCTGCAGGTGAGTCAATAGGGCAGATATGGGCAGCATTAGTAACAGAACTTCACATTGAGATATTGGGACACAGCAGGGAACTAAAACTTCAAGGGAAAAGGGAAGTTAAACTGGGATAGTTGGCAAATATGAGGCAGCTGCTTTGGGCCCCACAACAATGATGGGGCCCATGGCAGCTTCCCCTTTTGCCCTGCCTCAAAGATGGCCCTGACAGGCGACTGCCACCTTCAGACCACCTTCAGTGGGGGAAGTAGACTGCACTTGCCTACAAGCTTTCCAATCAGCAGGGAGCAAAAGGTGGTCAGGGACACCCAAATTACCCAGGTGTGCAGTAGAGCTGCAAGAGGCTAAAATGACAATTAAAGTGTATTTTTTCCAAAAAGAAATTCCAAATGCGTAAATACAGCATGACATAAAATATTGCAACAACCACTATTTTATTCTCTAGTTTCTCTGCTAAAAAAAATATATATAAAATGTTTGGGGGTTCTAAGTAATTTTCTAGCAAAAAATACTGATTTTAACTTGTAAGCAACAAGTGTCAGAAAAAGGTTTAGAACTGGCGGTTAAACTGAACTAATTTACAGACCTAAGTTCATCCCTTTCATCTAAGGCCCCTTTCGCATGAGAGGATGTGCTCAGCAGGGACTGCCAGCTCAGCGGGAGATCGCTCCGTTGATCTCAGCTGAGCCTGGGGATGACAGGTCCATCTCTGCTCACTGAGCAGGGAGGGACCTTCAGAGCCACGCTGATTTCTATGGGGAGATCAGATGAAAACGGACAGCATCAGATCTCACTCGATCCACCATACGTCTGTCTTGAGCAGATCGAATGGCAGGCGGGTGTCAGCGGACACATCTCCGCTGACACCCGCCTGCCCGTAGGAGTCAATGGGTGGCTCGCTCAGATGCAGCCAAAAAATGGACAGGCAGATCCGAACGGGATTATCTCGTGAAAGAGGCCTAAAAGAACTATATGTCACAATATTTCTCTTTATCTCCACCTTAGCGATGTTGTGAGAAACTTGGCAGGCTGCCTGTTTTTTTTTTGGACAGCTGTCGACTTGAGCAGAGAACTCTCTACACTGAATCAAGGAAATGCTTTTTTAAGATCGGGAGGGGGGTAGAATTGCAATCTTGATTCTTTAATGAATAATCGTGTAGCTCTAGTGTTCAATAATAGTTAGGATTTTTGGCAGGGGAATTTTGTTGAGGAATCCAAGACATACAAAAAGCCAGGGGCTGACTCAGCCCCCCAGAGAGCATCTATGACACTTTTCATTTCAATAATTTTTATTAAAAGTTTACAAAATACAACTTGTTCAGAAAGTTATACATTTACTGTTCTGATTTACTTGGAAATTATTCCACGTGTTACATACATGGACCGTGGTTTCTTACTACTATTGATTACAGTTTGTTTGCTTAGTTAATTGTGATTCATACTCTCTTTTCATCTGGATACCTTATATTTTATATGATATCACCGCGTCTAAGGTCCATAACTTGTTGCTCGTCCAAATCTCCAAAGTATTCTCCACCTGCTGGGATGGCCCGGCCCCCCATCTACTTATCGGGGGAGCCCATGCTTTCCCACCGTGCAGGCCTAACCTACCACAGCCCGTGTGGGCCATGATCTGTCAAGGGTGCATGATAGCAACAATGTAACATATAAAGCCAACATTGAGACCAAACAATTGAAAATTATTAAGAGGGGGTGGGGGTAAAACATCTTATCTCGTGTTAGTGCTGTTAACCTTTCATTTAACATAAGCCACAACATTTTGCATTTAAGCTGTTCAAATGGCAGGACAGGTGACCTCCAGTTTCTTGCTATAGTTATTTTAGCTGAGATAAATATAAACGTGAGTAGTCATCTTTGGGACTTAGAGGCCTCCTCTATCCTGCCACCCAGAAGGGCATGTTGTGGATTTTGTCAGATTCATCCTGGTAAGGGTGTAAATAAAATTGTACACCCTAATCCAAAACCTCCTGACCTTGGGGCATGTCCACCATATATGGTAGGTGGATCCGACCTGACCACATCCCCTGAAGCATTTGGAAGTGGCTCCAGGCACAAATGTGGCCAATCTGGCCGGTACCATGTACAACCTCAATAATACCTCATAGTTAGCCTCTATAATGGAGGTATTGATAAATGATCGATACTATGACACTTTTTATGTAATCTTTAGTATCAATTAGATACGACAGGGTATCTTGTAGTATCTTTTCTGCACTGTGTACCTTCTGCACTTGCAGATTTGGACAATTGTTCTAACTTCTCTCTTTCATTATTTTTACAGGTGGGTTGATGCATAATTTCCCTGCAGTGCAGTTGATGATCTAAGACCAGTGTCATCTCTTGCTTGTCCAAAATATAACTCATCCGGCAATCTAATAATAAAACAGCTGAACCGGGCTGGAGCGACTGCATTGTTAACGCAATGACAAAAAACTTTTCTTGGAAAGGGACCGTGCAAAGGTTGTCAAGTGCTGCAGTGCCACCTACTGGCAGAAATGCTTCAGTGATATTCCACACTGCATTGCAGAGTACCCTGGTTTGGAATATCTCTGCTGCAGGTGAGTATCGCAAGAGGGGCCTGAGCTATTCTTGTTCACTTACCCCTTGTTCCCTATATGCAGTTGGAGTCACTAACTCAAAACAAACAGTAAAGTCTGAACACCTGATCTGCATATTTGTGCTGGGCCACTGACTTAGAAAGTGCCAGGATCTGCATAACAGCCAAGCAACTAGCATTTTCAGGTTAGGAAGATGCCTGGCCGTGGCAGTTTACATATTGCAGTTTGTTCTTAAGGACACTGAGGCGCTGTGGCTTCGGCGGTAAAGTGCCGCTATTTTTAGCGGCGCTTTACCGTCATTTTAGTGGTACTTTTCGGCTTCTAGCAGGGAGCTTTTAACCCAAAAAAGGGTTAAAAGCGCTGGCGCTTCGGCGGCGCTGCCCATTGATTTTAATGGGCAGGGGCGCTTTAGGAGTGGTGTGAAATGCAAAGAAATGCGGCGCTACCTAAAAAACTAATAAAATACAATAATAAAACACATATAATGCAACAGTGAATCCACCTCACTAAAGTGATAAATGTGCAATGTTAAACCGTGAATGCTATAGTATCCAATAAAAATAATGGATGTGCATAAATCTTCAAAACATCATGCGTGAAATAATAGCAAAATATTAAATGTGAAAATAGCTGAATAAATACTCCTATATGAACAGTACAAAAAATGACAAATAGTAAATAAAAGGTGCTTCTCTAATAAAGTCCATGCAATTAAACAGTGAGCATGTATCACAGTCCATGCAAAATTAGTATAGTGTTCTCCAAATCCGTGACTGTCCACCGATCAACTTCAGTGCCCAATTTCAGTGCCACAACTCAGTGCACCAACTGTTTCCCCCAGCCTCTCACCTCAGAAATCAAGTATACAGGCACTGCAACAAAACAGATGTTCACTCGTCCTTAGCCGTCCAGCTTCACCAGAATACCACTGTATATATAGGAATAGTGTTTCCCCAGTATCTTCAAACAGGTGAGATTACTCCTCTGCTACTTCTTCCAGTATCGTCTCCTGTCTACTTCCTTCTGACTCACCTTTGGTGTGCACACCTCTCCTAAAGTGCCTCAAAGATGCTGCTTGCAGGACTTTTTGTTAGCATCCTGCCAGCGCACTGCTCCAGTGTGAAAGCACTCGGGCTTTCACACTGGAGTGACAGAAGATGCACTTTGCAGGCGCCTCAGTGTGAAAGTAGCCTAACACACCTAATCCAGTATTTAAAAGGTCAGTACATCCAAACCTGATATTTTAGCTTTTAGTAGATACTCAAGAGATAAAAGGTTAATCCACTGAGAACTCATATTCCAATGTTTGTTAGATGATAGGGAATTAAACCCACCCAACATTTTTTTCTATCCCAAGGAGACTCTATTTGTGAGATCTTTGTGCTGATTTCTCAGGTCTGCATACCTGCTATACCCATTATGATGAACTATCACTGTTCTAGGACTGAGCGTCTGGCTTTGCATACCTCCTGTGCCCATTATGAGGAAAACCCATTGAGCCTGTGCTAAGTTCCTGGTCTGCACACCTGCTGTGTTCATTATGAGGGGTTTCAACAATCCCTGCACTGAGTTCCCAGGTCTGTACGCTTGCTGTGCCCATTATGAGGGGCTTGCACCACCCATATGCTGTTTGTGTGCCTGCACACATGCTGTGCAGATTATGAAGATTTATCTTCATCCCTGTACTGAATTCCAAGATTTGCACACCCACTGTTTTCCCATTGTAAGGGGGTCCCGCCATCCCTGCACTGAGTTCCTGGGTCTGCACACCTGCTGTACCCATTATGAGAGGTTACCACCATCCCCACTATTTATTTTATATAATGTAGAATGTAACAGGAGGAGCTGAAACACACAAAGGTGGTCAGGAACACCCAGAACTGCCAGGTGGATAGGAACAGAGCTTGAGAATCATGGCAGAGAGAGCTGACTGTTGGATGTAAAATGCCAGACTCTGTCTAACTCTGTTCTCTGTGATTGTCTATAGCGCATTGATATTATGCCCATATGTCACCTCACTTACTAAAAATTAAATCTAATAAAAAAAAGTATTGCCAGGGGCTGTCACAGCTCACCATGTTCCACTAACTGAAATATCTCTTTTTGTGGACTGACCTATTCTGGTCTTTCAGGGAATCGGATGGTGAGGTTGTTGTGACTGAATTCCTAATTGTGGGAAGCACGAGGACATGAAGTCGGTAAGTGGCTGAACCCAACTAGTCTCCATCTAAGACTAAAACATCATGGGTGGAATTGCCTTTTCATAAAAAAAACTTCAGATCTATAACTCACGGGAAAACATTGGATCTGATCAGCGAGCTATAGATACAACAGCAATAAATAAACGGTATTAAATAATAGAATAAATATTGTAAAAAATAAACACATACCTCCTTAATGTGAAAGTTGAGCTTGCTTTTTTCTGCATAGATGCTCAATTCTGGCAAGTGCTGCATACATACGTTTTCAAACTGAAGATACAGCTACAGTCCAAACAAGCCAAAGCTATTCTAAAAATGGGTGGAAGCAATCGCACATGTGCATAGTGTGTGAGTGTGGCATCCCGATGATTGTTTTGTCATATGTGACGTCATTGCAAGCTCTGCGCATGTGCGATCGCTTCCATGGATTTTTAGAATTGTTTTGGCTTGTTTGCACTGGAGCTGTATCTTCAGTTTGAAAATGTATGTATGCAGCACTTGCCAATACACTGCTTAAGAGACAATATTACACTATTTTGAGTCTCTTGTCTCTTCACATATTTTACACACCCTGTTGCTGAGGCTGTCTGATTCCTTGGCTGCTGATTACCGTCCGGTGCACCTAAAGGCTTTTGGTGAGAGACCCCTGAATACTCCTCCATTGAATCTTTGAATTCAAACAAGCGCTTTGTGACCCCCTGAGTAAGGGTGATCGCTGGCTTTCTGGTAAGCCTTTTAATTAATTATGGTGGTGGGCAACACGCTGCCAAACCTCTGATCAACGCTGTCTACCTTTTATGAGATCTCCCCCACTGAATATTAATTTACAAAGAACTTTTCTTCCCTCTTTGAATCTCTTCCATTTGTATATCTTTTGTTTCTTTTTTATTTATTTGTTCACATTGCTTTTTAATATTGCACGTTTTCACATATATTGCATGGGTTGTACTTTATAGTATGTTATATGCTATATTAATTTAATTATTAATATTTAATATGGGTTATAGGGACATTGTATCCTTGCACGGTTGCACTTTATTCATCACATGCTGGTAGGCATAGTGTAATTTAATATTCACAGTTTAAATTTAGTGCTACACTTTATATTTTGCATTTATCCTTTGTGCCCAATATCTGGGTTATAGTGTTCAGCTGCTGATTCTTCACCAACCGAACGCAGATATAATTTTTACATTTGACAGTGCAATTGTCATTCTAAGTGTGACAGCGCTGAAAGCTGAAATTGGCATGTGCAGGAAGGGGGTAAAAGTGCCCTGTAGGCAAGTGGTTAAACCCTTACCTAAATTTCAGTTTAATCTGGTGCCATGACTGCTACCCTAGGTTTCTTTTTCCAAGTTTCTCCTGTCTCTTGCAGCATCCTATGAAGTTGCCCTTGCATGTAGGAACAAGAGTTGTATTTCCCTACACTGTGTGCATCAATAGAAACATACAGCACCAAAGCCTAGAATGCCAACGCACTCCACCACTGCTCTTCCCTCTCCCCCCCTCCCCCCGCCTTCACCAAATACACAGATTGGCTTACGACTGTACTGTCTACTATTAAATTGTTCATGTGAAGACTGGAATTTAAAAGAAGCAGTACTGAAAGAGCAGGAGCCAGCAGTATTAAAAGTTGTTATCTGCAAGTGCTGGGGTGAGAATTTTAACAAATAGTTTACTGGGAAATGTTTATATTATTGTACCGAATGTGTTTCAACTAAAAATGCTCAGGGTTTACTACTACTTTGAAGCAAACTATAAAATAAAATTACCGTACTGTATACTGTGACCATAAATTTCCTTTAACTGGAAGATTTTCTAGACCAAGCTTTTCCTGGCTATTTAAACATTCCTTTTATGACATCTATTAGTAATGCCACCTCAAATTTAATAAATTCTCCTTTTTAATTCATGAATTTAGAAAGTGAGGAATAAACGCTGTTTAACCCATTCATCAAATATTTTATAAATTAATCCTTGCATGAATTTTGGGTTCCATCTATTAGGCAAATAATATGACTTTTTTTTTTTTTTGGGGGGGGATATTTCCATAACATATGCCTGGCCCTAAAGATATCTCTAAAGAAGGGTGAACTCACAGTTACTTTGAGTCGCAGTGCCTCTGCTTTCCCCCACGGACACTTATGGGTTTTACCCAGAGTGTTGCAGCTACGCCACATGGGTGGGATATGCTGTCACTGCTTGAGCAACATGTACTGTATATATGCTCCATAAGCTGCTGAATTAGTTCTGCAGACAACCTTAGCTATATCCCAGGCTGCTTCTCTGCTACACTTCAGCCTGCATCCCACTGCATCTGCACCCTTCACTCCTCAGCTTCATTCACATATTTTACTGCACCGCCTACAGCTTCAGCTGCTCCACAGTCTCTGCAGCACCCACAGCCTCACTAGTGCCATCTCTGTCTCTGCAGTTTCTGCAACCTCCACAGTTTGAGCCTCCACTAGCCATCTCTGCACCCACAGCCTCCAGTATAAGTCCTGCCCCCAGTGCCTCATGCCTCTTACTCGTTCCAATACCCCATTACCCAGCACCAACCCCAAATATAAGCAACTAGGTAATCCTGCCTCCAATCCAAAAAAGTAGTACCCACCGACTTAATAGCGGGGGGGGGGGGGGAGTGTAATCAAAAATATATATTACCCAAACAAAAAAATAAAAAAGCATATGATACTAACGCACATCATAAAGAGTTAAACTACATATATTTATTGGCTATAAACATCAAAAGATACAAAAAGCCTAATCAACAATATCCCTTAATCCCTAATATAAATCCTGTATAAAGTCCCTATACAAAAAGATATTTAATACTTTACCGATTCCCCAAAACCCATACCTCTACAAAAGTATACGTAAAAACATTCATCCTCTCAATAGAGAGGGGTATGTTGATGCAGTGGATGACTTCCTCACTCCCCTAATATATAGCACCCCCCTTTTTTACACCTATTAATACCCCCAGCCAGCACCAACCCTCCTGCAAATCCATGTTGAGTTATATAGGGGTACCCAACAGCTAGGCCCAAGCACCCTGGGGATCCCTTGAAGAACACCAATAATCCTTTTAGATTCCATTCACAGGAAAAAACACAGGCTGACATTTTGTGACAGAATGCCAAGAGCCAAGACTTTTCCGAGGTGCCTCTGTCTCCTTCTGACCCTCTGTAAGTCTTGTCTAGCAAAATGAAAACACATCGGCCTTCAAACCTCCCTGTGGGCTCTGACTACCTTAACCATGTGTAGCACTGACCCCCGAAGGAGGTGCTGGTTTGATTTGGGCCTGCACTCTGCTAATAAACCCCACTAACTTGCCTCAGTCCCCTTGACACAGCTGTGGTGCAATACAATACAGTACAATATAATATAACACAATATACCTGTATTGTCCTCTTAGGAGCCACTGGCTCCACCTGCTGAGAGAAAACAATACTCCACACAATGGGGTACTGAACCAAAGTATATTTTACTGTATATATTGGTAAACATGTAATTACACCAATTGTACTGTCATCCAAACATAGAATGATAGGACAATGAATTTTGATAAAACAATTATAAACAATATATGTATATATGGGAGCTCCCCCTACTTTTATAGCTACACGTGAGATCTCACTTAAAGTACTCAGTCTTTAGTCTTCTTGTTTTCGCTAGCAATGATAATTTCTTATAATTTGTAATCCAAGGGTTAAAGAAATTAAAGTTGAGTTAAGGATGATCGTAGTGTTGCTTCCATAATTATTATACAGTATTTGAGATGCAATAGTAAGTAGGCCTTATGCCTGCCTAGTGTCAGTTACTATACTCCTCCTCCGTGGGACTATGGATCCCAGCGAGGCTTGTATATAAGTCTGACTAGGTGCAAAGTTTAGAAAACTGTGGGCCGCAACCCGCTCACCAACTAGATCGGAAGCTCGGTATGGTAACTTTAGTCCGGTGTTTGCAGCTTGCGTCAGCTGGCTCCGTCACTCCGTTCGGTTCCAATAGGTGGACCTGGTCTTCCGATGCTCAAACAAGTGTCTCTGGATCTTCCCAATCCAATCACTGTGTCTCTGGCACTTCAGGTCACTCACACAACCGGGCAGGGTTGCGCTCCACAAGGGCAATAGGCTGCTTCCTCCAGGAGGCTTCCTCACATTTCCTCACAGGCAGACCATGCATTCCCAAGAGACCTAAAATGGCTGCTCAGAGTCCTTTTATGTCCTACCCAGCATGCAGTGCAAGAGAGGGTGTCCATGGGTAGGTCACCTGGCATCCTGGGTAAAAAGATCAACTCACCAATGTAAATAACAGTCATTTCCTGTAAATAGTTCAATGCTTGTGAAAGCAAAAATAATTTAAGTCCACTTTCAGTGCTTGGCTGCTAGATGGCGCCAAACACTAAGCCATAGAAACGTCAATAGACTTTCAATGTAATTGCTAATACACATTAGTAGACAAGGATACCAGCGCTACACCCCGTGGATGTCCAGGCTCAGCGAAGTCCTTCCTCCTCACCTCTGCGTCTTTTGCCATCTCTTGATTAATCTTGTGATTCTAGATGCTGCGGGGCTTCCTTAAAGCAGGAGTTGACCGCTGAAAGGGAAGTTCCCTTTTATGTCCCCCCCTTCTTCTACTTTTGGAGATTTTTAGGGGAGAGGGAAGACAGGTACACGTCTTTGATAGCTACACACTCCCACTTCTGGTAAGATTGCTTAGGCGATTCAACCAGAACTTCTTCCCCCCACCCCCTAGGACATGTCATAGGTTCCAAAAGGCTACGGGACCATTCACAAAGCACAGCGTGGCTCTTGCTTGCATAGTGGGAAGACGGCTGTGAAGCTGCAAGGAGTTATAGTTAGCTTCCCATAGTAAACATGTGATAGCTGGGGACTGAAAGCTGGTGAAAACTGGTGAAGAGCCAACCAGGGTGAGTATGGTGCTGGATCCCTAGATAGGTAAGTGTCCTTTTATTAAATGTCAGCAGCTACATTATTTGTAGCTGCTGATTTTTTTTTTTTCAAACAGTGTAAAGTTTTGCTTTAACAAGTGCAGAATCTACTTCAAACTGCAGCCTCTGAATTTCCCCACTTATTGCTCCAAGATAGCCTACATAATGTCTCCTTTATCCGCTGATGCCCAGGTCTGGGCCACTCTCTTCTTGAAAAGAGATGATCCCCTGGTTTACAGTTTCCAAGCCACCTTTCGCTCCATGATCTGCAAGCCTGAACATGCATCCTCTACTGCTAGCACCCCCCAAGGAAGCATTAAATGAGTTACTAGACCCTGGTAGCTATATTGGCCTGGAACAACAATGTTCTAGCTGCCACATTTTGGCAGTCCTCATCTGTTTTCTGAAAACTAGGATGAGTTCAGCTCCTGAACGGTCTGGGGGCTAAAACATATCAAGAGAGACTTCAGGAACTTAATATGTACAGTCTGGACGAAAGAAGGGAAAAGGCAAGACATGACTAAAACGTTTAAATACATCAAAGGGGTGAATAAGGTTCAAGTGGGAAGTATTTTCACTATGTAGCCAAGATCAAGAACACGGGGACATAATGTCAAATTAACAGGAGGAAAGTTTAAAACTAATCATAGAAAGTACTATTTTACTGAAAGGGTTGTTGATGCTTGGAATAATCCTCCACCAGAGGTAGTGAGTCAGTCAACAATAAATGGCTTCAAACATGTGTTCGATAAACCTAGATTTATACTCAGACAAAAAAGTTAACAAAAAAAAATCAAAACAAATCATGTATAAATTAAAAAAAGAAAAAAAGGAAAGAACTTGTTGCTGGACCTATGCATGTATTTTGAGGAGAAGGGACACTTGTGTAGTCTGTGCCATTAATTGTGCCAAGTATTTTGGACATTTTGTCAAAATTGTTGTTAACTTGGGTAAGATATTGTTCAAGTTTACCTGTAACTTTATCTTTCCTGTGTAACAGGTGGTGCACAATTTAGTTTGAGTCATCATCAGTGAATGTAAGAAAATACCTGTTACTTTTTGGAGTCCTGAAGCCTTCCCCTTATGTAGCTGCTTCATTATTTTACTGTATGTATTTTTTTTCTTCACCTAGTTTTCTAATAGCCCCAGGATTCCTGTATCCAATACCTGCAGCAGACATGAATACAGTTTAAATGCTTTTCCTGTTTGACAGTGTTAACCACTTTACTGCACTTAGGCTGATGCAGTTCATATGTGATTTTTCGTTTAGCAAACTTGTGGCTTTTATGATAATACAACTATCACTTCTACATGTCACTACATTTCCTTGCCTGGAAGTGGAATAGAAACATACAGTATGTCTTTTTATAGGTATCTTCATGGTGACAGTCTAGGATAGAGGACAGAGAAGATAAACTTCCCCTATTTCTTCTGTACTGTCCATTAGCTGTGGTAATTCTTTCTGTTTTGCTTTGATCAAGCTGGGTGTAGACATTTTTGTATAAATGGACATATACCTTGTAGTTGCACAGTCCATATGAAAAGCGATGAGGCACTCTCTTTGGCGTTAAGGGCACACTCAGCATCTGAAAGCATCTTCTGTTTCCTATTTAACACTTTTGGTCTTTTGTTGTTAAGCCTGGCTGTTTTTCTGATTCGTTCTAGCATTCCAAATTCTATCATTTGACTTTAAAGTTGACCTTAAAGTCATAGGTGCATACTGTGATGGACCACCTGGCACCCAGCCTGGGTGCTTCCACCAAGTTACAGCTTCCCCTACTCTGGAACCAGGAACTAGGGATGAGCCTGCGGTTTGAGTCGAACTTAAGTTCGACACGAAAATCGGGTGTTCGCCCGTTCACCAAATTTAGAACATTGTGGGGCATTTTATGGGGCCGCAGAACGCCCCATAATGCACTGCAAGATTGTCAATGCACTGTGAGATCACAGTGCATTGACGACTGCTGATTGGCCAAAGCATGCACCTGACCTGCGTGCTTTGGGCAATCACAACACGCTCTGATGTGAGAGCCTTGGTCAATCATGGCTCATGGGGATAAGTCCACGCTCCACACTATGTAAGGCTGCTTACATAGCGGCTGTACATAGTGTAATGAATGAGAGCAGCAAAAGTACATTTCTAAAGGAAAAATGTAATTTAAAACTGCTTGCGGCTGTAATGTATTGCCGGATCCCCTCAATATACATAAAAATTATTGAAAAAAATGGCGTGCGTCCCCCCAAGTCTATTACCAGGCCCTTCAGGTCTGGTATGGATATTAAGGGGAACCCTGCCCCCTTCTGACGTCACGTGAGGTCAGAAGGGGGCATGGTCCCCGTTTACGTCACTGGGTGGTCCTGCCCTCAGCTATATAACAGCTGTCATCGAGAAAAGGCTTCACTCTTGGGGACGCCTCCCATTGAGGCGGCGTTTTTCTGGGGGTTTTTTTCCGCTCATCGTCGCCGTAATTGAAGATGGATGGACATCGCGGGGTACTTTTTTTTTTTTTTAATAAAGGAATTGTTTCCTGTCATATTTACTTTTTTTGTAGACTTTTTAGGTGAATGAGTAGGGGTACATTCACATGGGGGGCAGAATCTGGGGGTCCCCTTGTTAAAGGGGGCTTCCAGATTCCAATATGCCCCCCACCCACAGATGCCCACAACCACTAGGCAAGGGTTGTGGGTAAGAGGACCTTGTTCCCATCAACATGGGGGCAAGGTGTTTTTGGGGGGACCCCAAAGCACCCTCTCCATGTTGACGACATGTGGCCTGGTACAGTTCAGGCTCTCTCATCCAATCCCCCCTTTTCCTGCGGCCTGCCAGATAAGGGCCTGGTATGGATTTTGGAGGGGGGGGGGGGCACATCTTTTTTTTTATAATTGGTGAAGGGTTCCCCTTAATATCCATACCAGACCTGAAGGGCCTGGTATAGATTTTGGGGGGAGACCCCCACACCATTTAAAAAAAAAAATATTTGGGGCAGGGTTCCCCTTAATATCCATACCAGACCTGAAGGGCCTGGTATAGATTTTGGGGGGACCCCCACGCCAATATTAAAAAATAATTGTGCCAGGGTTCCCCTTAATATCCATACCAGACCTGAAGGGCCTGGTAATGGACTGGGGGGAACCCACACCGCTTTTTTTTTAATGATTTTTATCTATATTGCCAAGGTCCGACAATACATGACAGCCGTGAGCAGTTTTAAATTACATTATTTCCTTTATAAATGTCATTTTGCTGTGGTACTGTTATGAACATGGGAAATATACGCTACTTTACAGGCAAACTAAGGAGACACCCCCCCCCCCCCCCTGATATAGTCAAATGACGGCTACAGCGCGGATCTCCTTTTCCGGGACGACGTCTATTGACGTCGTCCCGTGCACAAGCGGCCTGCGCGCCCCCTGAGGGGCGCGCGCGACGCGTTCTGTGATCGGCGAGTCTACGAGACTCGCCTGATCACCGATCCGTGCAAGGGGTCGATCCCGACCCCTTATCACGTGATCAGCTGCCAGCCAATGACAGCTGATCATGTGATATAACGGAGCCGGTAATCGGCTATTATTCCTCCTCGCGCTGACAGCGCGAGGAGAAAAAAAAAAGCCAATCACCGGCGGCCGTGATCGGGACATCAGTCCCGATCACGGCCAGCCCTGCTAGTGCCCACCTGCCCCCTGCAAGTGCCACATTAAAAAAAGTAAGTGCCCCCCGTCAGTGCCACCCAGCAGTGCCCACAGTGCCACCCAGCAGTGCCCACAGTGCCACCCAGCAGTGCCACCCAGCAGTGCCCACAGTGCCACCCAGCAGTGCCCACAATCTGCCTTAACAAAGGTGCTGCACCCCAGTGCCACATATCCGTGCCCATCAGTGTCATCTACCAGTGCCCAGCAGTGCCACCTATCAGAGCCACCTATCAGTGCCACCTATAAGTGCCCATCAGTCCCATCTATCAGTGGTACCTATCAGTGCCCATCCGTGCCACCCATCCGTGCCACCCATCCGTGCCATCTTATGTGCCCATCTGTGCCGCCTTATCTGTGCCCATCGGTGCTGCCTTATCTGTGCCTATTTGTGCCGCCTTAACTATGCCTATCAGTGCCCACCAGTGCAGCCTATCAGTGCCCACCAATGCAGCCTATCAGTGCCCACCAATGCAGCCCATCAGTGCCCACCAGTGCAGCCTATCAGTGCCGCCTCATCAGCGCACTTCAATGAAGGAGAAAAATGACCCGTTTGCAAAATTTTATAACAAACTATTAAACATGATTTTTTTTTTTTTTTTTGCATCTTTTTTTGTTTGTTTAGCAAAAAATAAAACTCCCAGCTGTAATTAAATACCACCAAAAGAAAGCTCTATTTGTGGGAAAAAAAAATGATAAAAATTTCATTTGGCGGCAGGGCTGTCCGCTTTCCCCCCTAATTTTTGCAATGGCGATCGAGACCCTGGCCATTGCAATCCGCTCAAACCCTGATATACAAGGAGTCACAGACGGGACACGGGTACACAAATGCGGCCTCTTTGCCGATGACCTACTTCTTTTCCTCACCTCGCCGACAGTTTCCCTCCCCAATCTTTGTAAACTCCTTCAAGATTTCTCAGTCGTCTCGGGTCTCACGGCAAAGGCGGATCCAGAGTCAAGTCTCGGGAGGGGCACTGCCAAAATTCTTGCTCTTTTTCTGTTTATATTGCAAAAAATTAAAAACGCAGAGATTATCAAATGCCACCAAAAGAAAGCTCTATTTGTGGGGAAAAAAGGACATACATTTTATTTTCGGTACAGCGTTGCACAACCATGCAATTATCAGCCAGTCAAAGTAACGCAGCGCAGTATCACAAGAAATAATCATACATAATGGCACACATGTATTTTGCGATTTGTCACATGACATTCATAATGTGCATGGATGGATGGCGGCAGCAGGGATTTGGGGGGCGGTTCCCACAATACATGGGCTGCTACATTTGTATTACTGCCCCACACAGCAGATCAGGGGGTCTGTGACTAGTAACCTGTGGCTGACCATGTTGCTGCTTCCAGAAAAGGGTCATCACCTTGCTCAGCTGCAGTGTCTTACCAGCAGGGAAAGGGGAAATAATTCTTCCCTCTCAGGCTCCCTCCAACTCGTACTCACCGCCTCATGATCCCTTCTCATCTCCCTCAATGTCCTTTGCAGCCTCCTGGTGTTCTCTCCCCTCCCCCTGTGCATGCTGCGGGCTACAATCAATTCTTAGGCAAGCACCATTTTTCCACTGGTACTTGGGACTACATGTTCCATGATCCTCTCCTGCTTGGACACCTCCCTCTCATTGGCTCTGGCCAGGGCCAATGAGCAAAGGAAGAGAGCAGACGAAAGGCAATGTCTGTGTGAAGAGGAAAGGGAGGGGGAGGAAATCCCCCTGCAGCTGAAGGTTATATCCCTTCACCTAGCCTATCAGTATCAGCGCCGCTGCTCTGTGGATCCTGTGGCAGCGACAGCTGGTAGTATGTCCGCATGGGGGCCAGACATGGATTATAAAGCTGCCACCTGATGGGGTTGTACTCAGCCAATTGTGGAACTGCACATGCGATGTTCACCACTGGCAGCACACTAGCACATCAGCCTTTTTCTAGGGAATCAGAGCGTTGACTATCCTCTCCCCAGCTGCCTGACCTGTTCTCCAGCAGCTCCTCCTCCGTCAAGTTGGCTCAGTCTGAGAGTGAGACTCCCTCCCACGTGACTCACTCAGACTGACGTCACTCGTTGCTAGACGCCAGGCGGCCCAGGCGTTAGCAACGAGTGCAGGAGAGAGGCTCCACCCACCGCTGTTCCTCATCCTGGTCAGTGCTGGGCGTAATGACAAGTAGAGTCTCTCTCTCTCTGCGCCGCTGATCGGGTTATGTGAGAGAGACTCGGGCAGCGGAGGCAGCGCAAGGGAGAATGTGACAATGACATGTCACTGCTACTATTTCGGGGGGGGGGCAATTGACCTGTTGCCCCCCCCCCTGGATCCGCCCCTGTCTCACGGTTAATTACACTAAATCACATGCCCTGAATATCTCTCTCAGAAATGAAACTAAACTAGCGCTACAGAGCTCGTTCAAATTTAAATGGAGCGACTCCTCTATAGAATACCTGGGCATCAACCTAACCGCCAAGGTGGAACAGCTGTACGACGCTAACTTCCCCCCCATTTATCGGAAACTCGAGGAGGATCTGGGACAATGGGAGAAGGGAGAGTTATCATGGTTGGGTAGGATACACTCCATCAAAATGACTTTGCTCCCGAGATTGTTATACCTCTTCAGGGCTATACCCATCAATATAAAACTGGATCACCTAAGGTCATTCCAAGCTAAAATAAACAAATTTATTTGGGGAGGAAGAGGCCATAGGATCCCCCAGCAGACCTTATACACCCACAAATCACAAGGAGGTTTGGGGTTGCCGAGACTGCTCTGGTATTTTCAGGCAGCCAGAATAGCACAGCTCTCAATAATTTACAATAGCTCTGAAAAACCAGACTGGGTAGCCCTGGAGAATCAAGCTGCCCCAGATTACACCATTGAATCGCTCCTCTGGTCCCCCCCAAGGCTCAGGCCCCCCATTCTATCCCCAATTCTCTCACAATCGCTCCATCTATGGGACAGGTTGAAAAAATCCCCCCACCTCATCTCACACCTAAAACCATTAGCTCAATTATTCAACAACCCGGACTTCCCAGCGGGCCAGGAGCCCACGGCTTTTAGATGGTGGTTGGATAAGGGTCTATATCGAATAGGGCACTTCCTGGACGCTCGGGGCCCTATCACCCTGGGACATTGTGTGAACCAACTAGAGATGCCTCCTTCAGAACGCTTTAGGTTCTATCAAATCCGCCATTTCCTCCTACAGCTTTGGACGGGTAAGCAGACATCCTCAGGCTGCACTCCGTACGAATCATGGTGCGGACAAGCCACGGAACAGAGAGGGGCAGTCTCAGTGGTCTACAAGGCCCTTGCTCATCAACCTAATAGATCCTCTTACATGACAGCTTGGGAGACTGAACTGGCACTTAGCATGACGGTAGAGCAGTGGCAGGCCTCTTTCTCCAGAGCCTTTAAAGGCATTAGAAATGTCTCACTAATTGAAGCCAATGTCAAGATCCTCACCAGGTGGTACCTAACCCCCTCGAGACTCTCCCTAATGTTCCCCTCACCCGACCCCAGTTGCTTCCGGGGATGCCACCTGATGGGGACCATGGCCCACACCTGGTGGGAATGCCCCAGAATTAGGCCTTTCTGGAAAAGAATCCTAGCCCTAATAAAGAATATCACTAACCATACTCTCCCGAGAAGCCCTGCCGTTGCACTACTCAATGCTAATCTCCCTGGGATCCCGAAACATACTCGTAAACTAATTCATATTATATTCCTGGGCGCCAAAATGACAATAGCCAAAGCATGGAAACTCCCTAAAGTTTCCTTTGCAGCCGCCGTCAAAAAAAATTCTTGGATAATGGTGCAAGAGAAACTTACCGGCATTCTACTAGATTCCACGGCTCAGTTCGAGGCTACGTGGGAGCCTTGGGCTCAATATATGGGTATCTCATTTATTCCGGGAGTTCGACCCTAGTTCCCTGAACCACACTCGATTTTGAAGGATGCTCATCTGCGGACACGCCCCCCCCCCCTTCCCTATCCCCCTTTTCCCACACCTCTCATCCCTTGTTTACCGATACAGAGTCTTGTTTTATTTTGTTAGGTTGGATTTTATTGGGTTGCCTCAACCCCTAGGACCCGTATGGCTCTCCTCTGTTTTGTTTTACGTGTTACATAATACTGGAGAGATGAGGTGTGGGCAAATCAGTCACACCACTATTGTAGTACCTCTCCCCCATGGTTCTGGAGGTCCCTCACCTCTGGGGGCAAATGACGGGTGCCGCGGGTCTCCTCCCCCGCACAGTATGCTCCCAGTCGGGGTGCGGGGGAGGGCTGACTAGTGCCACCCAGAGTAAACTTCTATATGTCACAATCATACGAAAAGGATGCCTATTCTGGAATTTGTTTATGATTTTCTTTTCTAGTTGACTACCTAGGCAACCCGCCAGGCACTCCTTATCAATGTCTGTTACCTCCAACAAGTTTGTAAGACTACCTGTACTGTGCTGTTTTGTTTCTCATGGTTATGTAAACTCAATAAAAACTTTTGAAAGTAAAATTTCATTTGGGTACAGTGTTGTATGCCCGCGCAATTGTCATTCAAAGTGCATCAGCGCTGAAAGCTGAAAATTGGTCTGGGACTGAGGGGGGTTTAAGTGCCCAGTAAGCAAGTGGTTAAACATTATTAAGATCACTGCTCCTAAAAAAGGCTGTTTTTGAAACTTTTTTTTTGCATTGATACATGTCCCCTGGGGCATCGGGGGGGGGGGGGGGGGGTTCGGCTCATCCCTACCAGGATCCAGGTATTATAGCTGGGGATTGCACCCAAGAACTAGAGGACACTAGCTTAGGTCCAAACTGGAACTGACTTTATTGTAAATTCACACAGAATTTATATCACACAAAATCAGGTAAGAGCTTGATCACATTATCCTGAACAATGCAAACTGTAAACAGTAATATCAGTACATCTAATGAACAGCTAACATAAACAGTGATCTTAATTAAACAGTAAGCTAATGAACAACTAGTCACCTAGCCAAGTCTAGGTGTCTTAGGTCAGTGTCCACCCAGACAGTTCCTCAACAGGTCCCCAGAAAGAAGACCCAGGGGTATCCAAATCTCATTATCCAGCTTTCTCTTGTGTAATCTTCATAGTCATCATAAGACAAAACTCATACATATATATATGTTCCAGCAGTCTGAAAAAGTGAAATTCATGTATCTTCATAGATTTCTTGAGGAAGATTGTTGATAAATATTTCTGTCCCAAGTGGAGGAGCTTCTCCAACTTAATCTGCGGAAAGGCCACCATTTTCCCTCTGACTATTAAGCTGTTCAAGATGAATATTGCACCTTTCCATCCACTTCAGAAGGCAAGCTTCATTGTCCTTATTCAGAGAATTAACCGCTTCCCACCCGCCCTATGGCCGAATGACGGCCTTAGAGCGGGCGGCTTCCTTCGCCTGGCCGTCCCTGGACGGCCTGGTGTTTACTTCCGCAATGCGCGCCGCCGGGGGCGCGCATCGCGGAAGTATTGTATTTGCCGTGTCTCCCGGAGACAGGCAAATACAGATCGCCGTGAACGGCCAATCATAGCGGCCGTTCACAGCGCGATCGCAGCTGCCAATGGGAGATGATCTCATATGTAAACATATGAGATCATCTCCCATTGCCGTGTCTCTCCCTCCTCACACAGAGACAGCGTGTGAGGAGGGAGAGCGATCTAAGTGTCAGCCCCAGTGCAGCCCCAGTGCCAGTCTCAGCCTCAGTGCCTGTCTCAGCCCCAGTGCCAGTCTCAGCCCCAGTGCCAGTCTCAGCCCCAGTGCCTGTGTCAGCCCAGTGCCTGTGTCAGCCCCAGTGCCAATGTCAGCCCCAGTGCCATCTGTCAGACCAGTGCCATCTGTCAGACCAGTGCCATCTGCCAGTAGTGCCAGTGCCGCCAGTGCCACCTGCCAGCGCCTGCCGTCAGCCCCAGTGCCGTCAGCCCCAGTGCCGTCAGCCCGTGCCGCCAGCGCCAGTGCCACCTGCCAGCGCCAGTGCCGCCCGTCAGCCCCAGTGCCGCCCGTCAGCCCCAGTGCCGTCCGTCAGCCCCAGTGCCGTCCGTCAGCCCCAGTGCCGTCAGCCCCAGTGCCGTCAGTGCCGTCAGCCCCAGTGCCGTCAGCGCCAGTGCCGTCAGCCCCAGTGCCACCTGCCAGTGCCACCTGCCAGCACCAGTGCCACCTGCCAATGCCATCCATCAGCCCCAGTGCCGTCAGCCCCAGTGCCGTCGGTGCCGCCAGTGCCACCTGCCAGTGCCACCTGCCAGCGCCAGTGCCATCCGTCAGTGCCATCCGTCAGCCCCAGTGCCAGTGCCGCCAGTGCCACCTGCCAGTGCCACCACCAGTGCCGCCAGTGCCAGTGCAGCCAGTGCCACTTGCTAGTGCCACCTGCCAGCGCCAGTGCCACCTGCCAGTGCCATCCGTCAGCCCCAGTGCCGTCAGCCCCAGTTCCGCCAGCCCCAGTGCCAGTGCCACCTGCCAGCGCCAGTGCCACCTGCCAGTGCCACCTGCCAGCGCCAGTGCCACCTGCCAGCACCAGTGCCATCCGTCAGCCCCAGTGCCGCCAGCCCCAGTGCCACCTGCCAGCGCCACCTGCCAGCGCCATCTGCCAGCCGCAGTGCCATCTGCCAGCCCCATTTGCCAGAGCAATTAGCCAGAGCAAATAGCCAGCACCATCTGCCAGTGCCAGCCCCAGTGCCAGCCCCAGCCCCATCTGCCAGCGACATCTGCCAACCCCATCTGCCAGCCCCATCTGCCAGCCCCATCTGTCAGCCCCATCTGCCAGCCCCATCTGTCAGCCCCATCTGCCAGCCCCATCTGCCTCCAGTGCCATCTGCCTCCAGTGCCATCTGTCAGTGGCACGTGTCGTCAGTGCCACGTGGGGTCACTTTGTGGGCATTTCCATTGTCCTGGTGCTCCAGGGCCTTCAAAACTGTAATAGGTGGTTGAGAAATAAGATGTGTAATTTATGCTCCTAGAACGCCTGATGGTGCTATTTCAATATTGGGCCTCTGTATGTGGTCAGGCTGTGTAAAAGTCTCACACATTTGGTATCGTTATACTCAGGAGGAGTAGTAGAACATATTTTGGGGTGTCATTTTTGCTATGTACATGCTATGTGTTGGAAATATCTTATAAATGGACAACTTTGCGTAAAAAAAATGCGTTTTCATTTTTTTCCACATTTTCCCAAAACTTCTGAAAAAAAAATGAACCATTCAAACGACTCATTATGCCTCATAGATTATACGTTGGGGTGTTAGCTTTCCAAAATGGGGTCACTTCGTGGGCATTTCCATTATCCTGGTGCTCCAGGGCCTTCAAAACTGTAATAGGTGGTTGAGAAATAAGATGTGTAATTTATGCTCCTAGAACGCCTGATGGTGCTATTTCAATATTGGGCCTCTGTATGTGGTCAGGCTGTGTAAAAGTCTCACACATTTGGTATCGTAATACTCAGAAGGAGTAGCAGAACGTATTTTGGGGTGTCATTTGTGGTATACACATGCCATGTGAGAGAAATAACCTATTACATTGAAAATTTTGTGAGAAAAAAAAAAAAAAATCTTCATTTTGCAAAGAATTGTGGGAAAAAGATGACAACATCAAAAACCTCACCATGCATCTTAGTAAATACCTTGGAATGTCTACTTTCAAAAAAGGGGTCATTTGGGGGGTATTTGTACTTTCCTGACTTGTTCGGGTCGCAAGAAATGAGATAGGCCACCAGTACATCAGGTGTGATCAATTTTGTACGATTCGCACCACAGCTTGTAGACTCTCTAACTTTCACAAAGACCAAATAATATCCACTAATTTGGGTTATTTTTACCAAAGACATGTAGCAGTATAAATTGTGGCCAAAATTTATGAAAAAAAAATTATAATTTGCAAAATTTTATCACAGAAACAAATACATTTTTTCAAAATTTTCGGTCTTTTTTCATTTATAGCGCAAAAAATAAAAACCCCAGAGGTGATCAAATACCACCAAAAGAAAGCTCTATTTGTGGGAAAAAAAGGACACAAAATTCATTTGGGTACAGTGTTGCATGACTGAGTAATTGTCATTCAAAGTGTGAGAGCACCAAAAGCTGAAAATTGGTCTGGTCAGGAAGGGTGTTTAAGTGCCCAGTAAGCAAGTGGTTAATCCAAGCCTCAGTCTTCCTCACGCTGTTGTCCATCTTTAGAAAATGATCTGCTCTCTCTCCATGGGATCATAGGCTGAACTGCACTCTTTTCCATGCTCTGACCGGGAGAAGCAGACAAAATCCGCAGTCTCCTCCATGGTCCATAATCAATGGGTAGAAGGCTAGCCTCTAGTCCCCTCCAAAAGCCCCTGTCCCAGTAGAGTTTGTCACAGTTACAGCCCTGCATACTGATCTCTAATCATCCTTGATTGACTGGTGCAAAGGGTTCATTCAGAATTTTTTGTGTTAAAATTTGGATTTAAGCACAGGCATCCAGTATTTACTTAATTTATAATAATAAGCTACCTCCTTATGTAGGTGGCCCTTTGTAGAGTACCCCTTTATGTTGGTGGTCATTGGTAAAGTATCCCCTTATAGTTGTGGTCATTGGTAAAGTTCTCACTTATGTTTGTGGTCAATGATGAAGTACCTTCTTACATTGCTGAGAAATTTTTCTTTTTGCTTAAAATATGAAATAACTTTGGGTTGCTAGTCTTTTGGATAAGTACACATGGGGCTTTCCATCTAGTTTGCTTCAAGAGCATGAGGGTTGTAGCTAGGTCCTGTGGACACCCCCTAGCCTTAAGCTCTTGGATTCTTTGAGCCAATTGCCTAAAGTCTAGCAGTAAAGTGGAGATGGATGTACATTTTTCTACTATCTTGATGGAGTTGCAGAGAAACTACCATGTAGTGTAGAAGCTATTTGGTGTTCCCCCATTCCAGTGGTGAGTAAAGAGCTTTTAGTTGTAAGCCCCTGGGGCTTGCAAGCATCCCTACACTATGGCTTTTCAGAGACGGAATCATAGATCAACAGATTGGAGTTTGAGTCCTTTGAGCACATGCGCCTATCAATACCAAAGACTTTGGTATTCGGTCTGTTGTCACCAGTTTGAGGAGATATCTTGTTTGTTCCTTTGAGACAAGACTTTTAGTAAACAGTTTATAATTTAGAGATATCCAATTTTGTGGACTCCCATAGAGAAGACGGGACTAAATATAATGAAGGCAACCGTAAGAAAAGATGTTGACAAGGAGATGAAGCAGGTTCAGAGAACTTCAATCTCTAAAAATGAGTAACAAAATGAAGGGAACAAATAGAGCTGGTGGTCTTTGGATCAGAATCATTATTTCCCCCTCAATGATGCCCTCAAAAAGAAGTGGTACAATACATAGTTTTTGCCCAGGATTAGCAGAGTAGCAAGCCTAAAGCCTAAATCCTTGTGAAGTTCTAACTGAAGTGCAGACCTGGGATGTGAGGTACCTGTCTACTGTTATACTTTTTTGTTTTGTAAAGATCTTGCTCTGCCTTTTCTAGGAAAAAATAAAACTCTCCCTGGTGAATTTCAACTCATCAAGAGAGCCCCAGGTAAGAGCTACAACTTACATTTAGATATTACATAGAGCAAATAAAACAGTTATAAAATAAAAGTATTAAAATACTTAAACTAAAAAACTGAAAGGAAAACTGAATATAAAAGTTTCCCTTTTTGAAAAAGGGCTTCAGGTGTTTTATGTCTTCTGTTTAATGAACTATCTAGCTAAAATGTGGATTGTGGCACTGGTGAGATACATTTCTTTGATTTAGTTGCAGAGACATGTTGATGGTTTCATAGGAATGGGAGATCGATCAGAATTGCCAAAAACTGAATAACTAGGAAGATACCAGGAGTGAAAATAATCTGCTGAAAGGCTAACAGTTCAGTTGAACTAGTACTGAAAAGAAACAAATTGCATTACACAGCTAAATGTCTGTTCTCTTTTTTTTTAAATAAATTAGTTATTTGCGACAGATTAAGATAGAGACAGCAAACATACATTGGTGCAAAGGACATAACAATTTTGTTTATACTGTAGATACATCTCGACTGGTCAGACCATGTTAATCAAACAATAAGGCATGCTGTGTCCCCAGTAAGCTTGCTGTGTCCCCAGTAAGAGTAGATTCCAATTTGTAAATAAGTAGTGTGGGGGAGAGTACGACCTATGGGTCATCAGTTCTATTGAGAAGCTAAGAGAGAATACTAGGTAAAATGAGATTAAGAAAGAGAGAGAAGAAAAGGGGAGAAAAAAAGGGGGGAGGGAAGGATTGGAGAGGAAAGAGAGGGGGGGAAATGGGGGGGGGGACCCAACCTCCAGTCCTTCCATTGGGTTCTCAGTCTTCATTCCGGATTTCCCAATCACTAGGTATTTATGCCAGCAGCCTTGCATACTCCTCAGAATAGAAGAATTCAAGCCAATAGAACCATTTCTTGAGGAACTGCTCTCTGAGTCCCCTGTCGATTGCTACAAGGTCCTCCATTTTGTGTATATCAGCTATCCTCCTTAATCACATTGCCACCCCCCTGAGGCTCCGTCCTCTTCCAAAACAGGGGCATACAACCTTTCGACGGTGCTGTGACCAGCAGGGGTAGGATTGATTTCCTGTATGTCTTGCTTGATATTTTATGGTGATGTAGTAGAAAGAACTCGGGAGTCCTTGGCAGCTCCCGGTCTGTGAACTTCTGTGTGATGCCCTGAACCTCTGTCCAAAAGGGGGTCAGGAACCTACAAGACCAGAAGATATGAAGGGTGCCCACCTCTTCTCCACATCTCCAACATAGGTCTGAACTCTGAGAGAACATTCGGTGCAACCTGACTTGAGTGTAGTACCACTGTGACAACACCCTGTTTCCTGTTGGTTGGCACACACCGATGTTTTATACGTGAAGAGAATTATTCTTTCCACCTGTCTCTCGGTTAGCTGTATTCCCAGATCTCATTCCCCCTTGGCTATATAAGGAACTCTGGACCCCTTGGTGGGTGTGAAAAGGAGTTGGTATGATAACGAGATGGTATGACGCACTGGCTCTTGCTCTGAGCAGAGAAGCGTAAAAGATGGCAAGGCTCTTAAAAAAGGCGCCGGAGGGGGCTGCGATCTAATAAAGTGAGCTAATTGGAGCTTTTGCCCGAAGGAGAGGCTTGCTAAAAGAGGATCAGCCATGATTTTTTCCCTGGACATCCACTTTCCATTATTAGTGAAGTGGCGAAATTGACATCTGTCACTCCCTTTCAGATCCTGAAATCTGGGATCACTCAGTCCCGGGCTAAAATCAGGATTCCCAGTTACCAGGGTAAGTGGTGAGGGGATGGGCATGATCGAGTGCTCGCAAAAGTTTTTTTGGGCCATTCACCACGTCTCTCCTACCGTAGGATGGTTTATTACATGGTCTGGTAGGTTCTTCTGACACCAAGGTGATCCATCTAATTCCGCCCCCGACAGAAGCTGCTCTATTTGGATCCATTGTTTTAGTGTCCCGTGGCGACACCGATCAATGATTCCCATCAAGTGGCAAGCCACGTGATACAAAGTCACATCTGGGAGGGCCATACCTCCTAGCGTTTTTGGTAAGCGTAAAATTGACTGAGCCAGCCACGGGGGGTTTCCGAGTCCAAATGAACCTGACCAATGCTCGGTTCGCTGCTCTAAGGAAAGCATTCGGGATCCTAACGGGGAGGGTCTGAAGGTGATATAATAGTCGGGGCATAATGTTCATTTTTATTATGCTAAACCGTCCAAACCAGGAGAACATACCCGTCTGCCACTTCTGTAGGTCTTTTTGATGTCCATCAAAAGGGGGGGAAGTTGAGGGAAAAGATATCCTCAGTCTTACTAGGCAGGCGGATGCCCAAATATTTGATGTAGGAACCCGTCCATTTAAAGGGGAAATCTGCTCGCAGCAGGTTGTCCAAGGAGGTTAGCATGGAGACATTTAAAGCCTACGATTTCTGGAAATTGACCTTGAAGAAGGACAACGTTCCGTATTTCTGCAATTCTGACATCAGGTTTGGTATAAAAACCAAAGGATTGGATATAAAAAAAGTAAGTCATCAGCAAAAGCTGCTATTTTAGCGGACAGGGAGTCACTTAGATGAATTCCCGATATGTTAGGGTTGTCTCTCAGGGACAAGATAAATATCAATGGAGACAAGGGGCATCCCTGCCTCATCCCATTGGTTATCCCAAAGGGGGAGGAGAGATGACCATTTGCTTTTACTTGGGCTGAGGGCTTGGAATAGATGGCTCGTATCCAGTTCATCATCTGCTGACTTAAACCTACGTGACAAAGGGTCTCAACCAGAAAGGGCCAGTGCACCCTGTCAAATGCCTTTTCAGCGTCGGTCGAAAGGAGCAATATCGGGGTTCCCTGTGTTTTGGCAGTATGGATAAGGTTAATTGCTTTTTGTGGTGTTGTCCCTCGCCTCTTTCGAGGGCACAAAACTGACCTGGTCTGAATAGCGATGGAAGGTCAACGTTGAGGAGGGATATTGGTCTGTAGTTTTGACAGAGTAAGGAGTCCTTGTCCTTCTTGGGTATCACCGAAATAAAAGCTCATAGTGAGTCCTCTAGGGGAATCACCCCCTCCCCAGCATCGTTATAGGCTGCTAGAAAATGTGGCATCAGAAGAGCGCCGAAAGTCTTGTAATATGCTAACGAGTACCCGTCGGGGCCTGGGGCTTTGCCATTTTGCATTTGGGCTATGGCTAGCGTCACCTCCTCTCCCGATAGCGGCACCTCCAAAACATCAAAGCCTTGTCCGGCAGCGGAGGAAAGCCAGATTTTTGAATATACTCCCGTATGGCTTTCTGTTCTAGGGACTTCTCTTTTTCTGATGATTGACACGGCAGATTATACAATGAGGTATAGTACTTGCGGAACTGGTCCGCAATCTCATCAGTGGTATGCACCTTGGAGTTACCTTCCCCCATAAGCTCAGGAATAAAGGCTTGCGCCCGTTTTCCACACTTGTTACTATGCTCATAGAAGGTACGTTTGCATTTTGCAATAACTGCCTCAGCCCTGACCAAGGCCAGGGATCTCAGTTGATTTCTCAGGGTTGTGAGGTCCAGCAGTACCTGGGTAGATAGGGATTGTTTATGGGTGGACTCTAGAGCCCTATTTTTTTCTAGAAGTGTTTGCTGAGCTCTTGCCTTCTTGAGGCGGGTACTAATTTTTATTAAGAATCCTCTAATGGTACACTTATGGGCTTCCCAGACCATCAGGGGAGCACTGTCCGAATCTGCATTAGAGTAGAAAAAAATCCTCAATTCCCTGGAGACCTCCACCACCTCAGGGTTTTGAATCAGTGTGTCATTAAGCTTCCACTGCTATTGTTTGGGCACTGGAGGCAATATATCTGTGTCCACAAAGACCGAAAAAGTGATGGACCCTATAGAGGCTCATCTCACCCTAGAAAGTAGTGATTGGGGCAACATGAGTGGAATGATTCTAGTGTAAGAATCATGAGGGTGTGAATTGAACGTATAGTCCTTTTGGGTCAAGTTAAGAACCTTCCATACGTCCACAAGGTGGAAAGAATAAAGGTTATTTTTTCAGATGTTTGAGTGCTGCATAGGAAACCTGGGAGGTTTACCTGGATGTGTCCAGGGAGGGATCCATGGTGAAGTTGAGATCACCCCCAGGATCACTGCTCCCTCGGCAAAGTCTTGCAATTTTGTCAGCGTAGACTCAAGGAATCCAATATGGCCAGTGTTGGGGAGGTACAGGTTCACCAAAGTCACCAAGGAGCTGCCCAGAGTCCTTTTCTCAAACAGGGCCCGCCCCTCATTGTCACTCCACCGGTCACGCATCGTCCATGGTGTTGTGGATCATATCAATACGCTAATCCCTTTGGACTTAGACTCAGAGGAATACCCGTGATAGGCAGTCGGGAAGCAGCGATCATGGAGTCTCGGTGTTCTATCGGCTTGAAAATGAGTCTCCTGGAGGAAGCATATGTGGGCTTTTGCATGTCTAAAGATGGATAATACCATGGAGCGTTTTTCCGGGGTATTAAGTAGTGATGCACCGAAATTTCGGCCGCCGAAACATATCGGCCGAAAATGCCCTTTTCGGCAATTTGCCGAAAGAGAAAAATGGGCGATAATGGAGCCGAAAATGGGGCGGGGCCTGGGTGGGGGGGCGGGGCTCCGCCCCCCTCCCCTGGTGATGCCCATCATGGGGGCCGCCTCCGCCGCCTCCGCCGCCTGTTTGATCACAGCGCCGGGAACATCACAGCTTTCATTTCAATAGCTGTGTGTTCCTGGCCGCGCGCCGTCACACACAGCCCCTCCCCCTTGTCCGGGCACTTAGATAGACAGATCATCCGCAGGATTGGACGGATGATCTGTCTATCAAAGTGGCCGGACAAGGGGGAGGGGCTGTGTGTGATGGCGCGCGGCCGGGAACACACAGCTATTGAAATGAAAGCTGTGATGTTCCCTGGGCTGTGATCAAACAGGCGGCGGAGGCGGCTCTCTTCCCTGCACACAGTGCACAGGCTGGCTGCAAAATGGCACACAGGCTGCAATGGGACACACTGGCTGCAATTGGCTGCAATGGGGCACACTGGCTGCAATGGGGAACACTGGCTGCAATGGGGGATGCCTCCTGTACCACGTCCTCTGTCTCTGACCATCTCCTGTACCATGTCCCCAGTCTGACCATCTCCTATACCGTGTCCCCAGTCTGACCATCTCCTGTACCGTGTCCCCAGTCTCTGACCAACTCCTGTACCGTGTCCCCAGTCTATGGCCACCTCCTGTACCGTGTCCCCAGTCTCTGACCCCCTCCTGTACCATGCATGCAGTCTCTGACCACCCCAGTCTCTGGCCATCTCCTGTACCATGTCCCCAGTCTCTGGCCATCTCCTGTACCATGTCCCCAGTCTCTGACCACCTCCTGTACCATGTCCCCAGTCTCTGACCACCTCCTGTACCATGTCCCCAGTCTCTGACCACCTCCTGTACCATGTCCCCAGTCTCTGACCACCTCCTGTACCATGTCCCCAGTCTCTGACCACCTCCTGTACCATGTCCCCAGTCTCTGACCACCTCCTGTACCATGTCCCCAGTCTCTGACCACCTCCTGTACCATGTCCCCAGTCTCTGACCACCTCCTGTACCATGTCCCCAGTCTCTGACCACCTCCTGTACCATGTCCCCAGTCTCTGACCACCTCCTGTACCATGTCCCCAGTCTCTGACCACCTCCTGTACCATATCCCCAGTTTCTGACCACCTCCTGTACCATGTCCCCAGTGTCTGACCACCTCCTGTACCATGTCCCCAGTCTCTGACCACCTCCTGTACCATGTCCCCAGTCTCTGACCACCTCCTGTACCATGTCCCCAGTCTCTGACCACCTCCTGTACCATGCATGCAGTCTCTGACCACCTCCTGTACCATGTCCCCAGTCTTTGACCACCTCCTGTACCATGTCCCCAGTCTCTGACCACCTCCTGTACCATGTCCCCAGTCTCTGACCACCTCCTGTACCATGTCCCCAGTCTCTGACCACCTCCTGTACCATGTCCCCAGTCTCTGACCATCTCCTGTACCATGTCCCCAGTCTCTGACCATCTCCTGTACCATGTCCCCAGTCTCTGACCATCTCCTGTACCATGTCCCTAGTCTCTGACCACCTCCTGTACCATGTCCCCAGTCTCTGACCACCTCCTGTACCATGTCCCCAGTCTCTGACCACCTCCTGTACCATGTCCCCAGTCCCTGACCACCTCCTGTACCATGTCCCCAGTCTCTGACCACCTCCTGTACCATGTCCCCAGTCTCTGACCACCTCCTGTACCATGTCCCCAGTCTCTGACCACCTCCTGTACCATGTCCCCAGTCTCTGACCACCTCCTGTACCATGTCCCCAGTCTCTGACCACCTCCTGTACCATGTCCCCAGTCTCTGACCACCTCCTGTACCATGTCCCCAGTCTCTGACCACCTCCTGTACCATGTCCCCAGTCTCTGACCACCTCCTGTACCATGTCCCCAGTCTCTGACCACCTCCTGTACCATGTCCCCAGTCTCTGACCACCTCCTGTACCATGTCCCCAGTCTCTGACCACCTCCTGTACCACGTCCCCAGTCTCTGACCATCTCCTGTACCATGTCCCCAGTCTCTGACCACCTCCTGTACCATGTCCCCAGTCTCTGACCACCTCCTGTATAAAAATATTTTTTAAAAACAGTCATTTTTGGTATCGGTGCTGTTTCGGTATCGGTTTCGGTTTTCGGCCTAGTGTATTTTTCATTTTCGGTATCGGTTTCGGCACCAAAAAATCCATTCGGTGCATCCCTAGTATTAAGTCCCTTCACGTTAATAGACATTAGTCTAAGCCCATGTACACACGGTCGGAGATTCCGACAACCAAATCCGTCGGATTTAGTCCGTTGGATTTTGTCCGACGGATTTTGTCCGAAACTGTTGCATACACACAGTCGGACAAAGGTGTTGGAAAATCCGACGTGATTACGGTATTTCGTTACAACGAGACAACGTTCACGCTAGTAGCCAATAGTTTTGGTGTAGGAATTTGATTGAAGTATGTCCGATCGGAGCATTTTGTCGGAAAATTTTACCAACAATTAGGAAAACTTGGTCCGTCGGAAACAGTCCGATGTAGACCACACACAGTCGGAATATCCGACAAAACGATCCGATCGGACACATTCCGTCGGAAATCTCCGACTGTGTGTACAAGGGCTTAGGCCGCGTACACACGCGCGGACTGTTCGCCCAACTTTGTCCGCTGAACAGTGTTTGGGCGGACAGTCCGCTCGTGTGTGGGCTTTCAGCGGACAGTTTCAGCGGACAGTTTGACGAACAAGGTTTTTCGGAAATTCCGTAAAACTGTCCGCTGAAACCTTGTTTGAGCGAACAGTCCGCCCGTGTGTAGGCTTGTTCGTCAAACTAAGTTCCGCGCATGCTCAGAAAGGATTTACACGCCGAAAGTTATAATGCAGTGTATAGGACGTCGTATTTTTCGTCCCGTCGTACGTGCCGTTCACGTCATCGCGCACGGTTTCAGCAAACTGTTCGTTCGTCGTGTGTGGCCATGTCCGTCCATGCTAATTTTGAGCGGACTGTTTGCCGAAACTGTTTGACGGACAAAGTTGGGCGAACAGTCCCCGCGTGTGTACGCGGCCTTAGAGTTTCCGTTGGGCTATGTCTGGTTTCTTGATTTATGATTTGGGTTGGTTTATGAGCTGCTTCAGTTATCTGATGTGCAGCGTGTTTGTTACAAAAGTTTAGTTGGCAACCAAGGTCTTATAAGGTTGTCAGTATGAGATACATGGAAACCAATGCTTATAGGAAGTATAATATTAAGGGAGTGGTAGATGCGTGAGTCCATGCCAGGCAGGAACTATATTTAAGGACATGGTAGCCCACTTTATAATTGGTCTTCACTCACTCACCCCCTGCCATTCCAATGCCGGCCAACATTCGGCCCATGTGTACTAGACATTACCACCTTTAACAGGAACTCCCAGCTCTCCTGACAGGACTCTACATAGTTGTCAGATTTGGCTGATAACGAGTGTGTGTACCTGGATACACACACAACCTACAGAATTTCAGGAATACCTGAAAACAGGACTGAAGGCTCCGTCCGGAATCTTCAAGCTCCTGACCCTGATCCAGAACTATCAAATGCAGAGAAAACTTAAGACAGTTTTCTCTGCTCACAGAACATCCATCTGCTGGCACTTCTCAAACTGACTCTTCGAGAGTCATGTGTCTTTTTTAAACCCATTTACATAGTGGCAGGGATTCTCACTGTTTCAGAAGATATATATTTGGCATATATTTGGAGAGGGTTAGGGGTACGGGAAACCCCAAAAAATAAAACATTCCTGCTGCTTAACAGTATCCTCTAGTATCTTGTTGCCTCTCTCATAGGCTAATATTGATTTGGTAGGCCAGACTGACAGCTACCTTTAAAGAGGAAGTAAACCCTGATGGGTTTTACTTCCTCTTTTTCCCTGCAAAGTAAAAGCATAATGGGCTAGTATGCATCGCGTAGTAGCTCATTATGTGGCACTTACCTGAAAATGAAGGCTGCGATGCCAGCGATGTCCCCACTGGTGGCCACATCCATCTTCACCCCTCTTCCTTCTGGGGCCGTGGACTCTGGTTCTGTGACTGGCCAGAGTCGCATTATGTCACTCCCGCATAAATGCACCCGGGAGCCGCCAGTCACGGCACGACCCCCTTAGTAACGGCATGATCTTGCCCTTTCTTCAGTGTGTATGCGCCGATGATGTCAGCGCAAGTGTATATGGTAAATATCTCCTAAACTGTGCAGGTTTAGGAGATATTTCCAGTACCTACAGGTAAGCCTTATTATAGGCTTACCTGTAGGTAAACAAACCCGAAACAATACCCTCTAGTCAGACTTTAAAGGGCAATACCTCCGAAAAGAGCGTATACAGATTCATTAAAAAAAGGATTGTTTTTATTAATACAAGCATCTAAAAGACACAGCATAAGTTGTGTGAAACAAGATACAAAAATAGATAGAAAATGTATAGCATATTGTTCATCATGAAATCAAATCCACTAATTTAAATAACTTCTGCACTAGTGCATAGAGTGATACCCAATGCGTTTCAAGATCATGCTTTTGTTCCTCTTCCTCAGGAGAAAGTGGCAAAAGTATTTATGATACCTGCAGTTTATGAAACTGAAAAAAGAAAAATGAACAACAGATCTATACATGCAACTAATTGTACAAAGATAGAAAGATATATGAAAATAGATATATATAACAAACAGTCATTGTATAAGGTAAATCTAGTGTCTACTAACCATGTGGAAGCAGGGGTCTTGATGTGTATCATCAAGACTTTGAAAACAAAGAAGTATGGCCGTGCTGGCCAGGCAATGCCCAGGAGGCTGGAGATGAGAGCGGCCATCCCGGATGACAGCACAAAAGGGAGGGCAAAGAGAGGAAACCTGAATCGGTAGGTGGACCCACACTACAGGTCAAGATACCAGAGATCTGGCCATAAACATAAAATAATAATAAGTATGTTGATAGAGATCATTAAAAAAAATTATTTAGCTCTAAATATATTAATTATGTTAATTTGTTTAGCCCTATCTGTGAGTGTACAAGGTATAGTCACTCACAAAGGGCCTGAAACCCACATCGGTCCCTGGGCACAATAAGGAAAGAGGGAGACCAGGAATGAACCTCTCACATAGCGTCTCTCACCAGGCGAGATGGTCTGGACTTATATCCTCACTATGCAAAACCTGGGAGGCAAAGACCCTTCTAGAAGGTCCCCTCAAGCACTTCCTCAGCTCTCTTCACTTGAATAAACTTCAGTGATTAACCAAGGCAGAATAAATATTCATAACTACCATACATTGTAACTACTGGAGAATACTCAACAGCTAGCAGGTCTTCAATGTTCTGAGATTTTGGAAACCCAACAAGCTCAGAAAATATCAACAAAACTCAGGGTGGCTAGAGCCTAGCTGCAAACATTACATTTAGAGAGGGATACACCACCTTAATGCAGGGTCCCTACATTTTTTTATTGCCAATCAGGTGACATAATAATAATAAAGGCATGCCCTTTTGACCACTTCAGCTCTCAGTTTTGAAGAGAAACTAAAATAAGTGGTGGAAAGGCCAAGTTTTTCTTAGCCAGCTAGTCACTTTTTGGCTAGCCTCTAACATCATGACAGTGAAGCCACCAAATATTTTGAAAATATGAATTCATTTTAAGTAAAATGATTTATCTCTCAAAGTAGGGACAATGCAGGTTACAGAAGAACATACAGCTTTAACATCTTGCTTTACACTAAATCCATTCAGTCTTCAGGTCTCTCTGCCCATGTCATCTTGCTTGTGTTGCAGATTTTGGTCCAAATAATTGCTGTTGTTCAGTAATAATAATCAATAGAATAAATTAAAAATAAATCTATTCTTTTGATGCAAGCTTAACCACTTGGTTCCCACACTACGTCTATTGACGTCATGGGGTTTCGGTGGTTATATCTAAATGATGCCTGAGGCCACAGACATCATTCAGATATTGCCGTTTTCAGCCGGCGATTCCCTACACCAGAAGAACGATCATAGCGGCTGTTCCACCGCTTGATCGTTCTTACGGGCGGCGGGAGGGGATGCCCCCCCTCCCGCCGCCCTCCGGTGCTTCTACCGACTCACCGTTTCCATTGGTGAGTCGGTCACAGGATCCGCCGGCCCCAGCAAGTAATCATAGAGATTTCCGGCGGACTAGATTGTCCCCGGAGTCTCTATGATCGTTCGGAGGCCGGGCGCGATGTTATGACGTCACGCCCGGCCTCGGTATTCAAATTAATGGCGCCGATCTGGCTAGGAAGCCATGATCGTTTTTTTTTTTTTGTTTTTTTTATTCTTCCCAGCCTAGAGGTGAGATATGGGGTCTTATTGACCCCATATTTCACTGTAAATAGGTCAGATCGTGCCATATTCCTATTACAAAGGATGCTTACATTCCTTGTAATAGGAATAAAAGTAATCTTTTTTTTTATTTTTTTTAAGTGTAAAACTAAAAAAATAAAAATAAAATTAACAATAAAAAAAAAAAATTTAAAGCGCCCCTGTCCCTGTGAGCTCGCACACAGAAGCGAACGCATACGTAAGTCCCGCCCACATATGAAAACGGTGTTCAAAGCACACATGTGAGATATGGGGTCTTATTGACCCCATATTTCACTGTAAATAGGTCAGATCGTGCCATATTCCTATTACAAAGGATGCTTACATTCCTTGTAATAGGAATAAAAGTAATCTTTTTTTTTATTTTTTTTAAGTGTAAAACTAAAAAAATAAAAATAAAATTAACAATAAAAAAAAAAAATTTAAAGCGCCCCTGTCCCTGTGAGCTCGCACACAGAAGCGAACGCATACGTAAGTCCCGCCCACATATGAAAACGGTGTTCAAAGCACACATGTGAGGTATCGCCGCGAACGTTAGAGCGAGAGCAATAATTCTAGCCCTAGACCTCCTCTGTAACCCAAAATATGTAACCAGTAAAAAAATTTAAAGCGTCGCCTATGGGGATTTTTAAATACCAAAGTTTGGCGCCATTCCACGAGCGCGTGCAATTTTGAAGCGTGACATGTTGGGTATCTATTTACTCGGCGTATCCTCCTCTTTCACATTATGCAAAAAAATTGGGCTAACTTTACTTTTTTTTTAAGTATGAAACAGTTTTTTTTCTGAAAAAAACGCGTTCGAAAAATTGCTGCGCAAATACCGTGCGAGATAAAAAGTTGCAATGACCGCCATTGTATTCTCTAGGGTCTTTGCTAAAAAAAACATATATAATGTTTGGGGGTTCTATGTAATTTTCTAGCAAAAAAATTAGGAATTTTACATGTAGGAGAGAAATGTCAGAATTAGCCTGGGTCCGAAGTGGTTAAAAGCATATTGGTAGAATAAATGGCATTGGGCAGACACAGTTTAATTCTTGTCACTCCTAGGCTTTACATGGTCATATATTTAGCAATATGCAATTTAAGTGGATATGAACCCCATAATAAATATATTGCAGTTTACCAGCCCTTAGATGTGGTGGCTACATTTTCCTTTATTTTCTCCTAGTGATCCTGTCATAGGGTGACGACACTTACGCACCCCCCTCTCTTCTCTATAGAATGTATTGAAGTGTCCTGTAGTTCAAGGAGGTGAGTTGGGCTGGACTGATAAGACTTGAGATAACACTGCAGAGTACACAGGACACAGGACAGCACTGGATTTCTGGCAAGAACAAAAAGCATTGTTTCACTTATTTTACAGATATAACAAAATGCTATCAATGATATAACAGACCAAAAGGAAGACAATTAGAGATGTTCATGGTTAGGGTTTATATGTACTTTAAACTTTACTTCATCATTACAGGATGTGTTTAGCTATAAAAAGAACATTGTATCAAAAAGTAATGAAATATAAAAAGGGAAAGATAAAATGGAGTTGCACCTATTCGTACATATTGAAAAGGGGAGACATCATTAATTGCCACCCTTCATAATAGGCTGTTTTTTGTACCATAGATGTGCTAAAAAATAATTTTGCAGTGTTCTTTAGTACTTTTCATGGTCTCCTATTTTTTTCCACAAGAGGGAGCAATCATCTAGAACTCAGCTGAAAGACGCGTGCATTTTCCATCATTGCCAATTACAGAAGTGATAATATATCTAGGCAAGCCTTGGGATGTGAGCCTGAGAAGGGAAGAACAGACAATGAAGTGGATTTTCTCTGACTTTGGAAACTTTTTTGTTCCACACTTGTCACTCTGGTTGGGTCTCTTCCCAGAACAAAAAAAAAAGTTTTAATGATTCTTCTATAGCCATTTCTTATCCACAGCCTAAGACAGAAGATGCATGCAATTCTCACTTTCTGAACTTTTCCTAACAAAACCCACTTTTCATTTGTCTGTTATCCATTCTCTGCACTCTACCTTGTATAAAAAGAAGTATGGGATTTTTTTTTGGGGGGGGGGGATCGTACTTAATGAATAAGTGCACCTGTTAGTGTGTGAAACGTGTCTGCCATTTGAACTGTCTGTAACAGTTGGGATGTTCGTTTATTAAAGAATTTTGATGGATCTTGGAGTGCAGCCATTTCTTCGGTGTTGATCATATGTGGCGGCAAGCCGAGGTGGGCACCTGAGATATCATTAGGCTTCCTGTCTCACCTGGAGCAGCGAGTTCTTTTGTTTGGAGAATCATACTTACTTAGGTAGATGAGCAATCTGTGTTCAAAGCTGCATCTGTCCCTGACTGAGAAATGAGCAACCAAACACCGCTGATCAACGGTTCTCAGAGCTCCATGAGCAGGGAGCCGGTGACTGTCAGTAATCGACTGTCTACTCTGCCCCCCCCCATGCTCACTGGAGCGCTGGACTGTGGAGGGGGCAGGAGCGGCTGGCTCAGGCTCTCAGAGGCTCGCTGAGAGGCTGAGCCAGGTGCCAGTCCAAGAATGTGGGCCGATCCCGACCATATGGTCTTGATCTTTCTCGAGCCTGGACCAGGTCTGTGAAATCAGCCAGCTTCAGCCCGCTGTCTACTGAAAACAGGTCACAGGAGTACAAAACAAACTGCACTCCTGTGAGGCACAGGGGAAGTACAGCCAAACGAGCTTTGGCTGCACTTCTCCTTTAACAGTCAACATATTTTTCGGGTTGGTCCTCCCATAACTAGTCTGCACACCTGCTGTTCCCATTAGGAGGTACTGACCCTGTTGGATTTTCATTTATTTTCTATTATGAAGAATACTTGAGGTGATTGTAGCCATATATCATGGAGAATGTAACAAAAGGAGCTGAAATACATAAAGGTAGCGGGAACAACAAAAACTCCCAGGAGTACAGAGACACAGACATTAATGGGAGGGCGCTCTAACTGTTGGAGATTTATAAGAACTTGTCCATTATTTGTGATGTATATAACAAATCAGCAGACATGTAAGTGAAATTTTTAACAAATTAAGGATTTTTTTTCCCTAAAAGTACCTAAAGAAATAGTATGAGGGTGGGAACACATTACTGTGATATGATCGGTCTTTGGAGCAATCATTAAAAAAGAGAAGAGCAGAAAAGGGTATGTTTGTATCCTAAGCAGACAGCTGTGGTTGGTGGCCTCATTTCTGGGAAACAGTAAAAATAATCTCTGGAAATCCATCCCAGGTGATCAGATTTTTGTGGGATCAGTCAGCTAAGGGAACTTTTAAATGGCTTAGATGATGATCATTTTATCTATGTGATACCCTAAAGCACATCTAGAGTATAAAGTTACACCTTTAATAGATTAAATGTTAAATATGAAAATAACTTTCCACGCTATCCTTATATATAAACCACCTATTACTCATCTCTACATACTATAGGAAGCAGCTAACACCACTATGCATCCAACAACCTGTTCAAAATGCAATAAATATATAGTCACAAAAAAGTGCATTGCTCGCCTTCAATAAAGTGCATTTAAATTATAGTGCATAAATATCTAAAAACAGCGTAAAAAATACATTTACGTGAGTCCATATTTTCTTTTAAATACACATACAGTCCATCAATAAATGATTCAATGTCCATGAAAAAAAAGTGCAGTCCCATACACCAACAGTTCTTCGGTAATTGATCACCACAGTGCCCTTCACCCTACCTATGGGTGTCTTCTCACCTGCTCAAATGGACCTCACTAATTAAAGGAGGTCTATATGTGCTTTGCAGTGTTATAAGTGGTACTGCTCCACTGGCTGTACACTCCAAATTTGTGGCTCTCAGCAACATTCATCGTGGTGTCAATCATATGTGAGGAAAGAGTAAAGAACCATAGTGCAAATTGCTAATAAAAAAGTATTTCCATATAAAAATCCGCTCACATTTCAGAAGTAAAAAAACGAGCATTACACAATACAATCCTCAGTATACACAGCTCCACCTAGTCCCAGTGTGATTATGTCACCTTTCACCTCACGCTTAGCACCCAATAGGCTTTCTCTAGCGTTCAGGCTGGGTGCAGGCAGGGAGCTCATCTCAGCTCCATAGAAGGCAATGAGGAAGGAAAAGAAGTTCCAGGAGCCACACATCACATAAAACTACCATGTAAAGTGACTTCGTCCAGCCCAACATGTTTCAACTAAGGGCGGGGAAAAACATATCGGGGGTGTTGTCTGGACGGAATCTAGGCTGAGGCTGTTTCCCCTCTTTATGTGAGGGTTTTGTGTGATATGTGGCTCCTGGAACTTCTTTTCCTTCCTCATTGACCTTTAATAAAATTTCCTTGGATAATGCAATCTAGTGAGGGTAAGGTTATCCTATACTAGAAATGAGTAAAAAATTAAAATTTTGCCCAGCGGAACAGTGATCGACTGTTTTGCTTGCGTCTATTTAGCAAGGTTACTTTGTGGTATAAGCAAGGAAGCTGAGACCTCTGCAGTGTGTAAATGTGCTTTTACTATACAATATTAGGAATACAATAGAAGACTAACAGATATTTATAACAAGCAAAATGCCTACCAAATAAACAGCCTATGGTCTATAACAGTAGAAATACACTTAAAAGTTACTTAGCTCCAGTTGCTGTGTTCATGATCTCCATTTCTTCTGGAGAACAGGCACCTTCTTGTTCGCTGATTACAGATTCGAGTGTCCTTGGGTGTTAATCCATGTTGAGTGGGCTTCACTATCAGTCGCTACTGCTCCTTTTATTTGGGCTTTTGTTTACCAGTTTGTTGACAATGGTTAAAAAACAACCAAACTTCCAAATGCCAACAGTTCCCATTGTTACCAAGGCATTCGTTGGAGAAATATCCTCAGACAAAACTGATCTCTGTTAGAATAGCAATCAGACTAGTTTTTATCACAGTTTTATAGAAAAATCATATATTTCTTATCAAACGCAACACATCAACAAAGGATGTCCTCTAATAGAGATCATACAGTCATTCCACAAACAAGAAGCTCACATCTCAAGTAACCCAGCAGACTTCAATTAGTATCCTACTATTACTTCCAAAGGGGGTCATGTCTGAAACACAGGCTTCCTGCTCATTCTGCAAGCTAGAAGTGGGCTGTTGGACTACGTTACCAGTTCACAAACCTAGTTTAACCAGTTGATTTAGTGTTGGGGGTTAAGTGGTATGATTGGCAAAAGCAGACCATAGATGGGGTCAGAAGAATTGATATTTGGTTCATTTTAAAGGGCATTACATTTCCAGTAGAAGAAAACATGTACTAATCATCATCTTATATGTTTTTTTGGTTAAGGGTTTCAGGTGCATTTCTACAGGAAAACAAGTTAAACATGGTAATTCTGCCATGTTCCAGGAGGATAAGTGCTCTATGCGGTTTGTTTGGAATTGCTCCCTTATATCAACAAACATTGATGTACATTTTTCTGGTTGTACCCCAACAGATCAAATTTTCAATATCTCTTGCACCTTACACAAGTCCTTGGTTTAGTATTTATGACAGCTGTTTTATCTAAGGGAAATTCTCAAAACATTGCCTCTTGGGAGTATATGAAGAATGAGGTTTGGAACCACTGGTGTAGGGGTAGGGGTGTAAAGGGATAGTTGAAAGCCCATGGCAATATGGTAAGGTGACCAGATTTTTAAAATGAAATCAGGGGACATACTTTTTTTTTACTAGTAATGGCAGCAATCAGCGACTCATAGCGGGACTGCGATATTGCGGTGGACAAATCGGACACTAACGCCGCGTACACACGACAGGACTAGAAAAAGGAAGTTCAATAGCCAATAGCTTCCATCTCGTACTTGCTTCAGAGCATGCGTCATTTTTGGTTCGTTGGAACAGCATATAGACGAGCGGTTTTTCCGATAGGAATTGGTTATGTCGGAAATATTTAGAACATGTTCAATTTTAGGTTCGTCAGAATTTTCAGGAAAAAAAGTCAGATGAGGCACACCCACGATCGGAATATCCGATGAAAATATTCTGTATGACTTTTTCTGTCGGAAATTCCGCTCGTGTGTACGTGGCATTAGTGACACTTTTGACACTTTGTGGGAACCAGTGACCCTAATACAGTGATCAGTGCTAAAAATATGTACTGTCACTGTACTAATGACACTGGCTGGGAAGGGGATAACATCTAGGGCAATCAATGGGTTAAATGTGTGCTTAACAAGTGTTTTCTCACTGTGGGGGGGGGGGGGGGGGTGCTTTTACTAAGGGAAGACATAGATCCCTGTACTTGCTTTGCAGGAACACAGGATCAATGTCTTCTACACTGACAGACTGGTGAATTGCCTTGTTTACATAGGCAGACGTCTAGGCGAGTCCGCCCGATCCGCTGATTGGCTCTGACTCTCAGAAATGCAGGATCACGTATATAAGTGATCCTGTGCAGCCCTACCGCCCTGTAGCAGTAAATCTGCTATCAGGCGATCGGCAACTGATCAGCATTATGATAACTCACAGGCAGGGGGCGCTCTATCATGGGCCTGGCTGGCTCTGTCAGCATTATGATAACTCACAGGCAGCAGGCACTCTATCATGGCTCTGGCTGGCTCTGTCACAGTGTGTCACATAACATGACTGCTGGGTGCTGATTTTGTTAACTTATGACCAATAAGTGCTGCTGCCTGTGAGTTCTGATACCATCCATTATGCCAGAGAGACAGACACAGTGCAATGTAGTCTATTCACAGACACCCCCAAAGCACACCTGTGTTGAAGCCTTGAAGGCACTGCCAGCCCCATGATTGGATCTGCTTCCCCTCTATTCCTGCTGCTGGATATCAGCTGAGCTCAGCTGCCTCTCTCTGCCCGCCGCCACCACCTGCCTCACAGCCTCTCAGGTCTCACTCTCCAGGCCTGGTTACTACTGGGTGGGCAGCGGAGGAAAATGACTCTGCCGGGGAAGGCAAGGAGATAATCAGGCAGACGGCTGGCTGGGATTTGAGCCAAGGCAGAAGAATATGTGAGCATAGCTGAATGGGCATGTGCCGGAAACTGAATAAATAGTCCATCCATCAGAAAGGGACACAGATAATGGAAAAAATACACCCCCTAAGCTAGTAGGAGCAGGGGTGTGTAATTCTGATTTTTTTTTTTATTCTGCACTGACTGTCTTTGAAAATTGCCCCAGCTCCTGTTGAAGTCAAATCCGGGGACAAAACCGGGGACAGAATTGGTCCGGGGACAGTGTCCTCAATCTGGGGACTGTCCCCTGAAACCGGGGACATCTGGTCACCCTACAATATGGCCTACACTAGACAGAAAACTACAGGCTGGACAAAAGTGTACCTTATCTACTCTAACCTACATTCACCATGTTACAAGCCCTGTTCTTTGGATACACCATGCATTACTCCACTTAACTTCAGACCAGGCATTAAATGGGTAATGGTACCTTTACTGAAGGTAGCCATTACACAAGAACCTTTCTTATCAAGCAGCTTCTCACATGAATTACCACACATCAACAGGTAACAATTTCACAGGAAAGGCAGCAAACTTTACCCAGATAACTGAAGAGCATGAGTCAGCACAGAGAAAATCATTAACCTTTCTGTAACCCTTCTGTAGTCATCTGCCTACAAGGGGACCTCTCAAGGTTACACCCAGAGGGCACTTGGTTTCATATGGGACATTCATTACATATATGGTTCATCATAACTCTAACATAAGCTTCACTTTGACAGTTTTATCTTGGAAGACCACTCCGGTACTTAGGTAACCAGTGTTAACCAAAGTCCTGATGTTTCATGCATAGTTGCCAGCAGTTCTGAAATGCCCAAGAATCCAGGCAGAATCCTGAAAATTAAGCTCTGCCACAGACAACTGAGACTCTAGGGCGATGAAAGAGAGATCTCTCAACCCTACCTCCTCACAGGGGTGCCAGGATGAAACAGCACAGGAAGGCCAGGAAGAAACAATATAGCATAGGCAGGGGGGCCAGGAGAGAACAGGGTAGGGGGACCAGGAGAGAACAGGGTAGGGGGACCAGGAGAGAACAGGGTAGGGGGGCCATGAGAGAACAGGGTAGGGGGACCAGGAAAGAACAGGGTAGGGGGGCCAGGAGAGAACAGGGTAGGGGGACCAGAAGAGAACAGTATAGCACAGGAGAGCCAGGGGGAAATTGAAGGTTGACTTGGATGGGCTATATAACCATGTAATACTGGGATCTGTAGTGGTTAGGCAAGCTACTGAATTGTATCTTGTGCGCTGATTCCTGCCCGCCTTCCTCACAAGTGATGTCTCACACAGGCACCTGGAGAGGACAGGCTGGGATCTGCACACAACAGTGATGCAAGTTGTTTATTTCTGTGCTCTGCAGCCTGGCAGCTATGAGAGAATGTAATTTACCATTTGCCATCTTCTTGCAATGAGCAGGTAGATCGTGGCGGAACCCCTGGGGACCTCTTGCATGACCCCGTTTGAGAAATACTCATGTAAGTCATCTCAAACTCTATTTAACCCCCCCTCACCCCCCACGATTCGGACGCCTCATTTTTATTTCTCCTGTTTCTTATAGAACCACACCTATAATAAAAGAAAGCCCCACCCTTAAAGTAATGCTTCACCTACAGTGGTTTTCTGGACACAGAAAAAAAAGGTGTCCCTAAAAACTTTTTTAAAATGTTGGTAACTAGGTTTCATGCAGTGCCGAATGTTTAGGGTTGTGCCAGATAGTGTGTGAAATCGAATTTGGGGGAAATGAAGGAGCATGTAAAAAGTACTGGCTATAAGTGTTTGTGAGAAGGTGACTAGCGTGGAAGTGGGAAAAATGTCATTAGCACAGCAGAGGCTGCTTTTGGGATGGAATCTGAAAAATAGCAAGGAAATGCCTTTTGTAGCTTGAAGCTTGAAGCTCCAAAACGCTGGGGGAGAAAAAAAATCAATTGTTCTCCATGGAGATGGTTCACATCACTCCAAGTCGCCTAAAGCCAAATACCAGAAGCTCAAAGAAGTTCTGGAGCTTTTTTTGTAGCTCAAATCGGGCAGATTTGAGCATTTTTTGGTACGTTATTTGTTCCCATAGAAATTAATAGAAACATGCCATGCGTGCGGTTTTGTGCCCTTTGCACGTTTTGTCGCACATTTGTGCGTGATTTTTTGCTCAAATTAAAAATCGTAAAACATAAAATACCAATAATATATGAATAAATAAATGTAAACTACATTCAAAAATAACTAAAAATCATCATGAATAAATAAAATAAATGAATAATATGTAATAATACATAAATAAATGATAATTAACTCCTAACTTTAAAAAAATTTAATAAATTATTATAAATAATAATAATAAATAAACGCCCAAACCCAAAAAAAAAGAAAAAAAATATTAATATCATTAAAAAATATTAACATTAGTAATTTATTTATTTTGTGTTAGGGTGTATAAAAACACATCAAAATCGCAAAATAAAATTTCAAGAAAAACACTAGAAAAGCGGTCAAAGACGCTACATTCAGGTGTGAATGCAGCCGTAGAGGGCTTTGTAGTTTGGAGTTATAGGTCAAAATCAAAATCTGGAAGCAACAGGCAGCAAGATGATGGACTGTCACAGAGGAGCAGCATTTGAGGAGCTAAAGTCATTTAAAACATGGGGTTGGTGCTGCTTCACTGTGGATGGCTTAGCTTGGATTGTTGCTTGAGACAAAAGCTAAATAATTGTCCATTATTTCCTCTAAAAATTTACTTTTTTAATATGATGTTTATACATTTAAAAGTACATTATTTTGAACAGGAAGCAAAAATATATTCACAGGAAAAAATTATAAAGACCTGAGCTTAAATGTCTTAACAAGCAGGATAAACATATGCTATAATGTATACAAAGTATAGTTGAATGATATATGTGCTAAACATATGACCCCGCTGCATCAAAATTGGCTCTTGTACTGTATATACACAGAGCTTCTGTTGTTGCAGATTTCAGCAAGTCTTACAGAATATAATCCAGCGCCATAAATAGTCAGAGAAAGTGCTAAACACATTTTTATAAGCTTACATATACATAGATAGGTGGGGGTATGTGTGTTTAGGACCTTAAAGGAAAAGTATAGTGTATTTCAGGGAGCACATTCTTTGAGTCGTGTGACTTTCACATTTTTACTCTTCCATACTGCTGTTCTTGTATTAAATATTGCAGTTTGCAGGTTAGCCACTAGAAAGAGCAAACAACCAGGGGTTGATTTACTAAAGGCAAATAGACTGCACTCTGCAAGTTGCTCCAGATCTTAGTAAATTAGGTAAAACTTCACTTTGTAAAGAATACCCAATCACACGCAAGAAAAAAAGCCCCCAAAAAACAGCATTTTTGCTTGCACATGATTGGATGATATAAGTTAGCAGAGCTTCTGCTCATTTACTAAGTTCTGGAGCAACTGCACTTGCACTTTGAAAAGTGCACAGTCTATATGCCTTTGGTAAATCAACCCCACTGAGAGAGCAGAATGAATTGTGGACCCAGACAAAAAAAAATTAAAAATGAATTAATAAAAAATAAATGACGGGAACCTCTGGAACAATACTTAAGGGGACTAAATGTACACAGATTTATGGGGACTAAATGCACACAGATTTTTTTTTTAAGAAACCCGATGAACAATTGCGAATAAAAACTTGAAGCATATATGTAATTTTTGTTTTTTTATATTTGAACCACTTTAAAAGACCAATAGGGAGCCTTGGGAGAAAGGCCACATTCAGTTTTTACTGGAAAAGTGAATATTTGCATATACTGTAACTTCAGCTGCCTATTTTTCAGGATCTACTGGTCATTTTGCCATTTGGATTTTAAAGCAGGTAACCTCTGATAAGGCATTATTAAATATTTTATTTAGTGGTATGCGACATACAATGCAAAGGTAACTTCACACAAAATGAAATATAAACAATTACAAACATGTGATCACATAGCATGGGTATCTGAGCCAATGATGAAAATTCAAAGGAAAATAACACATGTGCACCTTTGTGAACACGTCAAGAACCCGAATACCCAGGAGGTGTAAAAATAAGGCTTTAATACATTGGGTTCCCCTAGCACCCAAAGTACTATAGGTATTAGCCCCGATACCCTTGGAGAGTCTTGGTATCTATATATAGGGGAAGAGTATTATTGCTCAGTGGTCAGTTGGGGTCGGGACATGGGAAAAGAGATTCGTTTTGGGAAGGAAATTATGGAGAAGGGAGAGAAGAGATGGGGGGATTTGGATAAAATGGAGGGGGTGGGACTTCCACCCAGGGAGCAAGGGACATCTCCGGCCTGCAAGCCCGTTCGTTGGTCATGGTTTGGAGCAATAACCACTGGCGGTCATAAGGAGCATACTATGTCTCGCGGTGATAAGGCATTATAATGAAATGTTCTGTTTGAATTGCCCCAGTTTGTGAAAACTGATAGTGTGTATGGGGCTTTAAAGCAATGAAGGGGAAAGACAGAAATTGTTAGTGTGAATCTTAGCTTGACAAGCGACTTCTGCAAAATGTCTTTTTCCAGTTTCAAGTGGATGCCGGGTGTTCGGATGGAGAGGACATTCCACGTCCATGTTCTGTAAGAGAACATTTTGCTTCCATAAGCAGAAACCCTTGTGTGGTTAATGTTAAGTCTCCTAAATCCCACAATGCACTTCTTTGAAGCCTATCTCATGGCACAGTGACAAGACTACTGCAGTTAGCACTGAGCAGGGGTCATCGTGACTGATGGAAAGCATTCTGCAGATATTCAGCCTCCAGTTTTTGGAATTCCGCAGAAGCAGCGGCTCCAAACAGCAGCCAGATAAACCAGCAAAACTTTCCGGGAAAGAAACCATCTTAAGCAATGAAGTTATGGGAAGAATTTCCTGCATTCTCTAAGCTCATTTCAAGACTTTCTTCCATCCAATTCAAAATAAAATACAGCAAACTGTGTTTTATATCTTGGAAACAGTCAAGCTTATATAATGAGGTTGACAGCAGAGAGCTTACCCATTGTGTCCAATTGGCAATCAATTTTATTGCCCTGTCTGGCAGGAAATACATACAAAAGCATCCTTTGCACAGCTTTTTAACAGTTTTGCTGGAATGGATGAATACAAAACAACAGAAGGCCTGAAACAGGAATGGGACAAGGGGTAGGCAGTAGAAGCACCTGCCCAGGGCGCGGTGGGGTTTTTGGGGGTTGTAGTAGAAGGGGTGATTTGTAGGGGGGATTTATACTAGGTGAGTGGATGTCTGCTAGAAAGGAGGATGCGGGGGATTTGTGTTAGTAGGGATGATTGAAGGGATTTGTGCTAGGAGGGGAAAGGGAATTTTGGGGGGAGGATAATTGTTAGTAGAGGGGATATGGGCTGGGAGGCGGGTATTTCGCTGACACATAAAGCTTGTACATTTTTTTTGGGGGGGGGGGGCCTTTTAGCATCTTCACCCTGGGCGCTAGCTGGCCTTAATACCATAAATGTCAACTGTCTTCCATACAAAGGGGTGGGACTGTACAGAAAGTGGGTGTGATTTAGGCAGGAACACCCAGAAAGAGGGTATGATCTGGACAGAACCACGAGAAGGTAGGCATATAAAGTGGGACCATTGGAGTGATGTAACTTTGGTAAGTCTGAAATACTAATAGCCCAATTCCAGTTAAACCCTTCCTAAGCTTTTCAAAATATAAAAAAACTCCAGCTCTGGCTCCAATACTCACCTACTCTTCGGTGCTGTCCCCCAGAGAGTTACTGGTTTCTGGTCTAGTGCTGCTCCTGTTCTAAGTTGAATGACATCCACTGTCCTTCAACCCATGTCCTGTACATGCAGGGCATCGTGGACCTACCCACTGGTGGTGTGTCATGATCCAGAGAGCATCATGTTGATGTGTTCCCTGTATATCAGAATGGATTATGGCCAGATGTGGGATGCTGGAGCAAGTGGGGAATAAGGCCTCAGCAAACAAAAGAAAATATGTTGCCAGCGCATACCAATCTTCTTGCACTAAAACCGCTTATATTTGCATATGTTTTGCATGTTTAAAATCAGATTGAAAGATTACGAAACCCCCAGGGCTCCAGTCATCACTTCATTACTTTGTCTGATGGAGAGACCCATATCGGTTCTGAAACATTGCCCTCTGTTTGCCGACATGCTGAATATATGCAAATATAAGCAGTTTTACTGCAAGATTGAGGGATGATATAGAGAATGGCACTCTCTGCATGCACCCAGGAGGTACATTGTACCAGCACCTTAGAGACACTGTGGAATGGTGTGGCAGTGTACACCATAAAAAACTTGCAAGGGCACAGAAGAAAGGTTTTGAGATACATTCAAAGTATCTTGTGTTACAAAAAAAAAGACAAGTTTTGTATTTCATAACCCCCCAGCCCAGAGGAGTAGCTTGAGGCTTGTGGGCCCGATGCAAAAGTTGACCTGCCCCCCCACTACTTACATTGTGCGTTCAGATACATCCACCGCACGCCAGGATACTCAAAGTGGCTTAAGAGTTTTTAGTTCCCAGAGTTCCTCTTTACTTCAGAGGACATGGATTACCGCTGGAGAAGCAGAGGACAGGGATTACCGCTGGAGAAGCAGAGGACAGGAACCCCTGGCAGGTCACTTGGCAGAGCTCCTTTCCCATCCCAGCACTGTATACAGCTCCCCCCCCACACTATATAGGGCTTAAATCACATTCCTTTACATACAGTCTGTCAGTCTTCACAGGGTGTATCTGGCTTTTATGTTGCCCTTCTGAACCATGAAATTCTGTGGTCGGAACGGCAGTGTAGTTGCAGTAGGCAGACACACCCTGTGCAGATCGTGGCTAACTGGCTGTGTTGTAAAGGAATGTGATTTCAGCCCTGTGGAGGAGGAACAGTATAGAGTGCTGCAATGGGAAAGGAGCTCAGCAGCTGGGCATAGCCTGCAGGGTAGATGGGGTGGTCAGGGGGCTTTGGGGTGGGGCAACTTAGATCTGGGAGGGCAAAGCCATGTGACACAAAATCTGGAGCCTGCAGCCCTTCAGGGGCCCCCTGAGGAGGTGTTAAGGGATTTGTTTTAGCAATTTCTGAAGGTTTCTCTGTCAGTGTTGGGAAGGTATGTGTCTTTTCCCCAGTTGTCAGGGAAGTAGGGTAAGTAGACATCCCTGGGTGGTACAGAGAATCCCAGCTTGTGACTAGGAGACACTGAGCGGTGTCATACCTCACCAGTGACATTGGTCCCATTGTGGCTACAGGACGGCACTCTCCTCTTGCCTCGCTGAGCTCGGTTAACATGCCATGTTGCCAGCACACAACACAGACACTTCCCCATCCTGGGCTGTTCTCACCCCATGCTCCTCTCCATTCAGGAAATGGCTCACAGCTTCTCCCCAGCCAATGGGAACAGAGGGGTGTGGACTGTGGAAGGCAAAGTAGAAGCCCAGTACTGGAGTGTGGCTGTGGGGCCCTAGGGCAGATCGGAGCTGGATTTTGTGGAGGATATGATAATATGACAGGGAGGCTGCAGGGACCCCCTGGATTTAGGCGTGGGGTTGCAATTGTGACCTCTGCAACCCCTTATGCTACGTCGATAACCCAGCCTCACCTTAGCCTCTTAAATGCACTAAACTGCACCACGCAGCTCCTTCTACAGGTGCCTATTTACCTCCTCCAAAGCTAAACATCTCCTGCGTTGTTTTCAGGGTGACCATTAAAAATCTAAAGCTGGGCTGATAGCACTTGCATACTAAGGTCCTAGACTTGAATTGGAGATACCCATACCGCAGGAGCAATGTCCAGTTCTAGGCTATGAGATGTTGGTGCGCTGGCACCAATTTTTTACTGGCCAGGCTGTGAAAAATGTGAGCGGCCACTAACTTTTGAAGACTTTTGGCTTATTTACACCAGATGCAGTTACACAGTATGAACATCAATGCAAGAAAAATAATGTGTTTCAATGAGTTGGGTTAACACCATTGTAGTGCTTTCAAGTGTGCTTAAAAAAAAGACAGCATGCTGGATTTTTTCACACAAAAAAATAACTGCATTTAAACACGCATGGGGGGACCCCACCTCCTTGTGATGCCATTGACTGAGCATGTCCCTGGCCGATTGTGTCACAAGGGGGTGGGATCACCAGAAACTGTCTAATGTCTTTTTTTTGGGTAAATGAGTAGGGGTACTGTGTACCCCTACTTATTCACATGGGGGGGCAGGATCTAGGAGCCCTATTGTTAAAGAGGGCTTCCAGATTTCAAAAAGGCATCAACATGGGGACAAGGATGCATTCAGGAGCCCCCCTGCCCAAAAGCACTCCTACATGTTGAGGGCAAGTGGCCTGGTATGGTTCCAAAGAGGGGGGGCACTCATCCCCACCCTTTTCTGACCTGCCAGGCTGCATGCTTGAATAAGGGTCTGGTATGGATATCGGGGGGGGGGGGGGGCAATAGGAAAAAAATGGCGTGGGAGTTCCCTTCAAATTCCAAAGGGCCTGGTATGGATTGGGGGGACTCTACGTGTTTTCTTCCCTGATTTTTTAATTGCTGATAATTGTTTTTTTACTTTCAGCTGTCAGCGGGGAATCCCGCTGACAGCTGATGACTCATGGGTTGTTAAGGACGCTGCGGCTGTCTGCTCATTAACAACCAGGTTATTTACTGGTTGTTTAGGATACCGGCGGCTGCCAGTTCCTTGAATATCGCATGCCGGGACCACTTCTTATTTATCGCATGCAAGGTTTTTTTTGTGAATTGACTCATACTCCTGTCTTATACAGTATTTACCAAACGTTTTTACTTTATGCAGTAAATATTGTGAAAAGCAGTAGTGGATTTTCAGGATCTCATGCGGTATTTGGCAAAACACCTAAATACCGCATGAGATCTGGTTCTGTGAATGGAGCCCATTGTCTTTAGTATCTCTGTTGTGAATTTCTCCACAATGTCTATACCTACAAAGGTCAGTGAGGGTTGTTCTATTATTGCTTGTTCGGAATATGTACGTAATCTATTGTTATTGTCATTAGCATAATGATGGGGAAGAGGAGGAACCAGGGGAGGCAAAATATAAGCAGATTAAACTTCAGCTTTATGTTATGAAGAGTATGAAATATTAGAAGTTTTGTTACTTTGGCAATTTGTATGTCCTTTTTTATCCCTTGGACTGTAATGCCGCGTACACACGATTGGATTTTCCGATGGGAAATGTTGGATGTGAGCTTGCTGGCTGAAAGTCTGACCGTGTGTATGCTCCATCGAACATTTGTTGGCGGACTTTCCGCCAACAAATGTTGGCTAGCAGGTTCTCAAATTTTCCGCCAACAAAACGTTGTTTTCTGACTTTCCGATCGTGTGTACATTAGTCCGTCGCTCAATAGTTCACGCATGCTTGGAATCAAGTACAAGCTGGAAGTGTTTGGTCTTGTAAAACTAGCGTTCATATTGGAGATATCACATGACTATAGAACTTCCTTTTTTTTCGGCTCGCCGTACGTCTTGTACATTACTACATTCGTAATTGTTGGCCAACATTTGTGTGACCATGTGTATGCAAGACACGTTGGAGCCAACAACCTTCCAACAAAATTCCATGGTTTTGTTGTCGGAAAGTCCGATCGTGTGTACGGGGCATTAGACTTCATGTTACACTAGCCTACACAGGCAGTGTAGGAGCTTTTGGTGTTTTTTGCCAATGCTCCTAAACTCAACTGCATAAAGGCCTATGTGTCCATGTACACAGAGGCTTTTAGCATAAATTAGGAGCTGCCGCAGTTAGGTGAGCTTCTACCTCCCTTTCCTGAACGCGGAAGAATCGGCACATTACCATAGGCTTAAATGGAAGGAGTTGACAAGCCTCAATTCCTCCCAGACTCGACATGTAGATCATTTTTACTGCACATCTACGCAAAGTGACACAAACGCTATGTTTTTCAAATGTGAATAGCTCTGTCCATTATCCATATTATCCATTGCAGACTACTTTACTAGGCTTTCGAGGAGTGGCAAAAACACGCCTCAAATGCCTGTTTCTAATGCCAGTGTGAATGGGGCCTTTTTGCTTCTGTGTTCTCAGTCGAGAGGTTTACCATCCCTTTCAGGATTAATTGACTAAAGAGGTAGCGATTGTTCTCTTAGGAAAGTGAATGTTCACTGAGCTTAGTGAATAAGATGAAGCTGCGTTTACTTCAATCATCCAATCATTTGCAAGCAAAAATAATATCTTTTTGACTGTTTGACCTTTTCTGTAATCCTATGTAAGGAATGACCCTGGACTTCAAACAAGTTTCATATCAGGTGATAACATATGAAGCCCACAGGACCGATTACAGCATAGACAGAAACATAGAGAATCGGATAATGTTTGGGTTCTTCAGGCGGTCGAGCTCTCACGTGCCACATTCCTGACTCTTTCCAGATGTGTAAGAGTGGAAAAAAAAATCAGCCAGCCATAAGTCAATGTACTAGAGGTTTCAGAGAGCACAGAAGCAACTACTGGGAGGATCAGCAGCTGTACTCAGGAGAACAGGTCCTTCTGAATACAAGCACACATCCCTCTGAAGAAGATCGCACAACCTACAGGGGCCACAGAGACCATGTATCTTCTACCCTGCCTACTACTGCTCTTCTACAACTATGTGGAAGCCAACTTCACCAGAAAGTGGCAACGAGGTAAAAATATATGGATTTTTTTTCATGTGTTTATATATATATATATATATATATATATATATATATATATATATATACATATATATATATATATTTTTTTTTTTTTTTTGTGTCTTTGTTTGTGTTATATAGTTACATGATTTTTTCCTTATTTTCCTACTTTTTGTGTGTGTGTGTGTGTGTGTGTCTGTGTATGCTTGTCATAGTGTCCATTTTAATTTTATTTGTTTTCGTATATAAAATGACTTTCACCAAAAAAATAAAAAATCAATCTATAGCAATACATTAGTAAAATTTATCAATCCTGCTGTCATTCCCAGACAAATGGGACATTCCACCTGCGCATGTAGCTCTGATTTGAGTCACGCATGGCAGGCTGGGTAAGTATTGTTATCTGTGTTTTTTTTTAAGATGTTATTTTTTTTATTTATATTTATTTTTAAGGCCAGGTTTGCATCAAAAAGGTTTTAAAATTGAAAGTTAAGAGGAAAAATCTATATCATACTTATTTATTCAAACATTGCAATATGTGCATACAGAAGTGTCAAGTAATATGGAGTGATGCTTGTAGATACAGAAAACTTTTATGTGCACTGTTTTTAATCCCTTGAAATACAGAAGCACAAAGAGACTGTACAGTAAAAAACTTTCCAAAAAAGAAATTCCACTTCCACGTATTGATTTTTCTGGTGACGTCGGTCTGTTGGTGATGGAGGCTTTATTTCAATTTAAGTTTCATGGGGAACTTTTTTTTTTTAAGAGGTGCAAATGATCAGCTGGAAATTAAATTGTTCTGAAAGGAAATGTGAGGATAGAAATAGTTGAGAATCATGGTCGACTTGTTTATAAAAGTACAGGCTCCAGTTCTATAATCTCGATCCTGGCTCTAGTCCTACATAGCCACTGATTAAAAACAAAAATATAAGCCAAACATTAACACAGTAATAACCCAAAAACATTTATTATATTGCATACCTCCCAACTTTTTTAAATGGGAATGAGGGACACCTATTGGTAAAAGCATGCAGGCATAGGACACACCCCTTGCCATGCCCCTTAAACGTGCATTTTATATACATCTATATAGATCAGACCAAAATGAGACCAAAATGAGGGACAAATGAGGAGGAATGAAGGACAGAGGGACATTGCTCCAAATCAGGGACATTTGGGAGCTATGATATTGCAGCTTACCAATTCTTAGATATGATGGCTGCATTCATTTTCTTTTTTAGGCTTCCTCTTCTTCTATTTTTGATTTGGTGATCCAGACAGTAAGTCTGTTGTTTTTCAAAAGAACAAGCTCTCTTGCAGTTACAGGGATGAGACAAACCATTTACCGCTGCCAGGGGTATTTAGAATAATCAGCTGTTATTTATTAATGGAAAACCTTTATCTGTAACTGCTTATAAAATGTTAGCTGGAGTTTGGCTTCAGTTTGTTAGTGTATCTAAAGGCAGGCATACATGGATCGCAATTCGGCCTGTTCAGCAGGGACTGGGCGAATTTTGATCCATGTATGGGCACCCTGGTTGTACAGAAGTCAGTTGGTAAACAAGACTTTCGGGTTTTTCCTGATCAATCAGTGTCGCTGGCTATAACTAGCAGCATTGATCATTGTATTCTGACTGCGGGGAAGGCTTCTCACTGTAAGAATAAAATAGCACAGTGAGAGGATTCCTCCATCCACACTCATTCAATCAGATCAAATGGGGGAAATCTCTAATAAATAAGAATTACTTTTTTAGACAGCTGTCACCGGAAAGGGTGTCCACAGTGCAGTGGTGGCCTGTCCATTAGGGGTGCCCAGGCGTCGCCACCCTCTATCCTCACCACCCCCTATATGATTAAAGGATAGATTCATGCATAGCATGAATCTAATCATGATCGCTGCGGCCACTCCCTAGTCAGGTGTCCAGCCTCTTTCAGGACGCCGGGCACCTGAATTACAGCGGCGGGGGTATTTTTTTGAAGCACCTGATTAGAGCCAGAGGCTGTAATAAGATTCAAAATAGGATTGCTCTTGGCGCAGAGCATTGCGCTATGAACCCACCCAGGTATTAAAACAGCAAATGAGTATTCGCTGTTGTAACACCGATTCTCAATCTGGCCAATCAGAAGCGGGTGTGAGACCTGTTTTCTGATTGGCCAAAAAGATAAGACTCCAGATTGGCCACTGAGAAGGAGGGAGGAAATGGAAGCCCCCACTGCCCCAGAGATCTGGGGAACGGGAGGCCGCAATGGGGTAAGTGCAACTGACCGAAGGGGAGGTGTCAGGGGCATACTGTTTGCCGCCCCCCCAAAATAAAATTCCACTGGCCGCCACTGCCACAGTGGAAAATGTCCCCATATCTCCTGTTCTGGTGACAACTGTAAAATGTTGGATTTCCCATCACTTTTTATATCACTGACAATGGTCACAGGGTAACTAGAGGTGGTGAATCTCCCCAGAGAGGACACAGACAGATCAAAATAATCAGGGATTTTAACCTTTATTTTATTCAAAACTGAGGTTTATAGTCCCTTTAACTGGTTTATTTATCTTATTACAGTATATAGCGTCATTCATTTACATATGTATTCTACATTCACATCAGTTCCTGGTTTCCTCCGGGTACTCTGATGGGAGGAAATCAGAGTACCCAGAGGAAACCTATGCAAGCACACGGAGAACATGCAAACTCCTTGCAGGTAGTGGTGTGGTTGGGATTTGAACCGATGACCTCAGTGCTGCCAGGTGTAAGTGCTAACCGCTCAGCCACTTTGCTGCCCAACCTAGAACTGATGTTTATCCTGCTTACATTTTACCTGGTTGACCTTATTGCTCCTGGTCAACACAATAATGAAATTTTTAAATAAAACCTTCCTGTTTTCATTTCATAACGTATTTCTTACCCAGTGAGGTCATCACTGAATCTCTGTGCTCCTCTATGCATTGCAGGCAGAATGTGGCTAATGGGATGTGCATCAATACTCCTCTCAAGAGCCCTCAGCCCTGATGCAAGCTTTGAGCTGGCTCTTGAGAGAAGTTATGCAAATATTAAAATGCCTTGATGAGTGGATGTTAGTCTGGAGGCATGGGCTTTCCTAGACAGGTGTATTTTGCTTTCAACCTACCCTAGGTAATGTCCACATATGATGTTGAGATTCTGTGTTTGAAATCCAATGAATGAAAGGGGTGGCTCAAGGACAGTCAGGCTGGGGTGAAAATAAATTAGATGGTCTCTATCTGACTTGCAGGAGCTTCGAAATGCACATTGTGAGAAGCTCACAGTGTGCAGTGAAAGCAGAGTAAGCAATTTCAGTACAGGAGAGGGGCCTGGAGTTCAGCTTTTAGGAATAGTTACAAGTTTAAAGATTTTAAAGATTCTATTATTCTAAACTGATATTGTGTTTCTTATAAATAGATACAGATATACGGTAATTTAAACTCAATCTCTAATATGTCATTTTACAATCCCTTGAGACAAATGCATTAGGTAATTAATGCAGCTTTTTTCTAAGCCTCTCTTGGAATGATAGAACACATGACGGATGGAATGCATTCATTTCTTCGTTTTGGATCGTATCTGAACGATGACTGAACAGTCAGACCCATACAAGTCACATGGTTTAATCCTCTCTCTTGTCCAGCTGGCAGCTCAACGAGGCTCCCTTTGACCCCAGCTTCCTATGCGTTCAATCCAATCAGTATCATATGACAGTATTCATGGAACTTGGACTCCTGAAATGTGTTTAATGGCAGAACAGCCTTAGAATTTGGACAGAACTGTTGATTACAATCGTGTTTTAACAAGACAGAGTAGGGAGCTAACCCATAAGTCAAAGCAATTGAGAAGCATTTTCAACAGGGGTGGGAAAAAGACCAGGGGCTTCAGCCTGAAGGTAAATTTGATAACCCCTCCCACATTTTAAAGTAAGTCCAGCCCAAGCTCCAACCATTGCCCACCCTCACCCCTACCCAATGTGGGCTGGGCTGTGGCCTGTTCCAGTGCTGTCCGGTGGGCCTCAGTGATATCACACTGAGTCCGGGCTGAAGGCTCACTTGAGCTGGCTGTAGAGTGTGTGCTGCTGCGGCCTGTTGCTGTGTTGTCCCGCGGGCAGCAGACCGCAGCCCAGCAGATGCGGAGGAGAGGGCTTTAAAACAGAGCTGGAACTGGATGGAGGCCACACTAAGACCCCTTTCACACTGTGCCACCCATAGCATCGGCAGTAAAACGCCGTTATTTTTAGCGGCATTCTACCGTCGGATTTGTGGCGCATTTCGGTCACTAGTGGGGCGCTTTTAACCCCTCTAGCAGCTGAGAAAGGGTTAAACGTGCTCGCAATGCACTGCAATAGTGGCCTTTTTTGCTGGCGGTATAGCCGTGCTGCCCCATTGATTTCAATGGGGAGCAGCGGTGGAGGATCGGTAAACACACCGCTCCTTCACCTCTCCAAAGAAGCTGCTGGCAAGACTTTTCCTAATGCCCTGCCGACCCACCGATCCAGTGTGAAAGCCCTCGGGTTTCACAATAGAGACAATGGAGCAGCTGTTTGGGCGGATTGCAGGCGTTATTTTTAACGCTATAGCACCTGTAAAATGCCCTCAGTGTGAAAGGGGTCTTACACTTGTGTAACCGGTCCCCCTCCCCCCAATAAATTATTAATTTGGTTTCTGCCATTCTCATTCTGGGATCCGCCTGATGAGTGAGCAGTGATGTTTGAAAACTGCATACTACAGCCCCAGGGCCGGACTGGAAATAAAAAACAGCCCTGGAAGTAATTTCATGCAATGCATTATGTATTATAATGCATTATTATACCAGCCCAATAGCATAGCGTCATTATTTTCTTGTTCACAAAAGGGAAAACCATGCAATTTAACAACTTCAATACAGGATAATTTCCCCCCCCCCCCTTCCTTCCCAGGCCAATTTTCACTTTTCAGCGCTCCGATCTGCCATAGCGCCCCACAGCCATGCTCCAGTACTTGGCTTCCACTTGGCCTTCCACAGTCCACACCCCTCTGTTCCCATTGGCTGGGGAGAAGCTGTGAGCCATTTCCTGAATGGAGAGGAGCACGGGGTGAGAACAGGCCACAATGTCTGTGCTGTGTGCTGGCAACATGGAATGGTAACCGAGCTCAGCGAGTTTAGAGGAGGAGAGTGCCATGCTGTAGCCACGATAGGACCAAAGTCACTGGTGAAGTAAGACACCGCTCAGTGTCTTCTAGTCACTAGCTGGGATTCTCTGTACTCTCCCACCTGTGGAATGTCTACTTACCCCACTTCCCTGAGAACTGGGGAAAAGACACTCACCTCCGGGAGGTGACCTTCCCCCAATGCCTGCCAACACTGACAGAGAAACCTTCAGAATTTGCTAAAACAAATCCCGTTACACCTCCTGAGGGGCCGCAGGCACCAGATTTTGTGTCACATGACTTTGCCCCCCCAGATCTAAGTTTCACCCCCCCCCCCAAAAAAAAGCCTGAACACCCCCTCCATCCTGGATGCTATACCCGCTCTTGAGCTTCTTTCCCAGTACAGCACTCTATACTGTTCCTCCTCCGCAGGGCTGAAATCACATTCCTTTACAACACAGCCAGTCAGCCATGATCTGCACCAGGTGTATCTGCCTACTGCAACTACACTGCTGTTCTGACCAAGATCAGAACGGCAGCATAAAAGACAGATACACCTTGCGAAGGCTGATTGTGTGTAAAGTAATGTGATTTCAGCCCTGTGTATTGTGGAGGGAAGCTGTTTATAGTGCTGGAATGGGAAAGGAGCACTGCTAAATGACCTGCCAGGGGTCCCTGTCCTCTGATTCTCCAGGTGTGATCCCTGTCCTCTAATATAATGCTGCGTACACACGATTGGAATTTCAGCCAGAAAAAGACCGATGAAAGCTTTTCATCGGAAAATGCGACCATGTGTATGCTCCATCGGAATTTAGCTGTCCGAATTTCCACCAGCCAAAAATTAATAGCATGTTCTCAATTTTCCAGATGGAAAAACTTTCTATCGGTAATTCCGATCGTGTGTATGCAATTCCGACACGCCAAAAATCACGCATGCTCAGATTCAACTACGAGACAGAAGCTATTGGCTACTTGGCTATTGAACTTCCTTTTTCTAGTCACGTCGTACGTGTTGTACGTCACCGCGTTATAAATGATCGGAATTTGGTGTGACCTTGTGTAGGCAAGACAGCTTGAGCTGAATTCCATCTGAATTTCGTCGGGAAAACCATCAGAACTTTTTCCGACCAGAAGTCCGATCGTGTGTATGCGGCATAAGGAGGAACTGTGGGAACTCTAAACTCTTTAGCCACTTTGGGTATCTTGGTGTGCGGTGGGTGTATCTGCACACAAGTGGTGGGTGGTAGTGGGGGGGGGGGCCAGGTCAACTTTTGCATCTGGGCCCACAAGCTTCACGCTACGTCTCTGGCTGTAACATTTTGAATGACAATTGTGCGGTCATGCAACACTGTACTCAAATTATTTTTTTCTCACAAATAGAACTTTCCCCACAAATAGAGCTTTCTTTTGGTGGCATTTGATCACCATCGTCAGTTTTTATTTTTTGCGCTATAAACAAAAGAAGAGCACCAAGTTAAAAAAAAAAACACAATATTTTTTACATTTTGCTATAATAAATATCCCAATTTTTTTTTTGTAAACACATTTTTTCCTCAGTTTAGGCTGATATGTATTCTACATATTTTTGGTAAAAAAATTGCAATAAACATATATTGATTTGTTTGCGCAAAAGTTATAGTGCCTAGAAAATAGGGGATAGATTTATGGCATTCATATATATATATATATATATTTTTACTAGTAATGACGGCGATCTGTGATTTTTATCGAGACTGTGCCATTGCGGCAGACATATCGGACACTTTTGACACTATTTAGGGACCATTCACATTTATACAGCAATCGACGTGAGTTACACGTCTCTAGTCTGTACTGTATAACATACATTTTCTATATGCTCTTTTGTATATGTATATATATATATATATATATATATATATATATATATGTATATGTAGCGCCGGGCTCCTGAAGAGCACGCACTATGTTTTTGTAAATTTAGTTTTTCCTAAGACCATAGTTGGGTCTTAGGGTTAATTGCATTCAATTATGGTCTCAGTATCAGTTTGGCTGGACGGTGCTATGTTCTGCCTGGTCATAGGTGTCACCTTTGGCAGGCATTGGAACGCAGTCTGGTTGGATGCATTGGGTACCAATTTCTCTCCTAGAGCCAATCAGTGGGTGCGTTGTCTCGCTGTGTATTCCAGGAGAGGGTACTTAAGGTGCTGAGATCACGTGGTTCGAGGTTCTGGTCCAGAAGTATGTTCTGACTCCCTGGTCCTGGTCCTCCTGACCAGCCCCCAGAGGCCCTCATTGCCTGGGGTGCGGATCCATCAATTTCTGAGTCTCGGGGCTGGCTAGCCCGAGGCACAGTAGCTGGAAGGAGGGTTCCAAGGTGGTCTGGTGCCGTCTCGGGTTAGGAGAGGCCCAGCAACTCAAAACGCAACCAGGGGAGGACTCTTCAGAGGAGGGCCACGCACGAGGCTGGCTACTCGGTAGGAGCCTGGAAGCTAAGTTGAAAAGACACCAAGTGGATCCACATTCTCAGGGTATCGCCAGACCGGCTGCAAGATGCTGGTACTGTAAGAGGGTTCCTAATTTCATCCTTCAGTTCCAACTAAGTTTCTGTGAGAGACATTCTGTTCTATTCTAAAGTTCTACAATCAAGTCTGTGGGAGAGACTTTGCTATACTTAAATCACCTGTCGGTTGCTAAATCCACCAAAAAGGTATTTATCCGATAGTTAAAATATCCAGTTGCGAATGGCTATTCCCTGGATCACCTAGAGAGAGACATTTTAAGTGTCAGCAGTTCCAAGAGTACCTGAGCTTTACTACCCATACCCTCTATTCCCTACTGAGAGACTGTGTTCTGTTCAGAGTTTTGCAAATAAAAATTCCTAAAGGGGATCAAGTGTCAGTCTACAGTTTATTGGGCCATCTACCTCAGGAAACTCCTAGACGAGCACAAGGTGGAGAAGGTAACCGTAAGCCCAGCAAAACCAGCCGCTCCTTCGGGGGTCAGTGCTATATATACATACATATATGTGATCTCTATTTTATCTAGAGCACTGCGATGAGGATTGGCCTAGAGTCAAAGGGAACCAATCATTCACCACATGATACATCTCCCTACTAGCCACTCCTCTCCTTGTTGATCATGTCGGTCTACCTGTTTGTACAGACTTTGTTCCTATTTTCAATTCTCTGATGAAGAGGTTATCCTCAAAACGCGTCAGCCTAGTTTTAAGCATTTGCCCTTGTATGGGCATGTCCCACTTTCAACCTTTTAGTGCATATTCTGTAACCCAACTTTTACGATACGTAGTATATATTTATAGATAGATTTTTTTATGTATGTATTTTATTGTACAAGAATAAACCGTATGACTTTGATGCAATCGTTTGATCACGCGCGCGTGCCTTACATCCACCCTTCTCACACGGAAGTGCTAACCACTCAGCCACTGTGCCGCCCAACCTAGAACTGATGTTTATCCTGCTTACATTTTACCTGGTTGACCTGGATGGGAGGAAATCAGAGTACCCAGAGGAAACCTATGCAAGCACACGGAGAACATGCAAACTCCTTGCAGGTAGTGGTGTGGTTGGGATTTGAACCGATGACCTCAGTGCTGCCAGGTGTAAGTGCTAACCGCTCAGCCACTTTGCTGCCCAACCTAGAACTGATGTTTATCCTGCTTACATTTTACCTGGTTGACCTGGTTTCTCCTGATCAATACAATAATGAAATTTTAAAATAAAACCTTCCTGTTTTCATTTCATAATGTATTTCTTACCCAGTGAGGTCATCACTGGGTCTCTGTGCTCCTCTATGCATTGCAGGCAGAACGTGGCTAATGGGAGGTGCATCAATACTCCTCTCAAGAGCCCTCAGCCCTGATGCAAGCTTTGAGCTGGCTCTTGAGAAGTTATGCAAATATTAAAATGCCTTGATGAGTGGATGTTAGTCTGGAGGCATGGGCTTTCCTAGACAGGTGTATTTGCTTTCAGCCTGCCCTAGGTAATGTCCACATATGATGCTGAGATTCTGTGTTTAAAATCCAATGAATGAAAGGGGTGGCCCAAGGACAGTCAGGCTGGGGTGAAAAGAAATGAGCTTGGCTCTATCTGACTTGCAGCAGCTTCTAATGCACATTGTGAGAAGCTCACAGTGTGCAGTGAAAGCAGAGTAAGCAATTTCAGTACAGGAGAGGGGCCCAGAGTTCAGCTTTTAGGAATAGTTAAAGTTTAAAGATTCTATTATTCTAAACTGATATTGCATTTCTTATAAATAGATACAGATATAATTTAAACTCAATTTCTAATATGTCACTTTACAATCCCTTGAGACAAATGCATTAGGTAATTAATGCAGTTTTTCTCTAAGCCTCTCTTGGAATGATAGAACACATGACGGATGGAATGCATTCATTTCTTAGTTTTGGATCGTATCTGAACGATGACTGAACAGTCAGACCCATACAGGTCACATGGTTTAATCCTCTCCTCCTTGTCCAGCTGGCAGCTCCACGCGGCTCCCTTTGACCCCAGCTTCCTAGCCGTTCAATCCAATCAGTATCATATGACAGTATTCATGGAACTTGGACTCCTGAAATGTGTTTAATGGCAGAACAGCCTTAGAATTTGGACAGAACTGTTGATTACAATCGTGTTTTAACAAGACAGAGTAGGGAGCTAACCCATAAGTCAAAGCAATTGAGAAGCATTTTCAACAGGGGTGGGAAAAAGACCAAGGGCTTTAGCCCGAAGGTAAATTTGATAACCCCTCCCACATTTTAAAGTAAGTCCAGCCCAAGCTCCAACCATTGACCATCCTCACCCCTACCCAATGTGAACACACTGAGTTTGGGCTGAAGGCTCACTTGAGCTGGCTGTAGAGTATTCATGCTCAACCAGGGTTGCGTGGAACCCTGGGGTTGCTCCAGAGGTTGCTAGAGGTTCCTTGAGCTGTGGCTGTTGAACCACCTATTTAATGATGCCTACAGAGTTCAAGGTTCAATACCACTTAGCAAAGCCAGCAGCATGACACCAAAAATCTTTTTAGCTGTCTTTAACCACTTCCCGACCGCCGCACGACGATGTACGTCGACAGAATGGCACGGGCAGGCATAAGGGCTTACATGTACGTCCTTGCCTGCCCGCCGGTCGGGGGCCCCCGCCCGGTGCCTGCGGCGGTCGGTATTCGTTCGGGAGCGATCCCGGACGAGGGGACGGCCATTCATTCATGGCCACCCCCTCGCGATCGCTCCCGACGAATGAAAATGTCCCGTGACATCATTTCCTCTCCTGTAATGTAAACACAGGAGAGGAAGTGATGTATTCTCTCCTCCGTGTCGGTATTTTTCGTTCCGGCACCGAGGAGAGAGGTTCGGTGAGTTGCACCAACACACCACACATACAGTAGAACATGCCAGGCACACTCACACCCCCCCTTTACCCCCCGATCACCCCCCAATTACCCCTGCCCCCCCAGTCACAGTGACACCAATTGCTTTTTTTTTTTTTTTTTTTGCATTGGTGTCATTTGTGACTGTAATAACTGTTAGGGCAGTTAGGGTTAGCCCCCTTTAGTTCTAATGTGCCCCCCTAACCCCCCCAATAAAGGTTTAACCCCGTGATCACCCCCCCGTCGCCAGTGTCACTAAGGCTGGGTTCACATTGCAGCGGTTTATGAGAACGAATGTGATTCGCACCGCACTGCAGTGCAAATCACATCCGATCTCTGTGCGATTCGAGTTCAGCCATACAGATAGTATGGCTGAATTCGTGCCGCACCCGCCGCACCCGCCGCACCCGCCGCAAATTCGCACGGGACCCTTTTTTTGGCCCGCAGCAGAATCGGATCAGGTAGGTATTTAGGTTCGCCGCAGCTTTTTATAGCGCCAGGGACCCCCATATACTACCGCATAAAGCCCCCTGATTGCCCCCTAGTTAACCCTTTCACCAGTGATCACCATATAACTGTTACAGGTGACGCTGGTTGGTTAGTTATTTTTTTATAGTTTCAGGGCACCCGCCATTTATTACCTAATAAAGGTTTAACCCCCTGATCATTTGTGACTGTAATAACTGTTAGGGCAGTTAGGGTTAGCCCCCTTTAGTTCTAAGGTACCCCCCTAACCCCCCCAATAAAGGTTTAACCCCGTGATCACCCCCCGTCGCCAGTGTCACTAAGGCTGGGTTCACATTGCAGCGGTTTATGAGAACAGATGTGATTCGCACCGCACTGCAGTGCAAATCACATCCGATCTCTGTACGATTCGAGTTCAGCCATACAGATAGTATGGCTGAATTCGTGTCGCACCCGCCGCAAACTCGCACGGGACCCTTTTTTTGGTCCGCAGCAGAATCGGATCGCATGGGTGTTCACACCATGCGATCCGAGTTTGCAGATCGCACTGCGATATGCGAACTGATCTGGGGGTGTCATTAACATTTCACTGACACTCCCAGCAGTTCGCATAGGGCAGTGTGAACTGCCGCCGGGAGGCATGTGATGCGGGAACCCGCCGCGGATTCGTGGCGTTCCCGCATCGCTCCAGTGTGAACCCAGCCTAATAAGCGATCGTTTTTCTGATCACTGTATTAGTGTCACAGGTGACGCTAGTTAGGCAGGTAGGTATTTAGGTTCGCCGCAGCTTTTTATAGCGCCAGGGACCCCCATATACTACCGCATAAAGCCCCCTGATTGCCCCCTAGTTAACCCTTTCACCAGTGATCACCATATAACTGTTACAGGTGACGCTGGTTGGTTAGTTATTTTTTTTATAGTTTCAGGGCACCCGCCATTTATTACCTAGTCTCACTAGTGTACCCCTAAATTTAGGGGTGTCTACTTTCCAAAATGGGGTCATTTGGGGGGGTTTGTGCCATCTTGGCATTTTATGGCCTTCAAAACTGTAACGCCCTTAGAAAGCCTGAAGGCGGTGCTTGGTTTTCGGGGCCCCGTACGCGGCTAGGCTCCCAAAAAGTCCCACATATGTGGTATCCCCGTACTCAGGAGAAGCAGCAGAATTTATTTTGGGGTGTCATTTCACATATGCCCATGGCATGCGTGAGCAATATATCATTTAGTGACAACTTTGTGAAAAAAAAAAAAAAAAAAAGTTTGTAATTTTCCCGCAACTTGTGGCAAAATATAAAATATTCCATGGACTCAACATGCCTCTCAGCAAATAGCTTGGGGTGTCTACTTTCTAAAATGGGGTCATTTGTGGGGGTTTTGTGCCATCTTGGCATTTTATGGCCTTCAAAACTGTAATAGGTAGTGAGGAGTGAAGTCAAATATTTACGCCCTTAGAAAACCTGAAGGCGGTTCTTGGTTTTCGGGGCCCCGTACGGGGCTAGGCTCCCAAAAAGTCCCACATATGTGGTATCCCCGTACTCAGGAGAAGCAGCAGAATTTATTTTGGGGTGTCATTTCACATATGCCCATAGCATGTGTGAGCAATATATCATTTAGTGACAACTTTGTGAAAAAAAAATAAAAAAAAATTAAAGTTTGTAATTTTCCCGCAACTTGTGGCAAAATATAAAATATTCCATGGACTCAAAATGCCTCTCAGCAAATAGCTTGGGGTGTCTACTTTCTAAAATGGGGTCATTTGTGGGGGTTTTGTGCCATCTTGGCATTTTATGGCCTTCAAAACTGTAATAGGTAGTGAGAAGTGAAATCAAAAATTTACGCCCTTAGAAAGCCTGAAGGCGGTGCTTGGTTTTCGGGGCCCCGTACGCGGCTAGGCTCCCAAAAAGTCCCACATATGTGGTATCCCCGTACTCAGGAGAAGCAGCAGAATTTATTTTGGGGTGTCATTTCACATATGCCCATAGCATGTGTGAGCAATATATCATTTAGTGACAACTTTGTGTAAAAAAAAAAAAAAAACATTTTTTTTTGTCATTATTCAATCGCTTGAGGCAAAAAAATAAAATATTCAATGGGCTCAACATGCCACTTATCAATTTCCTTAGGGTGTCTACTTTCCAAAATGGGGTCATTTGGGTGGGTTTTGTACTGCCCTGCCATTTTAGCACCTCAAGAAATGAGATAGGCAGTCGTAAACTAAAAGCTGCGTAAATTCCAGAAAACGTACCTTAGTTTGTAGATGTGACAACTTTTGCGCAAACCAATAAATATACAATTATTGACTTTTTTTTTACCAAAGACATGTGGCTGAATACATTTTGGCCTAAATGTATGACTAAAATTGAGTTTATTGGATTTTTCTAATAACAAAAAGTAGAAAATATCATTTTTTTTCAAAATTTGCGGTCTTTTTACGTTTATATCGCAAAAAATAAAAATCGCAGAGGCAATCAAATACCATCAAAAGAAAGCTCTATTTGTGGGAAGAAAAGGACGCAAATTTTGTTTGGGTACAACATTGCATGACCGCGCAATTACCAGTTAAAGCAGCGCAGTGCCAAATTGTAAAAAGACCTCTGGTCATTTACCAGCAAAATGGTCCGGTCTGAAGGTGGTTAAGGGTGACATTCTAAACACGACTTTAAGGGGGACATTCTTCCTATTGACTACAAATATAAGGAGTATTGTTCCTATTGAGCCCTTATGATTTGGTTTTAGTAAGGGTTCCTTGAGACATGAAAATTTTTTTTGGGGTTCCTCTAGGGCAGGGGTAGGGAACCTATGGCTCTCGAGCCAGATGTGGCTCTTTTGATGGCTGCATCTGGCTCTCACCTCTCAATCCGCGGATTGCGTGGTGTGCCGATCCGTGGATTGAGCCCATAGGAAAGGCCGCAGCTTCGGCCTAGCTCCAGGGCTGTGGCCAGCTTGGTACACCTGGCGGCGGCCTAGGTGAGCGGCACGCTGATGTCATCATCACCCGCCTCAACTGCTCATGGATCTGCCTGCTGTGTAGTGGTAAGCAAGCAGGGGAGATGGGGGAGATGTGCATATTACAGTGGGGGAGATGACGTGGGTATTACAGTTATAACTGAAATTAGTTGATTAATCGATTAAAAAAAAAATTAGTTTTAAACATATTGCATGGCTCTCGCGGAATTACATTTTAAAATATGTGGTGGTCATGGCTCTCTCAGCCAAAAAGGTTCCCTACCCCTGCTCTAGGGTAAGGTGACCAGATTTTTTTAAATGAAATCCGGGGACATATTTTTTTTTTTTTTTTTACTAGTAATGGCGGCAATCAGTGGCTCTCTGTCCATTGCCGCCGCCACTTGCCTCACAGCCTGTCAAGTCTTAATTTCTGGGCCCCGGCTAATACTCGGTGGGAAAGAAGATCACTCCGCCAGGGAAGTCAAGAAGATAAGCAGGCAGGCGGCTGGCCGGGACTTGAGCCAAGGTGGAAGAGCATGCGAGCGGAGCTGAATGGGCATGCACCCGAAACTGAAGAAATATTCCCTCCACTCCAACCAGCACATGATCATCAGAGAGGGGCACAGATAATGGAAAAAAATACAGCTTCTTAAGCTAGTAGGAGCGGTGGAGCAGGGGTGTGTAATGCAGAATTTTTTTTTTAATTCTGCACTGCCTGTCTGTGAAATTGCCCCAACCCCTGTTCAAATCCAATCCAGGGACAAAACTGGGGACAGACTTGGCCCAGGGACATAGTCCTCAATCCGGGGACTGTCCCCAGAAATCGGGGATGTCTGGTCACCCTACTCTAGGGTTTAAAATTTGAGAAAGCCCACTGTAGAGTGTGCTGCTGCTGCGGCCTGTTGCTTTGTTGTCCCGCGGGCAGCGGACCGCAGCCCAGCAGATGCAGAGGAGAGGGCTTTAAAACAGACCTGGAAGTCGGAACCGGAACTGGATGGAGGCCACACTAAATCTGGTGTAACCGGCCACTCTCCCCCAATAAATTATTAATTTGGTTTCTGTCATTTTCGTTCTGGGAACTGCCTGATGAGTGAGTGATGAAGTGTGCAAACTGCATACTGCAGCCCCAGGGCTGGACTGGGAATAAAAAAACAGCCCTGGAAATAATTTCATGCAATGCATTATGTATTATAATGCATTATAATACCAGCCAACAGCTTAACATCATGATTTTCTTGTTCACAAAAGGGAAAACCATGCAATTTAACCACTTCAATACAGGGCATTTTTCACCCCCCTGCCCAGGCCAATTTCACTTTTCAGCACTGTAACCATGGGCGTAGCATATGGGGTTGCAGGAGTCACAATCACAACCCCGCCCCTAGCTCCAGGGGGCCCCTGCAGCCTCCCTGTCATGTTATCATATCCTCCATAAAGTCCAGCTCCGATCTTCCCTAGGGCCCCACAGCCACACTCCAGTACTGGGCTTCCACTTTGACTTCCACAGTCCACACCCCTCTGTTCTCATTGGCTGGGGAGAAGCTGTGAGCCAGCCGACAATGGGGAAGTGTCTGTGCTGTGTGCTGGCAACATGGAATGGTAACCGAGCTCAGCGAGTTAAGAGGAGGAGTGTGCCATCCTGTAGCCACGATAGGACTTAAGTCACTGTTGAGGTAAGACACCGCTCAGTGCCTTCTAGTCAACAGATGGGATTCTCTGCCCCCCCACCTGTGGAATGTCTACTTACCCCACTTTCCTGACAACTGGGGAGAAGACGCACACCTCCTGGAGGTGACCTTCTCCCAACACCTGCCAACACTGACAGAGAAACCTTCAGAAATTGCTAAAACAAATCGCTTAAAGTGGTTGTAAACCCTCTGGGACCACTTTTACCTACAGGTAAGCCTAGATTAAGGCTTACCTATAGGTGCAACAAATATCTCCTAAACCTACATAGTTTTGGAGATATTTGCAAAAGACTGGCACCGATGTCTACGGCGCATGAGCCATAGACAGCTGCATGCAGGCGCACTGAGCATGTCGCTGCTAACGGTGATCATGCCATTAGTGGGAGTGACGTCATCGCAGCTCTGGCCAGTCACAGCGCCAGAGCCGCAATACCCAGAAGTCATTCCGGGATAGATGGTGGCAATGGAAGAGAAGAATTAGGGTCGCTTTGGGGGGCTTCCAGCTCAGGTAAGTTATTCATAATGAGCTAGTATGCAACTTTTGCATCGGGGCCCACAAACTTCAAGCTACACCTCTGGCTGTAACATTTACAATTATTGGTATTTGATCACCTCTGCGGTTTTTATTTTTTGCGCTATAAACAAAAGAAGAGCGACAAGTTTGAAAAAAAAAACACAATATTTTTTACATTTTGCTATAATAAATATCCCAATTTATTTTTTTAAACAAATTTTAAACAAATTTTTTCCTCAGTTTAGGCTGATATGTATTCTACATATTTTTGGTAAAAAAAATTGCAATAAACATATATTGATTTGTTTGCGCAAAAGTTATAGTGCCTAGAAAATAGGGGATAGATTTATGGCATTTATATATATATATTTTTTTTACTAGTAATGACGGCGATCTGTGATTTTTTATCGTGACTATGACATTGTGGCGGACATATCGGAGACTTTTGACACTATTTAGGGACCATTCACATTTATACAGCGATCAACGTTTTTTACGTTTTGCTATAATAAATAACAGGGTTCCTGGGTCTGCATACCTGTTGTTCTCATGATGGGGCGCCCACCACCCCCGTGATGATTTCCTGGGTCTGCACACCGCTATGCTCATTATAAGGGTTTCCCAGGTCTGTACACATGCTGTGTCTATCATGAGGGGCTTATGGCATCCCTATGATCTCAACAATGGAGTCCCCAAGAAAAATAAGGAGTTGGCTTGGTTTTAGACAACTGAGCTATATCTAAAATAGCAGAATCAATTTTGGGTGGACTTCTCAAAGCAGCTTGCCAGTCTGTTTTCATCTGCATTAGTAGAAATGTAAAATTTTAGGCAGAAACTGCACACATATTTTACTAATACAATACATTCCTTTATATAATAATGAACGTATGTCCTGGCCAGAAGCCTGCTTGATTATTACCCAGAGGATGTTTTGTAAAGAATCAAAATTCCTCCCCATGTGCATTATGCTTTGTCTCGTTTCATCCTGGAACATATACTATATGGCCAAAGACTTTTGGACACCTCTCTGAATTATTGTACGACAGTATACAAAGACATTTTAGACAATTGTGCTCTTCCAACCTTCTAAGAACAATTTGGGGAAGGCAGTTTCTTTTCCAGCATGACTATACCCCATAAACAAAGGCACTAACTGCATAAAGACATGGTTTGACGAGTCTGGAGTGGAGGAACTCAAGTGTCCTGCACAGAGCCATGACCTCAACCCCACTGAACTCTCTTAGGATGAACTGGAATGCCAATTTTGAATCGGGTCTTCTCATCCAGCATCAGTACCCCTAGCTCCCAACTGTCATTTATCTGAGACTGTCACTCTTTTGAGAACAAATCCCTCTGTCCCTCATTCAGCCTCAATTGTCCCTTTTTTTTTTTTTTTTTTGTACATCTCTATAGAAAATGTACTATTTTACCTCCACAAGTGTTATGCTGTACTAATTTATTTTATTCAACCTCTATATTACTGCATTTGTTATTTTGAAAAGCCAATATAAAGGAACGTATACAAAATAGAGGTTAGAAAAATACTTGTATGGTTCAGCCAATCTTAGATTTTTGTGGTCTGTGGCCGTGAAAGGAACGTGTCCTTTGTCTGTAAGACAAAAACAATTCCATAGCTCAACTCACCAACCAGTCTGCTGACCAACCAAATTAACCTGTCTAACCGTCATTTCAGAAAGTTGGGACTATGCAGTACCTGACCTAGCTGGCAAGTCCCTGCAGTAGTAGAGCTATTACAACTACCTCTCTAACAGCCCAGGGATCAAGAAAATATCTGATTGCCTCTTGGGAGACCAGGAAGGGTTTTTTTCCCTGCTGGAGCAAACTGGAGCATGCTTTGCTTGGGTTTTTGCCTTCCTCTGGATCAACTGTGGGTATAGGATTGTGTATGAGGGATTGTATGATATATAACCGCCATAATGTTTGACTTTCATATGAATGCGGTCCCCACCTGGCCCCAGGCTTTGATGAGCATGCTCCGTGTAAAAGGTACCCTCACGTGCAAGGCGAGTTGGCCTCACCCACAAGCTGACATGGTCACTTTAGAAGAAAGGCACTGATGTAATTCATCTATGTACTTTGTAAAGTGCAGTAAATATTTCAGCACTAAATCATTTCGGGAATAAATTAGTAAACTCCCCCAGCTCATATCTTCTGTTTGCTACCAGATATACAAAGCTTAAAAACAAAGTCAAAGTTGTTTAAAATTTGTCGGCCCTTTTAACACACATGGGACTAAATCCTTACAGGTGCCCATGTGGATCGTATCCCTTTCATGTTCCGTGATCAAAGCCTTGCAGCATCAGGAAAAGGTTTTAAAGAGTCGTCATGAGTTACTAGGTCTAACTTATAATCCTGTGTGCCGTATACATCTGCTGACCAGTCAAGCACAGACGTACTTAAATTATGTTTTGGACTGGGCATCTGAAAAGTTCCTGGGCAGACCCTAACATTTTAACATATGTGGTAATAATTAGAGCTCTCTCTCTCTCTCTCTCTCTCTCTCTCTCTCTCTCTCTCTCTCTCTCTCTTTCTCTCTATATATTTATTCTGTATATGTGTAGAACACCACAACTTGATATTAGAAAGTTCTAACTTTCAGTGCAGATCTATGATACACATAGTAACAATTATGCCCCTTTCACATGGGACGGATCCGTGATGATCCGCTCCGTGAACATCCGCTTGCTCAGCGGGGATCGCTCTGTTTATCCCCGCTGAGCCGGCAGATGACAGGGCGGTCCCTGCACACCTGCGCCCTGTCAGATCTCCGCTCTCCTCTATGAGGGATCGGATGAACACAGACCGTCTGTAGGATTTTCCTCTGTCTGCAAAATCGGCCCATAGCAGAGACGGGTGATATCGAGTGTCAGAGGATGTTCATCCGCTGACACCCGATATCCCATAAGGATGCATGTATGTCCGTATTTTATCTGAAAATGGATGGATGAAATACGGACATACTGTCCGCACGTGTGAAAGGGGCCTTACTTTAACACATTTCCAGGCAGACTTGGCTTCCATAGAGATGAGAAGATGTGTGCAACTTCTTATTACACAACACACTGCTTTTTAACAGTGACATTTTTATAACACTATATTGTGATTTGATAAACTTTATGCTATGTGGACAAAAATACTTTTTCACAGCACTGTATGTCAGTAGGTCAATGAATCTGTGTCCTTCGTCAGGCAGTTCCCAGGGAAGACAGACCAGAGCCTCCCAGTTCAGGCAGCTGGAGCCCTTGGGTTGTCTGGTAGAGATGGCCATTCTGGGTAAGGATGCCACCACCAAAAGAAAGCTTGCAGCCATTGAAAAGGCACAAAAAAGAGAAAAGGAATGGGAGACTGCAAAAAACTGAGCCAGCACCCCTGTGCCTCTCCCTGCAGTACGGGAGACCCAAAGAATTTCCAGGAAGGACTTTAAGCCTTACAAAGACAAAACGGGGGATGTGGATGGGACTTTGAACATCAATGCAACCTACTGGGGGTCTCGCCCACAGACTGAACCCACCTTGTAGTAGGACTGCGGGGGGGGGGGGGGCGCTGAGGCTTATCGAATGATGGACCCTCTCAAGAAACGTAGCTATGAGGACCTAAAACGGCATTACTGGACTATTATGCTGTATCGCCAGAGGCCAGCTGGAAGAGGCCCTCTCCCGCGACCCTGTCCTGGTAGCTCCAAACTACAAATGAAGGTTCATTGTACAGACGGATACCTCCACATATGGGCTGGGGGCTGTCCTCAGCCAAGTAAATGAGGAGGGGGAGGAGCACCCGGGGGTCTTCCTTAGCAGAAAGTTGCTGGACAGGGAGGTGGCCTATGCCACCATCAAAAAGGAGTGCCTGACTATAGTATGGGCCTTGAGAAAACTGCAACCCTATTTGTAGGGCTCTCGCATCAACAAGATTCCCAGTAAAGCCCAGCAACCCACAAGTGCCTCTAGGGTAGCCTGTTGATGTTTCCCTTTTGGCACTCGTAAAGTGGAGGGGAGAGGGGCCGTCACAGGGATCCTTCTTCCCCTGATTGCCCTACCATTCCCCAGCACCAGTCCCTCCCTGCTGATAAGACTGTTTACTGATGAGAAGTCTGAATACACCTGACCTGTGTGTCTATTGTTATTGGACAGTTTACCCCACCCTGAATCCAAGGGTGGGGGGGAGGGAGTGTCACTGAGTTGTATATCTGTGGTTATATGTGTTTGAATAAAGAGTGATGTTTTTTGTGCCCATTATGAGGAACTCCTACCATCCCTGTCATGGGTTCCCGGATGGGCTAACCCCACCCCTGCGCTAAGTTTCAGAGTCTATACACCTGCTGAGCCCATTATGAAAGGTTACGACCATCCTTGCACTGAGCTTCTTGGTCTGCGCACCTTCTGTGGGATATGTGAGATTCCCACCACCCCCCTGAATTCCCAGGTCTGCACATGTGCTGTGTCTATTAGCTATATCTATATGGGGTTGACTTAGCCCACCAGACTCCACCTATAACTAAAAAAATCACTTTGGGGTGAAGTGACCCTTTCACCTTTATGCCTCTGGATTAATCCAGCAGGCATAGAACACGCAAAAATGAAGCCATGCATTGCCTGCAAAGAATATCTTCATTTATGGAAAGTAAGACTTCGGACAGGTAAGGGTTATTGACTATAGTATTGGGTAAGCTGGTAGTAAAATGCAGTGCGGAGCTAAGTCTGGCACACAGCACACAATGACCCCTTTCAGCCTTTTCCCCTCCACCCACTAGCACACTGACCGGCTTCTGTTCAGTGCCCAGGACACACCTAGCCCTGCGCCAGCTGTGTGTGGAGGTATTTTTAACACACTGGCAGTGATGAGGGCTCCCAGGGAGACATATGGAAAACTGACATCTGCCAGTTGACTCACTGTTTCTTTTTTAGAAATACCCATTTCAATTTCTCTGAGCGACGAGTAATAAATTCCTACAGGGTAATGATTCTGCAACTTTTCCCGAGTGCTTGGGCTGTGATTAAACCAAAAGTGAGCCTAAAATAAAAATTGTTTAGTGTCAGAGGATCTTCAATATTCCTGTCTATAAATAAGTGACAAAATAAGCACTGTGCTTAAAAATAATAAAAGTAAGAGGCAGCTAGCACCGAAGGCAGTATAGCGGGCCTTAAATAAGCTTATGTATCAAGTGCAGCGCCAGCAAATTTAAAGTGACAATTTAATCACAGTCCCACAAAGTCCAAGATAAATCTGTGCATAAACAAGAACAAGCTGGTGTAACCACTCCAATAAGTACAGGTGCATTATTCAAAACCGTATGCAAGTAACAGTCTACCACCTTCAGATAAAAATAAGGAACCCACCAGAAGTAATGGCTACCGTTACAACAGCATGTCCGCCAGGGAAATGAGGTTAGTGGCTGGTGAGGCGATGGCTAGTAGCAGAGCCAGATACACACAGGTTACACATTTACAAGTTACGTATTTAATTCTCATTATGTAGGTGATTGCAGTTCTATTAGTTATACTCTTTTAACAAACAAACGCGAACATTAGAGTGAGAGCAATAATTCTAGCACTAGACCTCCTCTGTAAGCCCTTGTACACATGGTAGGACATTCCGACGGAAAATGTCCGATCGGACTGCATTGTTGGATAATCCGACCATGTGTGGGCTTCATCGAACAAAGTTTGAGAGCTGGATATGAAAATATTCAGACAACATGATCCGATTGAACTTTGTCCGATCGTTTGTAGAGAATTCCGATCAGACAAAGTGCCACGCATGCTCAGATCAAATTCCTAGACCAGAGTTATTGGCTACTAGCCTGAACGTAGTCCTGTCGTAACTAAATAATGTCATCACGTTCCAAACGATCGGATTTTCCGACAATTTTGTCTGACCGTGTGTATGCAACACCAGTTTCAGACAAAATCCGTTGGCAAAAATCAGACGGATTTTGTTGTCGGAATGTCTGACCGTGTGTACAAGGGCTAACTCTCGCAATTTTAAAGTGTGACATGTTAGGTATCTATTTACTCAGCTTAACATCATCTTTCACATTATAAAAAAAAAATGGGGCTAACTTTAGTGTTTTTTATTTTTTTTTATTCATGAAACAGTTTTTTTCCAAAAACGCATTTGAAAAATTGCTGCACAAAATACCATTAAAAAACATAAAACTGTTGCAATGACCACCATTTTTACATGTAGGAGAGAAGTGTCAGAATTGGCCTGGGTGGCAAGTGGTTAATTACCATATGTCAGTAATAAACAAATAATTATTATATATTGTTTTTAAGGTAATTTACTATATTTTAAAAAACTGTACTCAAGCAGGTGGCTTAACGGACAAATTACTGAAGTTTGAAGTTATAACTTCAAACCAGTAATTTCACAGTAAATAGATAAATAATAAATTATTATGTTATAAAATATAGCATAATAATACATAATTTACCTTTAGATTAAAAAAAAGTACCTTTTCAGCAGCAGCAGATTCTCCCTCTTAACTGTGTGGGAGAAACATGGGATTGTGGGTAAATCCTATACCCATAAACCCGTGTTTTTTCCTTGCAGTTAAGAGGGCTGGGCTGGAAGGGAGCATGTGTCTTTTAGACACATGCCCCCTTCTATGACACTGGAGGGAGAGGAGAGCCTCCACAGCAGCATTTTTATTGGACAGTTTGGAGCAATGGCTCTTTACCAATGGTCCAAGGCTCCAAGCTGTCCATTGAGCCCAGTGCCTCTGACAAGAAATCAGAGACACTGTGAGCTCATCCTCTCAGTCTGCTGCATACAGCGTGTGCCAGCTTGTATTTTAACTAGCCACACTGTATGTAGCTTCTGACAGGCTGCGCAAGGAGCCTTGAATTTCTGGAACCATAGGTGCTAGCTCGGCAACCTAGGGGTCACAGAGACCCCATATTTGGCCTACCCCCCAAATGTGGGGTCTCTGTGACCCCTAGGTTGCAGAGCGATGACCCTCGAAGCTCGATCCTTTTTTTTTAACCACTTCCAGACCACCGTCCGTCGGTACTTTGAAGGAGGATATCGTTGTTATGGCAGTAGCTAGCTAGCATAACCTATGGTTCACCCTAGGCGGTGGTACTGCCCGATGAATACGACCTAGTCCTAGAGTATCATTTTTGTTGTGGCTTCACATCAAAGCATCTTGGCTAGAGCTTGGGTACATCCCTCTCTGAATGTGTCTCAACTGTCAGTTTTCACTGAGACCCCCTCCTCCCCACCGCAGTTGTAAACTAGGTTTAATGTAAACATTACAATAATATTAACCACTTAAGGACCAGGCCCCTTTTTCGGACTTGGTGTTTCCATGTTTAAAACAGTTTTTTTTGCTAGAAAACTACTTAGAACCCCCAAACATTTTATATTGTTTTTTTTCTAACACCCTAGAGAATAAAATGGCGGTCATTGAAATACTTTTTTTCACACCGTATTTGCGCAGCGGTCTTAGAAGCGCACTTTTTTTGGAAAAAATTCACTTTTTTGAATAAAAAAATAAGACAACAGTAAAATTAGCCCAAATTGATACCCAACATGTCACGCTTTAAAATTGCGCCCGCTCGTGGAATGGCGTCAAACTTTTAGCCTCAAAAATCTCCATAAGCGACATTTAAAAAATTCTACAGGTTGCATTTTTTGCGTTAAAGAGGAGGTCTAGGGCTACAATTATTGCTCTCGCTCTACCGATCGCGGCGATACCTCACATATGTGGTTTGACCACCGTTTTCATATGCGGGCGCTACTCACGTGTGCGCTCGCTTCTGTGCGCAAGCTCGTCGTAACGGGGTGTTTTTAAAAAAAAAAATTTTTTTTTTCTTATTTATTTTAATTTATTTTATTTATTTTTACACTTTTTAAAAAAAATAAAATAAAATTGATCACTTTTATTCCTATTACAAGGAATGTAAACATCCCTTGTAATAGAAAAAAGCATGACAGGTCCTCTTAAATATGAGATCTGGGGTCAAAAGGTCCTCAGATCTCATATTTGGGCTAAAATGCAAAAAAAAAAAAAAAAAAAAGAAAATCTGACATTTAAAAAAAAAATATACCTTTAAGAGGTATGGGCGGAAGTGACGTTTTGACGTCGCTTCCGCCCTCCTATGGTATAGAGACGAGTGGGGGCCATCTTAGCCTCACTTGTCTCTATGCCCAGCCGACGGAAGGACCCGATCGCCTCCACCGCTACCGACGGCTCCGGTAAGCGGTGGAAGGTGCGGGAGGGCGGCGGGAGGGGGGGTGGCACCTCTCCCGCCGCCGATAGCGGTGATCTCGCGGCGAATCCGCCGCGGAGACCACCGTTATCGTACAGCCGACCGCCGCCTGAAGAGATGGATATCTCGGTTGTGGCAGCAGCTGCTGCCGTTACCGAGATATCCCTCTTCAAAAAATGGACGTACATCGTCGTGCGGCGGTCGGCAAGTGGTTAAAGTTCCCCTTACTTACCTGTTGTAGAGAGGAGCCTTCTGTTATATGTATTAGCAATTTTAAGCTCAAAGGAAAAGTAAAGTTGAAATAGTAGCAACAATAAAAAGGAAAAAAATCCACTATTAGCATTCACAAATTGTATATTAAATTATATGTCATTATATTAACTAGGGTTTGCTCTGTAGTCAGCATATATAGTTACATTTATATATTCTGTAATTAGTCTGGTTGAAAAAAGACACAAGTCCATCCAGTTCAGCCAATACAAGGGGGAAAAATGTATACAATTCTATATACACAATCCTATTGGATCCAGTTGATCCAGAGGAAGGCAAAAACACCAATAAAGCTTGATCCAGTTTGCTCCAGTAGGGGAAAAAATTCCTTTGTGATCCCCCGAGAGGCAATTGGATATTGCCTGGATCAACTTTACCTATAAATATTAGTATCCAGTAGGGATGAGCCGAACACCCCCCGGTTCGGTTCGCACCAGAACTTGCGAACGACCCCCGCGTTCGGTACGAACGTTAGAACCCCATTGAAGTCTATGGGACTCGAACGTTCGAATTGGAAAGTGCTAATTTTAACGGCTAATATGCAAGATAGTATGCTAAAAAGGGTTTGGCGATCTGCCTCCTGCCTCAGGGGACATGGGTCACTGCAAAAAAAAGTTTTAAAAACTACCGTTTTGGCGGGAGCACTGATTTTAATGACGATTAAAGTGAAAAAAAAAAGTGAAATATTCCTTTAAATATGGTGCCTGGGGGGTGTCTATAGTATGCCTGTGAAGTGCCACGTGTTTCCCGTGTTTAGAACAGTCCCTGCACAAAATGACATTAAACGGAAATAACACCATTTAAAACTGCTTGCGGTTTTAATGTTATATCTGGTTCCTGCAATATGGTTGAAAATCATTCAGAAAAATGGCATGGGTAGCCCTCCCTGCCCATTACCAGCCTATTTGGGTCTTGTACGCACATTAAGGGGAACCCCGTACCCATATTAAAAAAAAGGAAATGCGTGTGGCCCCCAGGCCCTATATACTCAGAACAGCAGTATACAGGCGGTGCAAACAAGACAGGGACAGTGTAGGTTTGTTGTGTTAAGTTGAATCTGTTTGTCATTTTCAACCGGTACATTTTTAAAGTGTAGCTCCAGTCAAAAAAAATATCTTTAAGCTTTTTGGAAAACATAGGGAAGGGTTATCACCCCTGTATAATTTGTTTTGTCGTCCATCTTTTTTCATCTCACTTGCTGTTGTCTCCTTCCGTTTGCAAGTAGGAGATGTTTGTAAATTGGATGTTTGAAAGTAGGGGCCTGCCCTATATGCTCTGCAGAAATGGCGGAACAAGGTGTTGGTTTTGCAACAACATTGTAAGCCCTCAAAGTGACTCTTGGTGGCCGCTGGAGCGCCCTGCTGTGAACGATTATATCAAGAATTGTAATTACATGCCATTGTTGAACAGTGGTAGAAAAATTGACCTTTGGTGGTTGTGGTGCTGGTGCCACAACACTATAAGTCCTCACAGTTACTCTGGGTGGGCACAGGAAGGGGCCCTCCTGTGAAATATTATATCAAGAATTGTAATTACATGTCCCTGTTAAACAGGGGCAGAAAAATTGGGCCTTAGGCACTGGTGCCATCACACTGCAACCTCTGCCATACACTCTAGTTTTTTTGCAGGAATTAGCCCTGCTGCAAAGCATTGCATCAAAAATTTTACTTAAACGCCCCTGTTAAACAGGGGCAGAAAAATTGGGCCTTAGGCACTGGTGCCATCACACTGCAACCTCTGCCATACACTCTAGTTTTTTTGCAGGAATTAGCCCTGCTGCAAAGCATTGCATCAAAAATTTTACTTAAACGCCCCTGTTAAACAGGGGCAGAAAAATTGGGCCTTAGGCACTGGTGCCATCACACTGCAACCTCTGCCATACACTCTAGTTTTTTTGCAGGAATTAGCCCTGCTGCAAAGCATTGCATCAAAAATTTTACTTAAACGCCCCTGTTAAACAGGGGCAGAAAAATTGGGCCTTAGGCACTGGTGCCATCACACTGCAACCTCTGCCATACACTCTAGTTTTTTTGCAGGAATTAGCCCTGCTGCAAAGCATTGCATCAAAATTTTTACTTAAACGCCCCTGTTAAACAGGGGCAGAAAAATTGGGCCTTAGGCACTGGTGCCATCACACTGCAACCTCTGCCATACACTCTAGTTTTTTTGCAGGAATTAGCCCTGCTGCAAAGCATTGCATCAAAAATTTTACTTAAACGCCCCTGTTAAACAGGGGCAGAAAAATTGGGCCTTAGGCACTGGTGCCATCACACTGCAACCTCTGCCATACACTCTAGTTTTTTTGCAGGAATTAGCCCTGCTGCAAAGCATTGCATCAAAAATTTTACTTAAACGCCCCTGTTAAACAGGGGCTGAAAAATTGGGCCTTAGGCACTGGTGCCATCACACTGCAACCTCTGCCATACACTCTAGTTTTTTTGCAGGAATTAGCCCTGCTGCAAAGCATTGCATCAAAAATTTTACTTAAACGCCCCTGTTAAACAGGGGCAGAAAAATTGGGCCTTAGGCACTGGTGCCATCACACTGCAACCTCTGCCATACACTCTAGTTTTATTGCAGGAATTAGCCCTGCTGCAAAGTATTGCATCAAAAATTGTACTTAAACGCCCCTGTTAAACAGGGGCAGAAAAATTGGGCCTTAGGCACTGGTGCCATCACACTGCAACCTCTGCCATATACTCTAGTTTTTTTGCAGGAATTAGCCCTGCTGCAAAGCATTGCATCAAAAATTTTACTTAAACGCCCCTGTTAAACAGGGGCAGAAAAATTGGGCCTTAGGCACTGGTGCCATTACACTGCAACCTCTGCCATATACTCTAGTTTTATTGCAGGAATTAGCCCTGCTGCAAAGCATTGCATCAAAAATTGTACTTAAACGCCCCTGTTAAACAGGGGCAGAAAAATTGGGCCTTAGGCACTGGTGCCATCACACTGCAACCTCTGCCATACACTCTAGTTTTTTTGCAGGAATTAGCCCTGCTGCAAAGCATTGCATCAAAAATTTTACTTAAACGCCCCTGTTAAACAGGGGCAGAAAAATTGGGCCTTAGGCACTGGTGCCATCACACTGCAACCTCTGCCATACACTCTAGTTTTATTGCAGGAATTAGCCCTGCTGCAAAGTATTGCATCAAAAATTGTACTTAAACGCCCCTGTTAAACAGGGGCAGAAAAATTGGGCCTTAGGCACTGGTGCCATCACACTGCAACCTCTGCCATATACTCTAGTTTTTTTGCAGGAATTAGCCCTGCTGCAAAGCATTGCATCAAAAATTTTACTTAAACGCCCCTGTTAAACAGGGGCAGAAAAATTGGGCCTTAGGCACTGGTGCCATCACACTGCAACCTCTGCCATATACTCTAGTTTTATTGCAGGAATTAGCCCTGCTGCAAAGCATTGCATCAAAAATTGTACTTAAACTCCCCTGTTAAACAGGGACAGAAAAATTGGGCCTTAGGCACTGGTGCCATCACACTGCAACCTCTGCCATACACTCTAGTTTTTTTGCAGGAATTAGCCCTGCTGCAAAGCATTGCATCAAAAATTTTACTTAAACGCCCCTGTTAAACAGGGGCAGAAAAATTGGGCCTTAGGCACTGGTGCCATCACACTGCAACCTCTGCCATACACTCTAGTTTTATTGCAGGAATTAGCCCTGCTGCAAAGCATTGCATCAAAAATTGTACTTAAACGCCCCTGTTAAACAGGGGCAGAAAAATTGGGCCTTAGGCACTGGTGCCATCACACTGCAACCTCTGCCATATACTCTAGTTTTATTGCAGGAATTAGCCCTGCTGCAAAGCATTGCATCAAAAATTGTACTTAAACGCCCCTGTTAAACAGGGGCAGAAAAATTGGGCCTTAGGCACTGGTGCCATCACACTGCAACCTCTGCCATACACTCTAGTTTTTTTGCAGGAATTAGCCCTGCTGCAAAGCATTGCATCAAAAATTTTACTTAAACGCCCCTGTTAAACAGGGGCAGAAAAATTGGGCCTTAGGCACTGGTGCCATCACACTGCAACCTCTGCCATATACTCTAGTTTTTTTGCAGGAATTAGCCCTGCTGCAAAGCATTGCATCAAAAATTTTACTTAAATGCCCCTGTTAAACAGGGGCAGAAAAATTGGGCTGCTGGCATCACCCAGAACCAAAAATGTTCTTCCAACATATCAGCGGAGGAGGAAGAGGATAGACAATCAACATAACAGGACAGTCACTCAGCATCAGCATAGGCAGTCTTGAAGGGATGTGGTATTTCAAAAAAAATTATTCGGTTACATCAGCTTCAGGTGCTTGGTAGCTGTGGGTGATCCAAGACTGATTCATCTTGATGAAGGTCAGTCGATCAACTGATTCGGTGGACAGGCGCACCCTGTGATCGGTAACGAAACCACCAGCAGCACTGAAGGTGCGTTCCGAAAGAACACTGGATGCAGGACAGGCCAGTAGCTCAATTGCATACTGTGCAAGCTCTGGCCAGTGATCCATCCTCAAGACCCAGTAAGCCAGAGGATTTTCAGTGGGAAAGGTGTCCAAGTCTGACCTTGCCCCTAGGTATTCCTGCACCATGTAAATTAGACGCTGGCGATGGGTGCTGGAACCAATCATACCTTGGGGCTGCGGACTAAAAAATTGTCTGAAAGCATCAGTCAGACGGCCACCTTCTCCACCGCTCCTTCTGACTGATGCCTCAGCAACACGTTGTCCAGGACCAGGAGTTTGTGACCTCCCAGTCTCTGGGAACGCGTTGCACAGAGCTTTCTGCAAGGCCTCCCGGAGATGTCTCATCCTCTGCTCCCTCTGCGATGGCAAGATAAGGTCGGCAACCTTACCCTTGTACTGTGGATCAAGGAGAGTGGCCAGCCAGTAATGGTCCCTCTCCTTGATCCGAAGAATACGAGGATCCTTCCGCAGGCTTTGCAGGATCAGGGAGGCCATGCAGCGTAGGTTAGCTGAGGCATTCGGTCCGGAGTCCTCTGGGTCACTAAGGACAACATGATCCGCAGCTACCTCCTCCCAGCCACGTACAAGTCCACGTGTTTCTTGGGACTGTAAATCATCCCTATAAGACTGCTGCTGCTGATGCTGAGTGCCAGCCTCCACCTCCATGCTGACACAATCATCCTCCTCCTCCTCTTCCTCCTCCTCACCCTCTTCCTGTGTGATGGGTGGCACAGCAGGAACACTGTCTGGATAAAGGGGGCCTTGAGAGGCAAGGAAGTCCTCCTCTTCCTGCCTCTGTTCTGCCTCAAGTGCCCTGTCCATTATTCCACGCAGCGTATGCTCCAAGAGGTGGACAAGAGGTATAGTGTCACTGATGCATGCACTGTCACTGCTCACCATCCTTGTGGCCTCCTCAAACAGTGACAGGACAGTGCATGCATCCCTGATCATGCCCCACTGGCGTGGTGAGAAAAAACCAAGCTCTCCTGACCCTGTCCTGGTGCTGTAGTCGCACAGGTACTCATTGATGGCCCTCTGCTGCGTGTGCAGCCGCTGCAGCATGGCCAATGTTGAGTTCCATCTGGTGGGCATGTCACATATAAGGCGGTTCTTGGGCAGGTTCAACTCCTTTTGGAGCTCAGCCAGCCGAGCACAGGCATTAAATGATCGGCGGAAATGCACACAGACTCTCCTGGCCTGTTTCAGGACATCCTGTAAGCCGGGGTACCTGCCCAAGAACCGCTGCACCACCAGGTTAAGGACGTGAGCTACACAGGGCACATGGGTCAGTTGTCCCTGTCGGAGGGCGGAGAGGAGGTTGGTGCCATTGTCGCAAACCACCATTCCTGGCTTAAGCTGGCGTGGCGTCAACCACCTCTCGGCCTGCCCCTGCAGAGCTGACAAAACATCCGCCCCAGTGTGGCTCCTGTCCCCCAAACAAACCAGCGCAAGCACGGCATGGCATCGTTTTTCCTGCGTACTTGCGTAGCCCCTGCAACGCCTACGGAGCACCGCTGGTTCTGAGGACAGAGCACTGGAAGAGGCCATGGAGGAAGAAGAAGAGGAGGGGGTGGAGGAGAGAGGTGTGTCACAACCAATAGTAGCATTTTGGAGGCGTGGTGGCGGAACAACCTCCAATACTACTGCACCTTGTCCTGCATCCTTCCCAGCAGCCAGAAGAGTGACCCAATGGGCCGTGAAAGACAGGTAACGTCCCTGTCCATGCCTGCTGGACCATGAGTCAGCGGTAATATGCACCTTACCGCTGACCGCCCTGTCCAGCGAGGCAAGGACATTGCCTTCCACATGCCGGTAGAGAGCCGGAATTGCCTTCCGTGAGAAAAAGTGGCGTTTGGGGACCTGCCACTGAGGAACCGCACATTGTACAAACTCACGGAAGGGGGCCGAGTCTACCAACTGAAAAGGCAGCAGTTGAAGTGCTAGCAATTTAGCCAAGCTAGCATTCAACCGCTGGGCATGTGGATGGCTGGGAGTAAATTTCTTCCGCCGGTCCAGCAGCTGGGGCAGGGACATTTGTCTGCTATAATCGGACGTGGATGTACCACTAGCAGAGTTCCCGGAAGCACTTGGCTGTGACACACCTAATTCTACACCTTCATTCCTCTCAGAGCAGGTTTTAGAGAGGACTGAAGGTCTAGTGGGGTTGGAGATGCCAGCTGATGAGGAGCAAGGAGAGGTCCGCTTTGTTCTTTGGTGTGGGTCTTTGAGGTATGCTTGCCAACGAGTTGCATGGCAGGTCAACATATGTCTGGTCAAGCATGTGGTGCCCAAGCGGCTGATGTTTTGGCCACGTGAGATACGCTTGAGGCATATGTTGCAAATAGCAGCGGTGCGATCTGATGCACTCGTCTCAAAAAAGGCCCACACCAAAGAACTTTTAGAATAACGCGCAGAGGAAGCGCTCTGCGCAGAGGAAGCGCTCTGCGCAGGCGGAGCTCTGCGGTGTGATTCAGTCGGTGTGCTGCCCCTAAGCTGGCCCCCGGAGGGCATCCTGCCTCGTTGGACATGTGCCTCCTCCTCCTCCTCCTCCTCCTCCCTCCTTCCAGGCACCCACGTGGAGTCAGTGCCCTCATCATCCCCTCCCTCTTCATCGCTGTAGCAAACCTGGCAGTATGCTGCAGCTTGTGGAACATGACTGCCAGATTGCTGTCCTTCTTGAGCATCCCCTCTCTCTGTGCTCACGCTACTGCCTTCCTCTAGCTGAGTGTCATCATCAGAGCCCACCAAACACTGGGCATCCTCCTGGAGCATGTACCCAACACTGTGCTCAAAGAGTTCAGGAGACTCCTCAGGAGGACGTGGTGGGTCTAGGGAAGGAGTCACTGATGATGACATTGAGAGGAGGGACGACGATGTGTTGGCAGCTGCTTTTCTACTACCCTGAGACTGGGTGAGAGAGGATGAGGAGGATGAAGAGGGCTTGGTCATCCACTCTACCAAGTCGTTGGCATGTTGCGGTTCAACATGTCCAGCTGCAGAAAAGAAGGACAAGCATGTCCCATGGCCACGTGCTGATGACAATGCACCGCGTCCCCGACCAGCACTGTTGTCTCTAGACACAGAGCCTGCTTGCCCTCTTTTATCGGCTCGCGCCTGTCTGCCTCTCCTTGCTGGCCTTCCAGACATGGTAATGGCCTGAAGGAAGTTGGGTAAAACAGTAGTTGGGTAGTTTATATTGTGCTGGAGGCACACAACACCCACTAACTCCTGCAGATGCCTTTTTTATAGAACAGCAGAGTTAAAGGGGTATATACAGATGTATACTGTGCTGTGCTGGAAGCACACACAACTTCCAATAACTCCAGCAGATGTCAATCGGGCCCAAATAGAGAACAGCTATGTAGGTGGATAATAGCGGTATGTACTGGGTACAGAGCAGGCACACAGCACGCACTATCTCCTGAGTGACACTGCTGACTGCAAGCTCTATTGTTAAAGATGGACCACTAGCTATATAGGTGAGGTGAATATCATGGTGTATACTGCGGTCAGGGCACGCAGACAATAACCAGAAAACAGCAGAGTTAAAGGGGTATATACAGATGTATACTGTGCTGTGCTGGAAGCACACACAACTTCTAATAACTCCAGCAGATGTCAATCGGGCCCAAATAGAGAACAGCAATGTAGGTGGATAATAGCGGTATGTACTGGGTACAGAGCAGGCACACAGCACGCACTATCTCCTGAGTGACACTGCTGACTGCAAGCTCTATTGTTAAAGATGGACCACTAGCTATATAGGTGAGGTGAATATCACGGTGTATACTGCGGTCAGGGCACGCAGACAATAACCAGAAAACAGCAGAGTTAAAGGGGTATATACAGATGTATACTGTGCTGTGCTGGAAGCACACACAACTTCCAATAACTCCAGCAGATGCCAATCGGGCCCAAATAGAGAACAGCTATGTAGGTGGATAATAGCGGTATGTACTGGGTACAGAGCAGGCACACAGCACGCACTATCTCCTGAGTGACACTGCTGACTGCAAGCTCTATTGTTAAAGATGGACCACTAGCTATATAGGTGAGGTGAATATCACGGTGTATACTGCGGTCAGGGCACGCAGACAATAACAAGAAAACAGCAGAGTTAAAGGGGTATATACAGATGTATACTGTGCTGTGCTGGAGGCACACACAACTTCCAATAACTCCAGCAAATGACAATCGGGCTCAAATAGAGAACAGCTATGTAGGTGTATATAGTGGTATGTACTGGGTACAGAGCACGCAGACAGCACGCACTAACACTACTGACTGCAAGCTCTATTATTAAAGCTAGATCACTAGCTATATAGGTGAGGTGAATATAGTGGTGTATACTGCGGTCAGGGCACAGACAGTAACCACTACACAAGAGCAAAATAGTAAATCAGCCAAAAACGATTGGTGTGTAACTGTGTTGAAGGTACACAGAACACCCACTGCTTCAGATGCTAACAAACACTACACGAGGCCGCCTGAAAGGCAGCTTTATATAGTGTGGGGCGTGCACTACACAGTCTGAGCTATGATTGGCCACAGGCAGGATGCCTGTGGCCAACCATTGCTCTTCCCGCTACTGGCGCTGCGATTGGCCAAGCATGCGGGGTCACAGTGCATGCTTGGCCAATCGTGAGACAGCAATGCATTGCGCCATCGCAGTGCATTGTGGGCCACACGAGTTTTGCCGCGAACGGCCCAAACGTTCGGAATTCGGCGAACGCACGAACGACCGATGTTCGAGTCGAACATGCTTTCGACTCGAACACGAAGCTCATCCCTAGTATCCAGTTATATTATGTGCATTTAGGAGAGAATCCAAACAATCTACTGCGTAGAAATGTGCGATTCAGTTCATAATGAATGGATTTTTCGTACGAATGTTAGTATTCATACATTCGGATCAATTCTAACATCCGAATAGCTGAAAAAAACAAAATACGAACATTCCGAAATTATGAATAAGCAAAATAACGAACATGTGAAAATACAAACTTACGAACAGAAAAACTTACGAAAATATGAAACTCCAAAACAGTAAAAGAAAGAAAGTGACATCTATAACAAATGATTTACATTTCGTGTTTTCAATCCTTTGTTCATAATTTCGTATGTTTGTATTTTCATTCATGTGTTCGTAATTTAGTTTTATTCGTCTGTTCGTAATTTCATTTCTTCATGTTCTCGAATCGATCTTTTGAATGGACAGTGTAAGTGTATCTTAATATGTATGTTTGTAATTTCATGTTCTTGAATCGCTCAAATGGGCAGTGTATTAGTTAAAGATGTGTTTTCCTTAATATCTTTAGCCAATCAGCTTGTCCCTTTTGTGTCTGAGTCACACTGCATTCCTGAATCTTTTTAGATTCAGTTGAGGAGTCAGGTCTCGTGATTGAAGTAAGTAAAGGACTTATTAGAAAAGCAAGCATTGGATTATTGTTCTTTATTTTCTATGAAAGTATGAATCAACGAAAAGGCAATCTCAGAAAAGACAGAAAAACAACAATTACTAAATTACGAGTAGTGTACCAAATAAATGAAAATTTATCTAACAAAATTACGAATTTCGAATCAAAGAAAATTAGACGGAATTACGAATCATTTTTTATCAACGAAAATAAAACTGTCCCGAAAATACAAACAAGTCGGAATATGAAACCTTGTGTCTTACGAAATTCCGAATCATTAGACTAACAAAATTACAAATTCGTACGAGTCCGAATATGAAAATTTGCTTCTTACGAAATTACGAATCGTTACGAATTAACGGAAACTTAAAGAAACGAAACAAAAAAAAATGTTTTTGTTGTGCACATGTCTACTATGGAGCTGGCCAGAACCAGCTCTCGAGGGAGTGTATTCCACATTTCCACAGCTCTTACTATGAAGAAGCCTTTTCGTTATTTGGAGATTAAATCTCTTTTCCTCCCGACGTAAAGAGTGTCCCCTTAAGTCTAAAAGTTCCCATATAATACAATGCATTTTCAATGTCCTTAGCGGTTCAGTCAGAGTTTTCCTTTAAAAATCCTCTTGCTATGGGCACAAGATGAGAATACAATTAATATTTTCCAGGATTTCCATATCCAGTATTTTTTTTTTAACCTCCAATAATTCATCATTGGCTTTTGGAGGGAACACCCCGCACGTCCTCTGGTCTCGTGCATTGATTGCTTAAACAAAGCATTATATACACAGCCCATCGTCACCTACACTAATACACAGCGCCAACATACACAATCTGAAATGCGCTGGAATGTTTCATGCAGATGTAGACATACATTCCATGACGTAAGTCAGAATCTTTTTATATAGATATTTATATTGGCGTACATGTGCATTTTATTCTCTGGGCTTTGGAAATCACTCCTAAGCTTCAGAAGGTTGATCCATATAAAGAGAAGAATGAAACTTGTGCTATAATAGTGTTGTGGAGTTCACTGTCCTGCAAATCTCTGGCTTTAACCATGGCGGAAGCTAAAACTATATTTTTTTATATAAAAAGTAATATTTTGTTAATAAATTAAATCAGTACTAAACATTCAGCAGCTGTGCCTGCATAGTTCTTCTCCCATCTAATGCTGATGCTTTGATCAAGTAATGTGAGAAGAGTACCCACAGAACCTTTTTTTTTAAAGCACAGGTATAAGCCTTGTTTAAAGCTGCAACCCAGACAGATATAAAAGACACAAATTAATGCAGCTCCATATTTATTAATATATCATTTCTTTTTAAGCAAGCAGTGTAAATACCTGAAGCTGATATCGGCAGGGGAAGAGATTATGTAAGTTAGGTTCCACTTTAAGTATTGCTTGCTTTATCAGCTGCCACTTGGTACTGAGCGGTGCTGCTAAGCTAGTCATTGAAGTAGAGCTGCCACAACGAGGCGACGTAATCGATTACATTGAGTACAAAAATAAGTCGACGTGCGTGCAGGGCGTCGATGCGTCACTGTGCTCAGTATCTCCCGCTCTCCTCCGTGCTGCCATCCCCCTCTCCATGCATCTGTCCCCCTCCGTGCCGCCACCCCCCTCTCTTCTCCCCCTCTGTGCTGCCGTCCCCCTCTCTTCTCCCCCTCCGTGCATCTGTCACTCTCCGTGCCGCCGTCCCCCTCTCTTCTCCCCCTCCGTGCTGCCGCCCCCCTCTCTCTTCACTTCTCCCCCTCCGTGCTGCCGCCCCCCTCTTGCTTCTCTTCTCCCCCTCCATGCTGCCATCCCCCTCTCTCTTCTCTGTGTCCCCCTCCATGCTGCCGTCCCCCTCTCTCTTCTCTGTGTCCCCCTCCATGCTGCCACCCCCTCTCTCTTCTCTGTGTCCCCCTCCGTGCTGCCGTCCCCCTCTCTCTTCTCTGTGTCCCCCTCCGTGCTGCCGTCCCCCTCTCTCTTCTCTGTGTCCCCCTCCGTGCTGCCAACCCCCTCTCTCTTCTCCCCCTCTGTGCTGCCGCCCCCCCCCCCCTCGGTATCTCAGGATGGAGAGTGGAGGTAAACCCAGCTCCTTCGTTTTCAGAATGGACAGAGTCAGTAACCACTGACTCTGTCCATTCACATAACTGAAACATTGTAACCTCCTGTGATTACGATGTCTTAGTTAATGAATGGAGAGAAGCCGCTGGCTTCTCTCCATTCATTATCAGTGCAGCAGAGGCTGCAGAGAAAGGGACTGGGGAATCTCTGTCCCCGGTCCCTTTCCCTGTCTCAAATGGGAGATGTCAGAGGTCTGTTAAGACCCCTGATATCTCACCATAGCCCCCCCCCCCCCCCAACAGGGCTAATAAAAAAACATTGCAATAAATAATAATAAAAAAAAATTGTAAAAAAAAATAATAAAAAAACAAAACACACTGATACTGTCCCCACACACCCTCCCCCTTAAAAAAAGAAAACATTGCAAAAAATAAATTATAAACATTCATGAACTTCTGAACAGAAAATATAAAGTTAAGATAAAAGATATATATATATATATATATATATATATATATATATATATATATACAGTGCCTTGCGAAAGTATTCAGCCCCCTTGAACTTTTCAACCTTTTGCCACATTTCAGGCTTCAAATATAAAGATATAAAATTTTTATTTTTTGTGAAGAATCACCAACAAGTGGGACACAATTGTGAAGTGGAACGGAATCTATTGGATTTTTTAAACTTTTTTAACTAATAAAAAAATGAAAAGTGGGGCGTGCAAAATTATTCGGCCCCCTTGCGTTAATACTTTGTAGAGCCACCTTTTGCTGCGATTACAGCTGCAAGTCGCTTGGGGTATGTCTCTATCAGTTTTGCACATCGAGAGACTGAAATTCTTGCCCATTCTTCCTTGCAAAACAGCTCAAGCTCAGTGAGGTTGGATGGAGAGCGTTTGTGAACAGCAGTTTTCAGCTCTTTCCACAGATTCTCGATTGGATTCAGGTCTGGACTTTGACTTGGCCATTCTAACACCTGGATACGTTTATTTGTGAACCATTCCATTGTAGATTTTGCTGTATGTTTGGGATCATTGTCTTGTTGGAAGATAAATCTCCGTCCCAGTTTCAGGTCTTTTGCAGACTCCAACAGGTTTTCATCCAGAATGGTCCTGTATTTGGCTGCATCCATCTTCCCCTCAATTTTAACCATCTTCCCTGTCCCTGCTGAAGAAAAGCAGGCCCAAACCATGATGCTGCCACCACCATGTTTGACAGTGGGGATGGTGTGTTGAGGGTGATGAGCTGTGTTGCTTTTACGCCAAACATATCCCTTTGCATTGTGGGCAAAAAGTTCGATTTTGGTTTCATCTGACCAGAGCACCTTCTTCCACATGTTTGGTGTGTCTCCCAGGTGGCTTGTGGCAAACTTTAGACGAGACTTTTTATGGATATCTTTGAGAAATGGCTTTCTTCTTGCCACTCTTCCATAAAGGTCAGATTTGTGGAGTGAACGACTGATTGTTGTCCTATGGACAGACTCTCCCACCTCAGCTGTAGTTCTCTGCAGTTCATCCAGAGTGATCATGGGCCTCTTGGCTGCATCTCTGATCAGTCTTCTCCTTGTCTGAGCTGAAAGTTTAGAGGGACGGCCAGGTCTTGGTAGATTTGCAGTGGTCTGATACTCCTTCCATTTCAAAATGATCGCTTGCACAGTGCTCCTTGGGATGTTTAAAGCTTGGGAAATATTTTTGTATCCAAATCCGGATTTAAACTTCTCCACAACAGTATTACGGACCTGCCTGGTGTGTTCCTTGGTCTTCATGATGCTCTCTGCGCTTTCAACAGAACCCTGAGACTATCACAGAGCAGGTGAATTTATACAGAGACTTAATTACACACAGATGGATTCTATTTATCACCATCAGTCATTTAGGACAACATTGGATCATTCAGAGATCCTCGCTGAACTTCTGGAGTGAGTTTGCTGCACTGAATGTAAAGGGGCCGAATAATTTTGCACGCACCACTTTTCAGTTTTTTATTTGCTAAAAAAGTTTAAATTATCCAATAGATTTCGTTCCACTTCACAATTGTGTCCCACTTGTTGGTGATTCTTCACAAAAAATTAAAATGTTATATCTTTATGTTTGAAGCCTGAAATGTGGCAAAAAGTTGAAAATTTCAAGGGGGCCGAATACTTTCGCAAGGCACTGTGTGTATATATATATATATATACATATATATATATATATATAATTTCTTTTATCTTAACTTTACAAAAAATAAGTACATAAAAAAGGTAAGAATATAAGTACATACGCTCGTATCAGTTACATTGTTCCAGCCATCTCTATTGACTATAGAACATGTTATGGAAAAGGGGAGAGAGGGAGGAGTTCTGTAGTCCTGTTCTAATGTGACAACGCCTCTCTTCCATAGTAGTAGCAGTAGTAGGATAAGTGAATGTAGTCCAGGATCACCAGCTGTAATTAAAGGAACAAAAAGTCTGGAGGACAACTACTTGAGCCATCACATTCAAGCACTGGTAAACTGCAATATATAACATTTGTCGCCTTGAATTTAGGAGAGGGGGGTAATTTGGTGTACTGAACAGAAAACAGTCCAAGTTGTTTTAGGGCCTGAGGCACATGAAAAGGTCTGTGAAGTCCAGTTGTGTGAAAATCTGTGGCTGTTGCTCTTAGATTTAGTAAAGCTTGAACATGTATTCCAAACTCTGTCTCCTGGTGTTTTTTTACAACTGTAATCCCTTCAATGTATAGAAGCCAATGGTATTACAATGGTTCAGGTACATATCTTTCTATTTTTGTACAGTTAGGCAACACTTCTTTAGATAGAGTGGGTAACAGTGGTGGCCCTTCCATACAGGGGAGCAGGGATTCCAATGTGTTTTTTTTTCTAGAAGCACGTTATTAGAGCCAGAGGCACTAAAAGGCTTAAAAAAAAGGGTGGGCTTGGGCACAGTGTCCACCCAGTTGTGTAACAATAGCAAATTAATATTCGCTACTGCCTACCTGATTCTCCTTCCGGCCAATCGGGAAGTGATCGTCCTGAGACCCGTCACCTGATTATCCGAGAGGAGAAAGGATCCTATTGCCTGCCGAGGAGGAGGAGGAGAGAGAAGATGCAGGGGAAGCCACTAGGAGGAGGAGATGCATGGTGAAGCCACCGCCCGCCGTCCGGATGAAGCGCTGCCTGTGAACTAGGTGGGGTAAGTGCGGGGCTGGTGATCGACACCCCCCCCCCCAAAAAAAAAAATATGCCACCAACTGCCACTGGTGTGTAAGTATTAAGAATACTGTATGAAATTCTACATTGTGTGGTTGTCACTGGAACAAGAATAAAGGGTAAATCTAAGAGAGACAACTGTTTTAGTGACAACTGTCTATTATTATTATTCAGGATTTATATTGTGTGCATAGGTAGGAGAAAACAAAGTCAAGGGTGTTGTCATCAGTGTGAGTAGAAGCAAGTATATATTGCTTCTGGACAAAAGAGGAGGTTAGACGGAGGTGTTTAGAAGTAGCAGGAGTGTTAATATTAACTGGGATGTTAAAGTCAACGAGAATGATTGTGAGGATTTCAGAAGAGAGAAAGTAGGGTAGCGAAGCAGAGAAGTCTTCAGGGAAGGTTAATATCAGTCCAGGGTTTGGGTGGTAAATCACAGCAATTCTTAAAGTGATTGTAAAGAAAAAAAAAGATTTAAAAAAAATAACACGTTATACTTACCTGCTCTGTGCAGTGGTTTTGTACAGAGCAGCCCCAATTCTCCTCTTCTTGGGTCCCCTGCCAGTGCTCAGCCCTGCCCCCCGCCTCGCTAGCTGTGAAGGACTGCAGTGGGAGCCAATGGCTCCTGCTGCTGCATCTCAGCAAATTACTAGGAAGAGACCTGGGAGGGCCTCGGGTCTCAAGCACATTGCTGGATCGAGATCGGGCTTAGATAAGTATTAAGGTTTTTTACCTTCATGCATAGAATGCACAAAGGTAAAATACCTTCAGCCTTTACAACCACTTTAAAGAAGCTGGAGCAAATAGACATATACAATGTGCCTCAAATGATGAGAGTGACAGAGAGGGAGGTGGGTAAAGTACCTGAAAGGTGCTATGTGGGGATGGAAGGATTCCAACTCCACCTCCCTTCCATCCACTGGGTCTGGGGAGTGAGTCCAGAGGAGGCCACCATGGGAGAGGGAAACAGGAGCAGTGTCGGATTCATGAAGCTAGGTTTCAGTAACAGCAAGTAGATTAAAGGAGTTAGTGATATAGAGGCTGTATACAGAGGTGAGTTTGTTACAGACAAAGCGGGCATTCCAAAGGGTACAAGAGAAGTGGAGGCTGGTTTTGGGAAGAGGAGTAATAGAAACAAAATTGTGTGAATTGCAGGTGCTAAAAGAAGGCATGGGGTGATGTGAATGTTGAGCAAAGTTTGGGTAGAGGCCCAGGGTTTAGGGATAAAGCTTCAGAGGTTAAGAGAAGCAGAATGGTGAGGGAGGTAGTATGGGAGTGTGATTTATATGAAGGGACATGCCCCAGTGTCCTGGAGGTTTTATTAGCATCTGGGTTTAGAATTAGCAGGAGTTGGTGAGTGCAGTAATAAGGAGAGGGTGAGGAGAATTCCTCCACTTTGAAAATATTTTCTTTCACTTCCAGTTGTGTCTCCAGAACAGGAAATTAATGATAGTTTCGACAATAGGACACAACAATAAATAATGGAGTTTAAATATTCCTTATATTATTTAAATTTAAAAAAGTATAATTAAATATACTTTAAAGTGTTTGTAAACCCAAAATAGTTTTTTAATTAAGGCTTGCATCTTGTACAGTATAGGATTTCTTGTCATCTGTGCCCAGTCTTGCCATGAAGTGTTAATCCAGATCTGAGCAGTCCTCCTATGTTTTTTCAGTGAGATAAAAACTGACACAGAGAAAAAGGAGTAAATTCTTCCCCCTTTCTGTGAGTTACAGGTGATTTGCATATCTCATGCAGGAGCCTGAGAGACGCATTTTGTGTACTTCAAAACCCCTCCTCCACACCTCAGCATGATTGGGCATGCTGAAATCATGTGGTGACTTTTCTGGGTTTTGACTGGATGTTAATGATCACAGCAGAAGTTCAGTGTAAGAAATACACAGGAGAAAATGCATGTTGACAAGGGGAGTGTATAGGTGGGTGGGGGTCTACTGACATCACAAACTCCACCCACCGAGCTCCGGATAATAGACCCACCTACAGAATCTGCAGTTTTTCAGGTCTCATAACAGACAGCGGGGAGACAGTGGACAGGTAAGGATACATGCAGGAGGCATGTATATCCTTCTAGATAACCACTATGGCAGTAGTTTAGAAAGGATGAGAGTGGGTTTACATCCACTTTAAATTTAATTTGCCATTTAACTGCACGTTACCCATTTCTCATGATCTTTCAAAAAAAATTGTCCTGCCGTGTTGTCAAAATTCTATGTAATTCTGTTTCATCAGCAAAAAGCAATGTTTTGTCCACAGCAGTTCTGATAATTCATTGACTGTTAGAAAAGCAGACACCCTGCAATTCCGCTGGCCTTGTGTATATATTATATAAACAATATTATATACACAGGCCATCATCATTTCCTTATATCTCATCAACTGCGCCAAAAAAAAAAAATCCCCAATGCACTTGCATGGTGCTGTTTCACATGCGTGCAGATGTAGCATACTGAAGACACACATTCCACAAAAGGAGCCAGGATTTTTTGTACAGACTTGTACAGTATGTTGGAATACGCTGCCTCCATTCCACACACATGCTTTTTATTCTTCCAAGTTTCAGAGGATTTTTGTAGATAAAGAAAAGAATGGAAATCAATCCACTAATAATAATCATTGTCATGCAGATATCTGGCTTTACCCACTACTATAATGAGAATTTGTTCTTTAAAAGGCAATTATTATTAAATTAAAGGAACAATGAGCATATTTCACAAACTGGTTATATCAATTTAATATTTTTCAAGTATAAATATGTAAATACTTCAAATGAACAGAAATGGGTAGGTATAAAATCAAATTGGGAAACTGGTGTAAGATAAAACTCACTTCTTTCTTGCCAGCAATACCATAGTCATCACTTTTTAGTCTTTTAATTTTCAGCTAACAATTTATATTGTACAGGAAAGTCATTACCATTATCATGATTTGTTATATTGTACAGTAGCTTATCATTACTCGCTACATTTAAAGCCCAACTCTGGGTTGCTTTAAAACCTACCCATGTTGTGAAGTCACCCCCCTGCGCTGCATGGGTTAATGCTTATTTTGCTGGGGGGGGGGGGGGGATTTCTCTCTCCTCTGCTGACTGGCTTCATGTAAACCCTAAGGCCCCTTTCACAGTGGGGCGTTTTTCCGCTGCTACATCGCAAAAAATAGGGCATGTATAGCGCCTGAAAAAAAACGTCCCCCTTTCACTCCAGTGTGAAAGACGGAGGGCTTTCACACTGGAGCGGTGCGCTGGCAGGACAGTGAAAAAAGTCACCGCTCCTAAACCGCTCCTACCCATTGAAATCAATGGGGCAGCGTGGCTATACTGCCGGCAAAGCTCCTGCAGCGGTGCTTTGCGGGTGGTTTTAACCCTTGTCGGCCGCTAACAGGAGTTAAAACCGCCTGCTAGCAGCCGAATACTGCCGCTAAAACGACGGTATAGCGGCTCTATTTTTACCGCCGACGCCGCTCCCTCCCCAGTGTTAAAGGGGCCTTACTGAGTGACATTTAGTTAACTAAGGTACTGTTTATTGCAAACAATTGCAGAACAGTGGGTTTGTGGTTAGAACCTCTGTCTTGCAGCACTGGAGTCTTTGGTTTGAACCCTGGTTTAGAACACTATCTGCACAGCGTTTGCATTTCCCTTTGTGCTTGCATGGGTTTCTTCACGTTTTCCAAAGACATGCTGGTAGGTTAACTGGCTGCTGTCTAAATTGGTCCTAGTATATGCTGTATGTACAGTTGTACTCATAATACTCTGGCAGAATTTATGATTTCTTGGCCATTTTTACAGAACATGAATGATAACACAAAAACTTTTCTTTCACTCATGGTTAGTGTATGGCTGAAGCCATTTATTATCAGTCAACTGTCTTTACTCTTTTTAAATCATAATGACAATAGAAACTGCCCAAATGACCCTGACCAAAAGTTTACATACCCTGGTGACTTTGGCCTGATAACATGCATACCAGTTGACACAAAGCGGTTTGAATGGCTATTAAAGGTAACCATCCTCACCTGTGATCTGTTTGCCTATAATTAATGTGTGTGTATAAAAAGTCAATGAGTTTCTGGACTCCTGACAGACCCTTGCATCTTTCATCCAGTGCTGCACTGATGTTTCTGGATTCTAAGTAATGGATAAGGAAAAAGAATTGTCAAAGGATCTGCAGGAAAAGGTAGTTGAATTGTATAAAACAGGAAATGGCTTTTAAAAAGACATCCAAGGAATTGAGAATGCCAATCAGCAGTGTTCAAACTCTAATCAATAAGTGGAAAATACAGGGTTCTGTTGAAACAAAACCACAGCAGGTAGACCAACTAAAATTTCAGCCACACCTGCCAGGAAAATTGTTCGGGATACAAAAAAGAACCCACAAATAACTTCAGGTGAAGTACAGGACTCTGAAAACATGTGATGTGAGGCACAATAAGGAGGCACTTGAAGAAAGATGGGCTGCATGGTCGAGTCGCCAGAAGAAAGCCATTACTACGCAAATGCCACAAAGTATCCCGGTTACAATACGCCAAACGGTACAGAGACAAGGCTTAAATCTTCTGGAGTGGCCATCTCAGTCTCCTGACCTCAGTCAGCCACTCTGGGGAGATCTCGAACGTGCAGTTCATACAAGACAGCCCAAGAATTTACAGGAACTGGAGGCTTTTTGCCAAGAGGAATGGGCAGCTTTACCATCTGAGAAGATAAAGAGCCTCATCCACAAATACCACAAAAGACTTCAAGCTGTCATTGATGTTAAAGGGGGTGAGAGCTGGGGTATGTAAACTTTTGATCAGGGCCATTTGGCTAGTTTCTGTTGCCATTATGATTTAAAAAGAGTATATACAGTTGATTAATAATAAATGGCTTCAGCAAAACACTAACCATGAGTGAAAGAAACATTTTTGTTTTATCATTCATATTCTCCCATATTCTTTGAAAAATGGCCACAAAATCATAAATTCTGCCAGGGTATGTAAACTTATGAGCACAACTGTATGTGAGATGAGGACCTTAGGCTGCATTCACATGGACGATTTGCTGGTAAGAATAAGTAGACACTGCATGCACACTCTATGTATGAACAGCTGCAGCTGTCAGACTTTTACTCTGTAAAAATCAATGGCAGGTGCTGCTGTTCGCAGTCAGTGTGCGCCCAGGGTCAGAGTTCTGGCCGCAGGTAATTGTTCAGTTTATATGCAGCCATAGCACAGTGTTACTATGCCCAGAGGTGCATATTCGGTCATGTGAATGTAGTCTTGTGGTATTAAACCAAAAATGTAATATATTACAGCTTACCAATCATGAGGTGTGGTGGATGCATTTGTTTTCTTTTTAGGATTTTTTTTCCCTCTGCATTCATCTAGTGATCTAGCCAGTAACACACTTCCTGTATTAGAGAGCCCCACACTGGATGAAGGAGAACAGGGGACTTTGGACAGCAGCATTGTCAGTCTGGGGGAGAATCAAAGTGATAGATGGACTAGCAGATTTAGATACACTAACAAATTAAAGCCAAACTCCAGCTCACAATGCAATTACAGTAAATTTTTTCTTCTTTTGGGATAAAGGTTCTTACATGAATAAATAAAATCTGATCATTGTAAGCACCCATCTCAGTGGTAAATGGCTTGTCTCAACCCTCTAACTGCTACATTTGTAGTAGTTTGTTTTGTAGAAAAAACATAGACTTGCTGTCTGGATGTAAATAAGGGGCAGAAAGCCTAAAGGGTAACTCCATTTTCATGAGGGAAAAAAAATAGCAAATAAAGAAAAATAATATAGCACATATAATTATGAGACTAATCATATTGTAATTGAATGTTATTAAAAATGACCTTTCCTTTTCAATCTGCAGCCACTGTATTTTCTGAGAATGCAATATGGCTACCTGGAGTTGTTCTATACACAGAATGTGTACTGACCACTCCCCAGAAACATAATTTACTGCTTGTGTGATTGGCTCACCAATTTTCCCAGAAGTCTGCCAAAGATACAAGTCAGATTTCAGGCATCCCCTGCAACAAAAGTGTCATTTTTGGAGAGATACTTTCAATAGGAACACGTCTAAAGGGATGCAGGCCCAGCAGATGTCCTCATTAGTGCCCTGCAGCTGCACACTTGACAGTTAATTATGAAACCACTCCCATTAGACCCACTCAGTACAGAGGCACAGACAAACACACAGGGATTTCTTCAGAATAACAGAAGGAAGGAATCTGCAACAAAGGTTGTTATAATTCTTGCAATGTACATCGATCACCCAGAGGGGAATGTTTTTTTTTTCTCCACAAAAGTGGAGTTACGTTTTAAACAAGAAAACAAATGTAGCCATGAGCCATCACATCTTAGAATTGGTAAGCTGCAATATAAAAAGTGCTTTTGGGTTTAATGCCACTTTAAGCTCTTCGAGGACTGGTGGACTTTGATGGACTGATGTGAAAGAACAATATAAAGGACGTTATATTCTTTTCCCACTCTATCCAACATAGAAAAAAACATTTTGGCTTGACATAACGTTCTTTTCTCTTTACATTTGGCTTTCAATCGTGTTACTTATGACGTGTGTACTATATTCACCCCACTACCTGCTCTCTTGTATTTTTAGTGGTGTTTTTTCCATCCGCCCATCGGGTGCGGCGCTCCTCGCCTGAATTCCTGGACCCGGTTCTTCAGAAATCTGTGCCTGAGGTGGAGTTGCTTTATGAGGTCAGTGGAAAATGTATACATCATTTCCAGGATGAGCCAAGACAAGAGACTTGTTCTTCTATACAGAGCTGAAATTGTTCTACTTAAGATTTACATTCTTTTCTCCAAAACACTTACAGACATTTCATACTTTGCTACTAAATTACTATAAATACATTTTAACAAGTTGGCTGATGTTAAAGCTCAAATCTACTTTACATTTTTTATTCTTAAATAAGTTACTCAGTGATTCCAAAAAATAAAAATATGCAACTCTGCAATGCTCACCTCCTCTTCAACACTGCCCTCCATAGACTCACCCGCTCTGTGATCTCGTACTGGTCCTCTTTACTCACCTCCTCTCCAGCACTGCCCTCCACAGACTCACCCGCTCTGTGATCCATCATGGGTGCTCTTTACTTACCTCCTCTCCAGCACTGCCCTCCACAGACCTATCCACTCTGTGATCCAGCACTGGTGCTGTTTATTCACCTGCTCTCCAGCACTACCCCCCACAGATTCACCCACTCTGTGATCCAGCACTGGTGCTGTTTATTCACCTCCTCTCCAGCACTACCCCCCACAGATTCACCCACTCTGTGATCCAGCACTGGTGCTGTTTATTCACCTGCTCTCCAGCACTACCCCCCACAGATTCACCCACTCTGTGATCCAGCACTGGGGCTCTTTACTCACCTCCTCTCCAGGAATGCCCTCCACAGACTCACTCGCTCTGTGATCCAGCACTGGTAATCTTTACTCACCTCCTCTCCAGGATTGCCCTCCACAGACTCACTCGCTCTGTGATCCAGCACTGGTAATCTTTATTCACCTCCTCTCCAGCACTGCCCTCCACAGACTCACCCGCTCTGTGATCCAGCAATGGTGCACTTTACTCACCTCCTCTCTAGTATTGCCCCCCACAGACTCACCCGCTCTACGATCCACCACTGATGCTCTTTAATCACCTCTTCTCCGGCACTGCCCTTCACAGACTCACCTCTGTGATCCATTGAGGTTAAATAAGGCCCAACATCAGAGTTATGAACAGCCTGAAACACATGTATGACTTCAGCTGGGGGAACATGAGCCACTGATTGAGCACCACTCAACTAAAGACTTCAGATGTCTATCAAAATTTTTAAAACACATACTTTCCATCCAAAAAAGTCCAGTGCTGTCTTCTTTGCCCCCAAAGTCTCTGCAGCTTTTTTTCCTGCACCACCATCTTTGATTCCAAAGCTGCCTTGCATTTCTTGATCACTTACAGATGCCCCCATTGCTGAAGCGATGCTCTGCATATGTGAGAGTTCAGGAAGACTGTCCAGAAGCCTACCAGGGGGTACATCATCCTCGCCTAAGTCCATGCACACTGGACGTTATAAAAACACCAGTAGCGTTAGCTGTAGAAAGCTGTAGCTGTAGAATGAGTATTGCAGTATTTTTGCAATAATGTTTTTCAGCGTTTTTTATTAGGGTTAGAGCATTTTTACAGCTGAAAAAAACTCCTCTTAAAACCCACTAGCTCTGGGGGATTTTTTCCAGCCAGAAAACGCCCCTGCCAAAAAACTGTAAAAACATCCAGTGTGCATGAGGCCTTATACTGACCATACATGTTAGAAATGATATTCAGTTTGATTGTTTTTTTTTTTTTATACAATTATTCATTACTTATCAATACTGTCTTTACTTTTTTCTCTGCAATCCTTTTAGGCTCTATGCACACTAGTGTTTTTTTAAGTTCCTAGAAGCTATTATAAGCATTTTATTTCTGCTTCTAGAAGCTAATAGTGTTTATCCTATGTGTCTGTGCACACTATTTGACGCTGGAGGCGTTTTTAAAGCTTTGGTATTTAGGAACAAAAAAAAATAACGTTTTTGTAGAGTTTGTGGGAGCATTTTTCCAGCAGAAAACAATGCTAAATGCTACTAAACGCTCCTAACAGCTTTTTTCAAGCGTTTTTCTTTTCTTCATGTACTGTAAAAACTGATAATAAAACGCTAATTCTCCTAAAAGCTTCTAAAAACTACTAAAATGCTACTACAAGCCGGCACATAAAAATGCTATTAGCATTTTTCATTCAGCATTTTTACTAGCGTTTTTTGAGCTTATAAAAAAAAACGCTAGTGTGCATGGAGCCTGTCAGGGAACAAGCATAAACACAGCAAACCTTCAAACAATAGCAGAAGATCTAATTACAATTAACAATACAAACAATGATCACCTCCCTCCTCAGCCTAGTAGGCAACAGATTATAGCAGAAGTAGACTGTTCGGCCTGTGACCAGCTCTTTCAATTAACATGTTGAGTTCAGAATCAAAGAAACCAGGAATAGTCTTTATATATATCCTGGGAGATATTGTGGATAAATATTACTGTTGCATTTTAAGTAACTACCTTCTCATTGTCCATTAAACAGCTGTCCATCATTTTTCTCAGTCACCTTGTGCCCCTAATAGACACAGGATGATTTAGACATCGGAGGTGCATGAGGAACTGAAACAAGGGCTTCCCAACCTATTCAAGGGATTCTGGGTTCCATGGGCCCCCCGACCAAAGTCACTCCCGTCACAGAGCTTTAAAGTATGATTGACCCGATTACATTTAAAGTAAAATCATTACAGCTTGTATTCATTGGTGTTACTGTCATGCACTGGCTTTTACCTTCAAACACACTGAAACAACAACACATGCATACTTTGCCTACAATGAAAATGCATCTCCAATAGGACTTGCTTGGTTCAGAGACTTCAAGGAAACACAAGGCAGGCCATGTGCATCCTCAGAAATATCATCTACACCAGTGGTCACCAACCAGTAGTCTGTGGACCACTGATGGTCCATGAGTGTAGAATATGTATGTGTTGTATTTACATAGCTGAATGAGGACCTGGGGGTGGGAACAGGAAGTAGGAAGAAATAGGTTTTACATGTGTCTCTCTGCTGGCTGGAATAAACAAGCTCTTCACAAGATCCATCTGACTATTCATCATTGCTTCTACAAAATCGACATGGTAACATAAGTGGAATTGCTGAAACATCCTGGCTCAGAACATGGCATAAAACACCTAATCTTTGATGATAAAATTGCTAACAACTAGCATTGTGTATATAAGGTTGGCAACCACTGATTATTGAAGTGAATGGGAATGTACTGATGCTAGTTTCATAATTCATCTCAATCAATGCTAGTGAAAACAAGCCTTTAAGTTGACCATAGATGACTCTTTTTGTTAAACCAGCCAGCAGGCTGATTGAAAAAAATAATAGATTCATTCATCCACACAGGAGAGGTGAATGGAGGAATCCTCCCCGCTGAAACATTGTATTGTGACAGTGGGACTCCTCCTCTGTCACAACACACTGATCAGTGGCTGCAGCCTCTGATTGGGAAATGTTTTCCAACATTTCCATTCAGCAGACATCGATTCAAAGATCGACTTCTGTGGGGATGGTCATAGATGGATCATAGATGGATCGGTTCCTGCTGATCTGTACTGAGACTCATTTTGATCCATCTATATATTACAATCACAAAACAAACTTGAACCCTCTTTTTTAAATTGCGACATGTGTAGGCTTCAGGAAGGGGAAGCACAAAAAAGGCAGGCCAACCAAAACATAATTGTACTTTTTGACCATAGGTGTGCGCAGGAGGTGTGGCTTGGCACACCCTAATCACTACATGCAGTGCCAATTCCCCCTACTGCCCAGGCTTCCCCCCGTGTTGGTCAACCCCCCACCCCGCAGTGCTGCTGGCTTCCTACCTCTCCTCTCCCCTGGCTGTTGAAGAGAATGTTTTAGGATGGACAGTGAGGGAAGGGGCTAGTAAATATTGAATTTACTGGCCCTTCCTTTTCTAAATGAACACAGTGAACACTTGCTCGCTGTGTTCATTTATAAGTGAAGCATAGTAAACCGTGTTTACTATGCTTCAGTTTGTGAATGAACAGGAAACCGCTCAGCACAGAGCACTTCCTATTCCTTCACTGTCCGAGAAAGGCATGTGTGTTTTGAGCTTTGGGGCGCACACCCTAATGCAACAGGCTGTGCGCACCAATGTTTTTGGCAGAGATCTTCTTTAAAAGCTAAGTCTGCCTTTGGGATGTAACATGAAACATGGTCAAAGTCTGAAACCCCCTCCTCTCTGGCATTTTCCACCTCCTCCTATTCAATCCAGGGTTTCTTCTCCCCACAGGCTCAGACTATTTTTTTATTGGATAGAGATCTGAGAATGAAGAGACTATAAGTCCCATCTTCTACTGCAGTAGTTCATAGTTCTCAATATGTTATCATACTTGTAGTCCACTGAATTCTTCCAGCCTTGTAATCAAAGGTCCAAACCTCTGTACAGACCTACAGCTGGAGGAATAGTCCACAGGAGGCTGTGCATTGTACCAATACATCTCTGATTAGTGTTGTAACACATTGCAGGCTGCAGTGCAAAAATAAATGAAAATAAAATGCACATTATATATTTTTTTAACAATGTAAGTGCATTTATTATTTTTTTGCAAAAAAAAAGTACAATACAGAAGAGGTTAAAAGCCTGAGTTTTCAGGTACAGAAATTATTTTGTAGTAGACATTGATACATGTAGCCTAAGTGCACCACCCCTTGGTAAGTAAATGAATAACAGCTACTAGAACTCATTTTATTTTATTTTTTTAAATTGTAGCATTCTACTGCAGCCATGTGTAGACTATAGTCCTCCAATTGTATAGGTGATATAGGGAAGTTTGCTTGCTGGTCTCTGTATTTTCAAAAAAGAGTAGGCAGAGGTCAAGTGACCCAAATGACAGCCACCTATATTTTGTTTTCGTCGTATTTATGTTTTTTTTTTATTATTATTTTATGGTTACCTCACCTTGCTCATCAGACCTATTCCCTGTAAATTCTTATTAAAGCTCAGTTAAAACCTCACACACATTTTTTTCTCTTTATAGTTCTCCCCATGTATGCATCTCAACCCAACTTGGGCTACCATTGTTTTTTTTCCTGTTTTTTGTTTTTTTATTTAGGTCCCACAGATGATTAAATACACTCGAAAATGTTTTTGTTTCATTACTCACGTTAGTGTGAACTATACTTCTGTTGTTCTTTTTTTTTTTGCAACATGATGTCCTCAGTCCTCCAGGTTAAATGAAGCTTAGTGCCGAACCTGAAAGACTGAGAACATGTGAGTGCAGGGTGTCATGGACCCACCCCCTCATGGAGTGTCCCCGTGGTGCCTTGAACTCAAGAGCATCATTGAGGACCACCAAGCAAAGATCCATAGAGGAACAGAGGTAAGTATAGTGAAAAAAGCATAAAATAAACAAGGGGGACATAAAGATGTTTGGGGGTGGGGGCAAAACACAGGTTTTGAAATACCTTTTCCCTCAGTGGACACTTATGCTAAGGGTTGTGCTAAGGGGTGCGGCTGTTACTCAGCTCTGCCAGCATTGAGCAAAAGAGTGCCCTCCCACTCTTTTGCTCAATGCTGGCAGAGCTGAGTAACAGCCGCACACCTTAGCACAACCCTTAGCATAAGTGTCCTAACAAAGAGCTGTAATGAAGAGAAATAGGAGAGGCGTGTCTGACCAGGTCTATTAGATTACAGAGTACACTGCACAGCACAGTGAAACACTAGACCCTACTGAACTGTGCAGTCATATTTATACATTCAGCACAATGGTTTTACAGGACAGTGGATGTAAATCAGTGACGGCCTGTCCATTACGGGCACGTGGGTGTCGCCCCCTCTATCCATGCGTCCGGCCCTCAGATCTACATACAAGGCGCCGGACTATGGATTCCAATGGGGGATCGTTTTTTTTCTTTTAAGCACATCGTTAGAGCCAGAGTCTCTCATAGGCTTCAAAAAAAGGGTGGGCTCAGGAGGCAGAGCACTGCGCTCCATGCCCACCCAGCTGTGTGAGAATAGCAGTCGGTGGTCGTCGGGGAGGGGTTGTTTGCCCTCCCCCCCCCCCCCCCGCAAAAACATAAAATTTTTAAAAAATGACAACCGCCACTGACCAAGTATAGAAATCGATGTTGTATTTCTGTATCTGTGGATTGAATTTGGCCTTTAACCCCCCTGACGGTATTCCCGAGTCTGGCTCGGGGGGGAATTTTTATACCAAAAGCGGTAACCCCAAGCCAGACTTACCTTCTCCCTCGGATACAGCGATGTCCCCGCTCTGTACGAGCGAGCCGTGTCTCACTCGATCTATCACGGAGCCGATCTCCGTGCCCTGCGAGCGTTGCGATGCACGGGGACATAGATCGGCGCCAAATTCAAAAAGTGAAACACACAGTATACATACAGTATAATGTAATCTTACAGATTACATTGCTGTATGTAATTATTTCACATCCCCTTTGTCCCTAGTGGTCTGCCCAGTGCCCTGCATGCAGTTTTATATAATAAAAACTGTTCTTTATGCCTGGAAACTGGATGTCTGCTAGACTCTGGTTTGGACAGATTTAAGTGAGTTATTCCTAAGAATTACAGGACTACAATATAAAACGCCAAATTTTCATGTAAAATAATTGTACCGCTTTTAGCACCTAAAATCCGAAATAATCGTACCACCAAGGAGGTTAAGGAGCAACTGCATTGAACAATAAACTTACAATGATGGTGAATGAGGAGGTAGACTAGACAATGTAATTGGCTATCCTTTAGTACAGGTGCATCTCAAAAAAATTGAAATATCATCAGTACAGTTAATTTATTTCAGTAATTCAATTCAAAAAGTGAAACTCGTATATTATATAGATTCATTACACACAAAGTGATATATTTTAAGGATTACTTTCTTTTAATTTGTATGATTATGACTTACAGCTAGTGAAAAACAAAATTCTGTATCAGAAAATGTGAATATTGTGAAAAAGTTCAGTATCGTAGACTCATGGGGGATTATTTACTAAAGGCAAATCCACTTTGCACTACAAGTGCAAAGTGCACTTGAAATAGCACTGAAAGTGGACTTGGAAGTGCAGTCGCTGTTGATCCGAGGGGGACATGCAAGGAAAAGAAAAAAACAGCATTTTAGCTTGCACGTGATTGGATAATAAAATCAGCAGAGCTTCCCCTCATTTCAGATCAACCCCTCAGATTTACAGGGACTGCACTTCCAAGTGTCCAGAACACAGTCATTGACGCTGGCTGTTCACAGAGTGATGTATTTAAGCATATTAATGGACAGTTGAGCGAAAGGAAAAGCCGTGGTAGGAAAAAGTGCACAAGCAACAAGGATAACAGGAGCCTTGAGAGGATTGTGAAACAAAGGTTATTCAAGAATTTGTGGGAGATTCACAAGGAGAGGACTACGGCTGGTGTCAGTGCTTCAAGAACCACACGCAGACGTAGCTAGGACATGGGCTACTATTACTATACTATACTATAACTATTGCATTCCTTGTGTCAAGCCACTTCTGAATCAGAGACAACATCAGAATCGTCAGAAAAAGGACTGGACTGTTGCTCAGTGGTTCAAAGTCCTCTTTGCATTTCGTTTGGAACTCAAAGTCCCAGATTCTGGAGGAATAGTGGAGAGGCACAAAATCCAAGTTGCATGAGGTCCAGTGGGAGTTTCAATAGTCCGTTATGATTTGGGCAGCCAGGTCATCTGCTGGTGGTGTTCCACTGTGTTTTATCAAGTCCAGCGCAGCCCTCTACCAGGAAATTCTAGAGCACTTCATGCTTCCCTCTGCACACCAGCTTTATGGAGATACTGATTTAATTTTCCACCAGGACTTGGCACCTGCCTACACTGCCAAAAGTACATCAATACTTGGGTTAATGATCATGGTATCACTGTGCTTGATTGGCCAGAAAACTCACCTGACCTAAACCCCATAGAGAATCTGTGGGGTATTGTCAAGAGGAAAATGAGAGACACCTGACCCAACAATGCAGAGGAGCTGAAGCTGAATCAAAGCAACCTGGGCTTCCACAACACCTAAGCAGTGACAGGCTGATCGTCTCCATGCCTCTCTGCATTGATACTATAATTCATGCAAAAGGAGCCCAGACCAAGTATTGAATGAATACAATACTGTACATGGACATACTTTTCAGTAAGCCAACATCTCTGTATTAAAACTCCTTTTTTTTTTTTTATTAGTCTTATGTAATATTCAAATTTTCTGAGATACTGAATTTTGGGTTTTCACTAGCTGTAAGCCATATTCACTGAAATTAAAAGGAAGAAATGCTTGAAATATATCACTCTGTGTGAAACGCATCTACTGTATATAATATATGAGTTTCACTTTTTTAATTGAATTACAGAAATAAATTAACAATTTCATTCCGGGTCGCATCAGCATTATGGTTGTCCTCAAAGTGTCGGTTGTATCTGTAAGACTATGGGGTTGATTTACTAAAGGCAAATAGACTGTGTGCTTTGCAGAAGTGCAGTTACACTCTGCAAGTGCAGTTGCTCCAGAGCTTAGTAAATGAGGTAATGCTTCACTTTTCAAAGAATACCCAATCATGTTCAAGGAAAGTAAAAAAAATAGCATTTTTGCTTGCACATGATTGGATGATGGCAGTCAGCATAGTTTTTGCTCATTTACTAAGCAATGAAGCAACTGCTCTTGCAAAGTCTTTTTGCCTTTAGTAAATCAACCCCTATGCATCTACTCTTTATCATATTAAATCATTGCCTCTGCATTTGATTATTACTGGTTTTAGTACTAACCTAAATTATTAAGTAAGAGCATAGGTGTAAGCAGCCTGTTGAATTAGGGTGTGCACCTTAAAGCTCAAACACATGAAACACGTGTGTGTCTACATATATATATATGACCCCGGCACATCGATCTCCATGCCAGAAAGGGCGGAAGCACTTCTCTTATGACAGAGCCAGTAAGAGGGGGATCTTTCCCATCTTCCTGCTGACACATAGAGCGATAATGAGCGATGATGCTAATGTGCATGGGGTGATTAGGGTGTGTCCAGGCACACCTGGCACACCCCGTGCACATGCCTGTGAGAGAAAGAGCAGAGTTCAGGAGTAAACGGCACACAGAGAGCAGAATTGCGCTAGGTAGAGAGTGCAGAGTTCAGAGGTGTGCTGTGTACAGCATGCAGAGTTCAGGGGTGTGCTGTGTACAGAGTGCAGAGTTCAGTGGTGTGCTGTGTACAGAGTGAAGAGTTCAGGGGTGTGCTGTGTGCAGAGTTCAGGGGTGTTCTCTGTACAGAGTGCAGAGTTCAGAGGTGTGCTGTGTACAGCGTGCAGAGTTCAGGGGTGTGCTGTGTACAGAGTGCAGAGTTCAGGGGTGTGCTGTGTACAGAGTGTAGAGTTCAGGGGTGTGCTGTTTGCAGAGTTCAGGGGTGTTCTCTGTACAGAGTGCAGAGTTCAGAGGTGTGCTGTGTACAGAGTGCAGAATTCAGGAGTGTGCTGTGTACAGAGTGCAAAGTTCAGGGGTGTGCTGTGTGCAGCGTTCAGGGGTGTGCTGTGTACAGAGTGCAGAATTCAGTGCAGGGTTGAGCAGTGCATTATGCACAATGTGCAACACAAGCTGTCCACACTTCACTTCCACCTCTCCTTCTTGGCTCTGCACCACTCTCCTCCATCCCTGGTCTCTGCACACATCTCCCTCCTCAGCCCTCATCTTTCTCCCCCCTACAAACTTCCTCGTATCTCACCTACCTGGCCTGGCTCTGCTTCGCCTTGCAGGGAGATCATTGGTCAACCTCTCGATTGTGCTGTGCCCTGCTGTGAGTGCATGCAGGAATCTGCGAGAGCCGCAAGTTGTCGAGAGCAACGGTGTCCTTGTAAATACAGAAGGCTTCTGTGTTTACCAGTGATAGTCGTGAGCGGAGGGAGAGGGTGACATGACATGGCCTGCATAGCTCCCAACTTTCTAAGATGGAAATAAGGGACACCTGTTACCAAACACAAAGACATGAGGTTTGGGGCTTTGAGTGAAGCAAAATAAAGTGCCTCCATCTCTGGTTTAAGTTGAGAATAAAAGGGAAATTGGGACTTTAGATGAAGCAATTGAATAGCGGAGGTAAAAATCAATATAAAATAGTTTTATTGATAATATAGATATAAAAACAGTGATAAAATAATTTCATTTATATACATAAAGTGTGCACAAGGCATGAACATGATGGATAGATGAGTACATACATAACAACACATGATGATAATGAATACATGGTAATTCATGTAAATATATACAGTGGCATGGCATACATGATTGGTTAAACCCAGAATTGCTTTTTTACCACTAATATTCCTTTATATTGGCTTTTGAAATGTACAAATGCAGCAAATTAGAAATTGGATGAAAGGTTTAGCACTGTAAAACACTTTTCATTGATAAATAGTGCTTTTTCTATACAATTATATAGATCAGACCAAAATGAGGGACAAATGAGAAGGAAAGAGGGACAGAGAGACAGTCCCTCGAAATCAGGGACAGTTGGGAGCTATGGGCCTGGAGGGCTGCATGCGGCCCATGGGCATTTTGTTTGACATATATGAATTAGATAATCTCTGCTCTCTCCTCCTAGTATCATGTCCCTTGTTAGTACATCATTACATTACATTACATTACAACATATTGGCTATTGGTGCCGCTTCTCCCTTTCACAGTCTTAGTTTTGCCGTACAGTGTACAGAATGCACAAGACTGACAGAAAGTCAAAGTCAGGTACTTACACTGTTTATATTTAAAAAAAAAAATGCAACAATGTATTAAAAACTGCAATGATTTGTTTATTTCATACAGTGCCTTGAAAAAGTATTCACACCCCTTGAAATTTTCCACATTTTCTCATGTTACACCCAAAAACATAAATGTCTTTTATTGGGATTTTATGTGATAGACCAACACAAAGTGGCACATAATTGTAAAGTGGAAGGAAAATTATAAATGTTTTTTTTTAAATCGTTTACAAATAAATATTTGAAAAGTTTTTCCGTGCAATTGTATTCAGCTGCCTGAGTCTCAATCCTTTGTAGAACCATATATTGCTGCAATTACAGCTGCAAGTCTCTAACAGCTTTGCACATCTAGAGAGGGACATTTTTGCCCATTCTTCTTTGCAAAATAGCTCATGCTCTGTCAGATTGGATGGAGAGCGTCTGTGAACCGCAATTTTCAAGTCTTGCCACAGATTCTCAATTGGATTTAGGTCTGAACTTTGACTGGGCCATTCTAACACATGAATATGCTTTGATCTAAACCATTCGCCAAAAAGTAAAATTTTGGTCTCATCTGACCAGAGCACTCATCTGTCCCCCACATGGCTTCTTGCAAACTGTAAACAGGAATTCTTATGGCTTTCTTTCAAAAATGTCTTTCTTCTTGCCACTCTTCTATAAAGGTCAGATTTGTGGAGTGCACAACTAATAGTTGTCAGGTGGACAGATTCTCCCACCTGAGCTGTGGCTCTCTGCAGCTCCTCCAGAGTTACGATGGGCCTCTTGGCTGCGTCTGATGAATGCTCTCCTTACCCGGCTTGTCAGTTTAGGTGGATGACCATGTCTTGATAGGTTTGCAGTTGTGCCATACTATTTCTATTTTTGGATGATGGATTGAACAGTGCTCCGTGAGATGTTCAAAGCTTGGGATATTTTTTTATAACCTAACCTTGCTTTAAGCTTCTCCATAACTTTATCCCTGACCTGTCTGGTGGGTTCCTTGGCCTTCATGATGCTGTTTGTTCACTAAGGTTCTCTAACAAACTTCTGAGGGCTTCACAGAACAGCTGCATTTATACTGAAATTAAATGATGGACAGATGGACTCTATTTACTAATTAGGTGACTTCTGAAGGCAATTGGTTCCACTAGATTTTAGTTAGGGGGCTGAATACAAATGCACGCCACGCATAAAGGAGGCTGAATACAAATGCACACCATCTTTTTTAGATATTGTTTTGTAAAAAAATGTTGAAAGCCATTTATCATTTTCCTTCCACTTCACAATTATGTGCCACTTTGTGATGGTCTATCACATAAAATCATAATAAAATACATTTATGTTTTTGATTGTAAAATGACAAAATGTGGAAAATTTCAAGGGGTAAGAATATTTTTTCAATACCCTGTATCTGACTAAACTTTTAAAGTTTTTTCTACTTAAAAAGTGTGTGTAAACCCTAAAAATTGAAGTTTTTATTTTCCCCTTTTGGTATGTTAACCACTTACAGACCGGACCATTTTGCTGGTCAAAGACACATTTTTGACACATTTTTGGGACCATTGTCAGTTATACAGCAATCACTGCTATATAAATGCATTGATTCCTGTGTAAATGACACTGGCAGTGAAGGGGTTAACCAGTGGGTAGCAGTGTAGGGGTTAAGTGTTCCTAGGGGTGTGTTACTAACTGTGGGGGGTTGGGCTTTCATTTAGTGAACACTGATCTCTGCTCCAATCATATGGAGCAGAGATCAGCGTCACTAGTTGCTAGGCAGAATGGAGAAATGCTGTTTACAACGGCACTTCTCCATTCAGCCGTCCCGTGAGACGATCGCAGGTATGCCCACGGCGATCGAGTCCACGGGACTCGCGACCGGACTCACGGGGGTCCCGATCGGTACGGCGGCACGCTCGCAATGGCAGGGCGGCATTGAAGATTGGACGTACCTGTACGCCAATATGCCTGCCCGTGCCATTCTGCCGACTTACATCGGCGTGCGCTGGTCGGGAACCGGTCAAATAAACCAACGAAGCATTTTGTTATATCTGTTCAATTTCTTCAGAAACAGTCTTTCTGCTGCTTCTGAATCATCACAAAGTGTTTCTTCACCAGCAGCATCTTCAAGTAAGGAAATGTTACAAACCAAAATTACACAAAAATACACAAAACCTTAATTTAAGGAGAAAATTACCCCCGAAAATCAGGAGAAAATTGATCAAGCTCTCCATAGAGCAACATATGCTTCTGGACCTGCATTATCAATAGCTGAAAGTGCATACTGGCAGGAAGCTTTTACATTATTATGAGCGAAAGGGGGGTGGTGACCTGTTCTCATGTATAGGTGAAATGCTCTGAACATATACAGTCCTTGTTATTCCATTTGTAATGTACCCCCCCCCCCCAATCGGTCGGTCAGTCAGTCACCAGCCCTGCACTTACCCCATCTAGGTCGCAAGCAGCACTTCCTCCAGGCAATGGGCGGCGGCTTCCCCTGCACCTCCTCAGCATCATGGCAGCTTCCGCCGTGTGTCTCCTCCCTCCTCCTCTTAGGCGGCCAATAGGTTCACTATTCCTATCAGCCAATCAGCTGACGGGTCTCAGGACCCGCTTCCTAAGTGGCTGGGAAGAGAACCAGGAAGACAATTGCGAATAATAATTTGCTATTGTTACACAAGTGGGGGGCCCCACTCTGCGCCCAGAGCCCACCCTTTTTTGAAGCCTATTAGAGCCTCTGGCTCTAATCATGTGCTCAAAAAAATAATAATTGAAATCCATGCATCCAGTGCCCCGTATGTAGATTAGGGAGCCAGACACATGGATAGGGGTGGTGGTGCCCCTGCGCCTGCATTCGTTTATTTATTAATCAACTATTTGCCGACCAGCGCATGCCAATTTACATCAGCAGAATGGCGCTGGTGGGCAAAAGGGCATACAGGTACGTCCCCTTTAAGAAGGGGTGCTGCGGGTGCCTGCGCACTGCCGGCGGCACGCCCGCACACACGCTACAGTCTCCGCGACCATGACCGTGGGCACCAGGCAGACATAAAGATCATGTCAGGGAGAGGTAGAACGGGGAGATGCTTTTGTAAACAAAGCCTTTGCCCATTCTGTCTAGTCACAGGACAGAGAAGATCACTGCTCTGTCATCGAGAGCAGTGATCGCCGTCATATGAAGCGTAGCCCCTCCCCCCCACAGTTAGAATCACACCCTAGGATACACTTAACCCCTTTACCGCCCCCTAGTGGTTAACCCCTTTACTGCCTGTGTCATTTACACAGTAATCAATGCATTTTTATAGCACTGATCGATGTATAAATGACAACGGCCCAAATAGTGTCAAAAGTGTGCAATCTGTCCGCCATAATGTCACAGTCCTGATAAAAATCGCAGATTGCCACCATTACTAGTAAAAAAAAAATCAAAATAAAAATGCTATAAACTATCCCCTATTTTGTAGACGCTATCAATTTTGCGCAAACCAATCAATATACACTTATTGCGTTTTTTTTTTTTTTTTTTTTTTTTTTACCAAAAATATGTAGAAGAATACATATTGGCCTAAACTGAGGAAAAAAATGTTTTTATATATATTTTTGGGGGGTATCTATTATAGCAAAAAGTAAAAAATATTGCATTTTTTGTCATAATTGTCTCTCTTTTTTTGTTTATAGCGCAAAAAATAAAAACCGCAGAGATGATCAAATAACACCAAAAAAAAGCTCTATTTGTAGGAAAAAAAGGATATCAATTTTGTTTGGGTACAAAGTCACATGACCGCACAATTGTCAGTTAAAGTGTCGCAGTGCAATTTCAAAAAGTGCTCTGGTCAGGAAGGGGGTAAATTCTTCCGGGGCTGAAGCGGTTAAATAATTGTACTTTTATTTCAAGCATAATATTTTTATATACGGTACACTGCATTTCATCTTCCCAGTATAAGAAAATTTATTTCAATGTGTACAACTATACTACACTGATTTTTTTTTTCTTTTTTATTATTCCAAATATTTCCATTATTTTCGGGGGAAAAAAACAGGGGAAAAAAAGTTTTTCCCAGAAATGTTACACCTCTATTCAAGACACCCACTTACAATTAAAAAGCAGCAAACTTATATCTTTTTTTCTCTTCATTCATTCAGTTCCTGTCGACTGGAGTTCAGATTGATCCGAACAGCAGACTGACCCTCCGTGACCCAGAGCTGTCTTCTTTACGAAAAGCAACCACCTTCGATGTTTTGTGCAATGATGTCATCCCCAAGGCCATCTCAGATATCCGGAGGTTGGGAGACCAGTTGTCCAGTGTCCCTGGGCCATTGAAGAAGGAGGACTTTGAGAGGACAGCATTAACCATGGCTTACACAGCCTTAAAAACTTCAAAGTTGGAGAACGAGAACCAGAGGAGAGTATGGATGGAATCCCTTACCAAGCTCTTTGTGGCACTAAGAAGAGACTTGATGGCCCTGTACCATAAAGATGGTCGACAATGACCAATGGCCTTGCCAAACTCTCTACAATACCTGCATGTGATACTCTGCCAATATAACCGTGAATATAATTTATTTACTTACTGAAACTCTAGAAATTAAAGGGTTGTCTATCTCAGGAGGTTTTGAACAATCCCTCCATTCTCCGACTTTCCACTTATCTATCTGCTGGATACCCTTTCTTTGTGTAATAAAGGAGTTTGGGTGTGTTAAAAGTACACTTACCTAAATAAAAAAAATAAAAAAACTTTAATTTAACTGGATAAATTCTATGTTTCAAAAGTGAATTGAAAAAAAAATTGTAAACCCTAAGCAGAGATATTTAGGAGGAAGAAATAAGGAAACAAAGACTTGTTTCCAGTGAAGAATTGGTGCAAAGTGCAACAAAGACAAACATAAGTAGCCAATAGCAACCATACAGACGTCAGTCTACTGAAGTCACATTATAGTTTGCAGTTTTCATTACTGTGTTAAAAAGTCCATCAATACCCAGTGTACATGGAGGGGGGCAGCTTTGTAACTATGCAGACTAACTGAGACAAATCTTTCGTTATGCTGAACATTGCAGCAGAAATTCCTTTATTCTTTAGTGTCCAACCTGCAGCCTAGCGGCCATATGTGACCCTTTGGTAGTTGTCGTGCAGCACTCCGTGCTCCTGCAGACAGTAGTCCGTCTTACTCAAGTGCTTAGTCAAGCCTGTTCTTTCACACCTTTTCTATGGTGTCCATCTCTTTTTTGTTTTAAGTTTTTTTTTTTTTTTTTGTCTGATCTTTTATGGATTTTGCTGAGATGAATATAAAATATACCACAAGCAATTTGTAAGAGGGCTGTAGGGAACACAAATATGGAAGTATTGATTTGTAAATGGGTTCTTTGTTCTTGTAATAGCAATGATTTGTAGCAGTCATATGTAAAGTGCCTGAAGCAAGTCCACCATCTACAACAACTCCTATTGCTTGTCCATAGTCTGTGACCATCTCCTGTTGCATGTCTGCAGTCTCTGACAGCTTTCTGTAGCATTATGTTCACTGAATATTGTGTGCGACCCTTTGGTTATATCAGGGGCTGAACTTCAGGACCATGTATCAAGTAACCACAACTGGTTTAGTCCTTACTGTTTTTAAGAAGCAGATTTAGGATGTCTGCAGTGCTAAAATTACCATTGTTCAATTCAGACAATTACATTTATTTATAAGTGTACTGTATGTAAAACCAATTAAAACATACTGTATGTTTAGCCAAAACGGCTTATTTTATAGTTTATGCTAAAGTAGGGAAAGGGTAAAATACCATCAAGTTATTTTATGTTCTCTGTGCCCAGTTGGAGAAATTGCCTATTAATTTAAGGCATCTATTACTGGAACAAGATTTTCTCATTGTAATATGTCCCCTCTATTTCTGTTTTTGTTCCATGGGCAATGCAAAATTATGATTTTTTTTTTCTCATTCTCAGTTATGAGGACAATGGTAACCAGAACAAATACAGATGGCGAATCTACCCATAGGGGATACCATCAATATTTGTCTGGAGGTTCTAATCCTCCCCTACTCTATCCGAAATGACAAAAAAGTGGTGCCCATACATGCACCTTAATAATAATGCAACTGAAACTCAAATGGGAAGCAGCAAATTGAATAGCTATCCATGACCCAAAATATTGCATGAAAATTTTGGCCTGCCATACTGCAATGTCCAACTTGATAACTGCCAGTGTGAGCCCTTTGGCCAACCCATACTCTTTCATTTGTTGGTGGGGAATCTGGCTGGAGTCACAACCACCTTTTAAATGCTTCCTTCAGCTGCAGTGTGAACAAGCCCTTAAAACGACAGACATTTGAATAATAAATAATAAATCACCAGATTCTTAGAAGTGCATTTAAAGGGTTCAGTGCTCTTAAAAAAAGAATAGAGTCGAGTGGTACATTCAAAAAATGTCTTCCCAACATCCCTAAATAGCCATAATACAGAAAACAAAAATCCCAGAGAGACTTTAGCACCAAAATCATAAGTATAATTTTAAAAGGTGAATACAATTCTTTATTATAAGCATAATAAAATTATTTTACAATCTCAAGAATTATAAGTGTTCCACATATTACAATGCATAATCAAGGATACCCTTCTTGTCTGAGATACACCCAAAAAAACTGCCAACAACCATTTAATTTGGTCAGTTTGGGTATGATAATCGGGACGAGACCCGACGTGTATTGGAAAAGAGTTCCTTCTTCAAGGCAAGAAAGGGGAATACCAGATGTATAATGCAATCATAGTGGTAAGTACATTATATATAGTATGAAAAAAACATAACAGGTTTATTAACATCATAAACTAATCCAGAGTCATATTCTACTAGGTAAAAAAGGATAAAATAAAAGCAAAGATCAGTCAACTTGGTTGGTGTTTGCTGGCCCAACAGGCAATTCACAGGGGAGGGCCATCCCATGGTCCACCACGCACAATGAAGTCGAATAATAACATATCGAAACCAGGCAGGACCTCAGTGATGTAGGTTTATTAACAGGTGAGAACATACAGGTTAATGTTCAAAGTATAAGATGCAGGTCTAATTTATACAGTTTTAAGCATATTAGGTACAACATGGTTGGTTGCTAAGATCTACATCAATGTAACTAACTATAAATCTGATACTTATCATACAACCATAATTCCCAGAATTTCTACATTTTTATGAAAATGATTTGTAACTGTTTTTGTCTATGGTTTTAGCCGTTAAAATACTTGTAAAGAGACAATATGGCACCCAGTCATGTTAAATCAAACCCTATTTGTCCTGATAACTCACCAACTCAAAGATAACAGATTTACGACTTTGGGGAAATTAACTTGCAATAACCTTACCTTATGTGTTATATCTTATTGTTTTTGACTATACAATCCTATACGTATGTATTCATATATTGGTTTCACAAAAAGGTACAATATTATTTACATAAAATAAATATATATACACATATATACACAAAGCTAACTACATAATTCAATATTGTCTAATTATTAATATATACATACACATCAGTGTTATCTTATTCAATGTATTTAAAAGGACACAAGCAGACCTTACTAAATTAATATACATAACTTTGCTATATTCCACATAATTACTTTTTAAACCATCAGTATAAGAAGTTTTCACTTATTCTTGACAAGGTTTATTTATTACCTTTAAGGAATGTTATCTTATCAGACTATGGTTCAACTGCTGTCAAAGTGTTTCTTTTCCAATTAGGGAACTTACAAACTAAAAATGTACTATATTAATACACATTCACCCAGTAAAGATATTTATGGAATAACATAGTATACATTAATAAAGATTAATAACTATTGCTTTACTATTGAATAATAATATTGATAAGACCACTACTATATTATATTAATAATAATATGAATAATTATTATCAATAAAACATATGCAAATTAACATGAATAACATAAAATATATTGGTTAATATGAAATTCTACTACAACACACAGGGGCTGAGTACGTAAAAAATAAGGAATTAGGGACCCCAATACAGGCAGTCCCCAGGTTACAAACAAGATAGGGTCTGCAGGTTTGTTCTTAAGTCGAATCTGTTTGTAAGTTGGAACAGATCCATTTTTTAAGTGTAGCTCCAGGAAGAGCTAACACCCCTGTAACATTTGTTTTGCTGTTTGTGCCCCTGTTCAGAAGATTTCACCTCACTTTCTGTCAATATGACAATTTGATTTTGAAAATTTTAGATTGTTGTGGAAACAAGGATTGGTGACAAAGCTTCAGTGGAGACACCTTTTTCCCATAATAACTCTTACAGGAGTGAATTTCTCTTCATAGGGGTAAATTTCTTCTCACTTACTGCTCTCTCCCTCCATTTGTAAGTAGGAGTCGTTTGTAAGTCCGATTTTTTTTATTTTTTTATTGACAGATGCACAAAAGATGACAATTACAGGTCGAACGTGCTATATCACAGTTAGGGTAATAACAGTCAGCGTAAATACCACAATTTAACATTATCTGTTTATATGATTGAAAAAAGCTGTTTTGTGCAATCAATAACAATTCAGAAACCTTTGAGAAAGTAGTAACTAGTAATGATGGACTATATCTTAAATGGTGTTGGACCATGATAAAGTGCATTAATTTTTGAGCTGAAGCAAACATTATAATGGGAAAAGAAAAAAAAAGTGAAGAAAAGGATGAATTGGGGGGGGGGGGGGGGGCAGGGGAGAGCATGCAGACAGTGCCCCGCTAGCCACACGCCATTAAGGTCATGATAGGCAAAAAATTGGTTTCATAAGTATTGAGAATATTCATCAGAAAACTGATCCCAGTAGAACCATTTGGTTTTGTGTTCTTCGGATTTGTCCTGAAGAGCAGAGGTCAGGTGCTCCATGCTTTCTATATCATTCACTCTGGCGAACCATTGTGCGAGGGTAGGAGGAGATTGTTGTTGCCACATGGTTGGAATGCATTCTCTAGCTGCATTAGGTAAAGGTTTAAGTAATGATTTATTGTATTTTTTCCAGGAAAGAGGGATCAGGTTAAGAAGAACTGCTGCAGGGTCTCTGGATACTGAGATATTGGTAAATTTGTGGATCAATTGAAGGACTTGCAGCCAGAATGGCTGGATGCCTGGGCATTCCCAGATGTGTAAAAATTTGCCCTGTGGGAATCACATCTCGAGCATTGATCGCTCAATTGTGGGAATAGTTTGGCTAGTACAGATGGGGTTCTATACCACCATGCCATGATTTTCTAAGTGGTTTCCTGGTACTTACTACATATCGATGATTTATGAGCGAAGAAGAGAATCCTATCTTTTTGTTGTTTCATAAAAGTGACCTGAAGGACTTTTTCCCCATTTGGAAAGAAAGGGAGGTTCCGATTGCGCATGGAGATTTAGTAGAGCTTCATAAGAAAAGGGACAAGTATTTCCTTATCAGACCAATCCCCAAGACAGAGTTCCTTAAATGGCCTGAGAGGCCTCTCAAAGAGGGGTGGCTTGGGTAGTGAGTAAGTCGGATGTTTGTAACCCGGGGACTGCCTGTATACAGTACCATATGTATAATGATGAGAGTAGAGGAGAACAGAATTGAAGATTTAACAAATAGACAGTTTTTTTTCCCCTCTCCCTCCCTCTCCCTTCCCCATTTTCATCTGTTGTACTTGAGATTTCTTGAGATTGTGGAATAATTTTATTAACCTATAGGTCTTTTGTTTTGTTTGTAATAATGATTGGCATTCGCCTTTTAAATTTATACTTATGATTTTGCTGTTAAACTCCCTCTGGGGTTCTTGTCTTTTTTAGTAATCTTCTGTCACCAAGACTTCCAGGAGTATTACTTGAGAAGTCCCTTTCCCCAGTATGGCCAGCTAAGTCAACACAGAGGGAAACAGACACATGGCTGTTATACTATACTGATTGACAAACTGTGAGCTGATCACATTCTCTCTGCATTTGAATTATCATTAAAGTATATATGAAGCCAAAACATTTTTCCAAGTTGGATAAAACCTCAAAATATTAAAACCTCTGTCTGGATTGTATTGCTTTCTGTGCCTCTGCTGAGGAAATTCACCCTCTCTAATTATCTTAATGAAAATAAAATAAAAACCTTTTGCTTAGTGTATATGCAAATGTAAACAGTAGGGCTTTGTAAATTAAAGATTAAGAGCCGGTTCACACTGCGGGCGATGCGAGGCGACACGACTTGCCTCGCCTCGATCTGACAAGTCGCCCCCGTTCTGTACAATGGAACCGTTCTGAGAGGAGCGTCTCGAGTCGCTCCGACTCAGAAAAAAGGTTCCTGTACTACTTTCGGGCGACCTCGGGGCGACTTGCATTGACTTCTATACAGAAGTCATCTGCAAGTTGCCGCTGAGGTCGCGGCAGGTCGCGGCGAGGCAAGTCGGTGTCGCCTCGCATCGCCTGCAGTGTGAACCGGCCCTTATTCCTCGATTAATTGATGAATTTTTTTGATCAATCAAAATTCTTTTGATCGGTACTAACCTCTCCGCCGGCTTCCGGGTCTTCAGTGAGTTCTGTCGGAGATCCGGTGATGTCGTGGACATCGACGTCACCGGACTCCTCCCCCCTTCCCCAGGTGCCTCCGTCTGCTAATGAAGGGAAGGGGGAGGAGTCCGGTGATGTCGAAGTTTCGATTGAATGTAAAGCGTACGGGGGAGGAGCTACGCATGAAGTCACCTGCTGCTGCCCTACGGGACTAACACGATTGTCGGCTTTGCATGCTGCGCTTTTATCATCTTTATGTGAGTAGTTTGTGTTTGAACACAAAAATTAAATCTTATACTTAAGCAGCGAGCACTTAGTTCTTGTCTTTCTACCCATGACCTGGCGTTCTTGCTGAGATCTAAGGAGACGTGAGAGAAGTTTATGGTCCGTGTTAACCCTTTTGATACCCGCTTGCATGACCACCTGTTTGCACAGGGGTCCATGCCATAAGGTGATAGTGATTAGTTTGACCGGAGGAGGAGGGATTGTCATGCTACTGTGGGGAAAAAAATTACTTACGTCAGTGCTACAGTTTGAATTTAAAAAGTATTTGTGTGAACTGTGATGTTAAGTCATGGATTGTGGAAACTAACTAGTGTCGGGTGATTGTATATAGTGTATACCACATTTACCACTGACTAATACAGAGTTGCAATGCAAGGAGATCAGCTAAAAGTAGTTGGATCTGTATGTGCGTTATAATTAATCGAAATTAGTAGATTCATTGATTTAAAAAAATCGAACACGAAAATTTTAATCAGTAACAGCCCTAGTATACAGGAACAGCCGCACTCAGATATCTGAATATGAGATAAATAAACCATAAATGCATAAAAAGGTGTGTTGTTCCTCTAAATACTATCTAACCAGTGATAAATGTTATCAAAAATGAATATTCATAATAATGTTTAAATAAATAAATGAATACATTAACCACTTCAATACAGGGCACTTAAACACCTTCCTGCCCAGACCAATTTTGAGCTTTCAGCGCTGTCGCACTTTGAATGACAATTGCGCAGTCATTCTACACTGTACCCAAATTAAATTTTTATCATTTTTTCCCCACAAATAGAGCTTTCTTTTGGTGGTATTTGATCACCTTTACGGTTTTTATTTTTTGCGCTACAAATAAAAAAATACCGAAAATTTTGAAAAAAAAATGTTTTTTTTTGTTTCAGTTTCAAAACTTTGTAAATAAGTACGCTTTCTCCTTCACTGATGGGCACTGATGGGGCTACACTGATGGGCACTGATAAGGCGGCACTGATGGGCACCAATGAAGTGGCACTGATGAGGTGGCATTGATGGACACTGATATGTGGCACTGATAGGCGGCACTAATGGGCGACACGGATGGGCGACACGGACGGACACTGATAGGTGGCACAAATTGGCACTGATAGCTGGCACGGATTGGCATGGATGGGCGGCACAGATGGGCATAGATATGCGGCACAGATGGGCATGGATAGGCGGCACAGATGGGCATCGGTGGGCACTGATAGGTGGCACAGGTGGGCACTCATAGGCGGCACAGGTGGGCACTCATAGGCGGCACAGGTGGGCACTCATAGGCAGCATTGGTGTTATACTATAGTAATGGATGCCAATCAGTGCCAAACAATAATGCATGCCAATCAGTGATGCCCATTGTGGGCACTGGTTGGCATCCATTATGGGCACTGATTGGCATCCATTGTGCTGACTGGCATCCCTGGTGGTCTAGGGAGGATTACCTTTTCCCTGGTGGTCTGGTGGCGTCCCTGGTGGTCCAGTGTGGGCATCCTCGGGGGGGCTGTGCTGATAATCGATCAGCACAGACCCCCCCTGTCTACTCGCGTCTGACAGACGCGAGTGAGGGAAAGCTGATCACCGGCTCTTCCCATTTACACTGTGATCAGTCGTGATTGGACACAGCTGATCACGTGGTAAAGAGTCTCCGTCGGAGACTCTTTACCGTGATCGTAGTTGCCGGGTGTCAGGCTGACACCCTGCAACAACGATCGCCGCGATGCGCGCCCCCGTTGTCGCAGCCGTCAATTGCCTATAGGGCGGGCGGCAAGTGGTTAAAGTGTAAGTAAACCCCCCTATCGATTTCAGCCAAGGAGCTGCCATCTTTGCCTTTGTTTAATCTAACGACTGCCAAGATGCTGTACGTGATCAGTTATGACATCAGCCATCGGATGGTTTGACAGTTTGGTTGAGAGCACACGCAATGGGAGTGTTACATATCCGGCATGTGTCGGAAATGAAACTGTTTTATGGATGGGTGTACTTCCACTTTAAAGCTCCAGGCTCCTTCAGAAAAAATTAAAAGTCAGCAACTTTTAATATTAGGACACTTACTGGTACATGAATCCAGCGGTGTCTTCACCCAAGCCAATTTTTCAATCGGCTCTCGGATGCTGCTGCCGCCATCTCGGCTGAGAGAGACCGGCAGTGAAACCTTATTGCTTCATGAAAGGCCCAGGGGCGGGGAAAAGGGAAAAGCGGGGGGCAAACTTCTGGCTGAGGTTGCCATGGCTAAGTCAGCCAGAAGTCAAACCCAGGTACCCCCCCCCCCCGAAAGGGGTGCCAAATGTGGCAGCGAAGGGGGGGGGGGGGACAAATAAGCGTAGCTTTCCCTATTGGACGAAGCTCCGCATTAAGTGATACAAAAAATCAACAGTGCAATAATATAAATCATGATAGCCCATGCCAAAAAAGTCTATGCAAAAAAGTGATGATGTGACAAACCACCAATTGCACAAGCCTCTTACAGTAGACAATTGATTTCTATGTTATAGGAGGTCCACAGCACATGTGGTAATATAAATCGTTGCTCACCACCACGCTCCAATGCCGATATTCCAAAGATGACCCCCAGTACAGTACTTCACTATGTCAATCTCAGTGTAACTGCCATAAGGAAAAACAATCCACATTGTGTAATACCGGCAGTAAAAAATTGTTTATTCACAGTAGGATACTCACAATGTAAAAGATAGAGACAAGTACAACAGCATCGCCGCACTCGTGGAGGAGAGCATGATTATGTCTTGTCTAGGCTCCTACTGATGCGTTTCCTCACTAGAGAACGTCTTCAGATGACAGGATTCTTGACTCGTAGTGGTGAGCATGATGACTTCATGGCCAGGCTCTCCAACGTGTTTTGTCACAAGAGAGCACCTTTAGGGGACAACACCTCTGTCCCCTGAAAACATTCTGTTGTGATAAAGCACATTGGAAGAGACTAGCCATTATTTTATGTTGCTGAGTGCAGGACTTCTGTCCCCTAAAGACATTATTTTGTGAAGAAACACGTCAGGAGGATCCTAGCTGAGACATCATCATGCTCTCCCCATGAGTGTGGAAATGCTGTTGTGCTTGTCTCTATCGTTCACATTGTAAGTACCCCACTGTGCAATAAACTGTGTTTTTTTTCTACTTCTTCTAGTAATAAGAATGTTTATGAATATTATTTTTTTTATATATCAATTATCACTGGTTATATAGTATTTAAAAGGGACAGTGCATCTTTTTATTTATTTATCTTAGTGGTGGTTGTCACTGAGAAAAACAAAAGGTAGGATATTTTTTTACAGGTTTTAACGGATCAGTGGGGGAAAATCTTTCTATGGGGACACTTATTCTGATGACAAGTCTATGAGAGAATTTTCCCTTATGTTGGAACAATTTCCTGTCATTTCTGGTTGTGGCTCTAGGACAGAAAGTGATGGTAAATCTACCCAGGAGGACAAAAGACAGCAAAGAGATTAAAAAAAAAAATAAGTTTGGGCCTTCAATATACTTTTTTTTTTTCAAATATATAATTTTATTGATTTCCAGAGGGGTCGAAGCTCCTCAGTACATATAATAAAACATATACACAGGGCAAGGATTACAAGAGAGGCAGTACAAAAACCAAGTCATGAGACAGGAGATAACAAATAGTATTCCGTTGTACATGCAACCAAAAGAAAGAAGGAGAATATTTATTAATAGCCCTTATCAACGTTCAGTTGGAAAGCACCGGAGCACAAGTCGACCCCTATGTCCCCCCCCTGTAAATAAGGGGGGGGGGACGTCCCGAGCTACTAAATAGAGGAGCTCGGGACCAAAAGGTAACAACAGCTAAAGACATAGGGGGGTCAGAAAAGGGAAGAGAGAAAAAAAAAAAAAAAAAGGGGGAGGGGGAAGAGAAAGGCAGAGATCGGGCGTAGAAAAGATTAAAAAGGTAAGAACTAGCATGGACACGACGGTGGCCCCAGCCCATCCCTCACTCGAGATGGTGGAGAAGGGTCAGGACGACAATAGACGCTGACCTTCGGCCGAAAATATAAACATGCACCAGATGTCCCAGGTCTTTTTAAAGACTTCTTGTTTGTGTTGCGCTGTGAGAATCACGTCCTCCAGCCTCCGCACATCCTCCACCTTCCTCAACCAATGTGCCACAGTTGGGGGAGAGTTTTGCTTCCAATACAGAGGGATGCACGCTTTGGCCGCATTGAGAAGATGGCAGACCAGGGATCTCTTATATTGTTTGACTGGTGTCGGGGAGTGGTGTAGTAAAAAGTAGGCCGCCTCATTCGGAACCTCATATGTCGTAAATTGCTGAGTGATGCGGCGTACCTCATCCCAAAACCCCCTCAGTCTAGAGCATGTCCAAAAGACATGAAGTATAGTACCCTCCTCTTCATTGCAGCACCAGCACCGGTCTGAGGAGGAAGGGAAGCATTTACTCAGACGAGAGGGGGTTAAATACCAACGGTTGAGGACCTTAAAGTTAGTCTCCTGGATTTTGGTGCAGGATGAGGACTTAAGAGCCAAGGTGACAATGCGCTGCGCTTGTGCTGTCGAGAAAGTGCATTGAAGGTCTCGCTCCCATTTGGATAGACAGGCTAGGCGGAGCGGTTCCCGCGGTGTGGATAGCAAGGCGTAAGTCTGCGAAAGAATGTGGGTCAATGGTTCCGTACCGGAGCCTAAGAGCTCAAAAGGGGTTAAACGTTGCTCAAAGTCCCGCGGTCGTGGCAACGAATAAAGGAAATGGTGTAGCTGTAGGGCTTTCCAGAAGGGGAGTCGATATGTCCCTGCCGCTGCCGAAAGGTCTGAAATAGAGGGCCAGTGTCCATCGGCCAGAAATTTGGCCACGTAATCATGACCGGAGTCTCTAAGGCCGCGTACACACGGGCGGACTGTTCGCCCCAACTTTGTCCGCTGAACAGTGTTTGGGCGGACAGTCCGCTCGTGTGTGGGCTTTCAGCGGACAGTTTCAGCGGACAGTTGGACGGACAAGGTTTTTCGGAAATTCCGAAAAACTGTCCGCTGAAACCTTGTTTGAGCGAACAGTCCGCCCGTGTGTAGGCTTGTTCGTCAAACAAAGTTGCGCGCATGCTCAGAAAGGATTTTCACGCCGAAAGCTATAATGCAGTGTATAGGACGTCGTATTTTTCGTCCCGTCGTACGTGCCGTTCACGTCATCGCGCACGGTTTCAGCAAACTGTTCGTTCGTCGTGTGTGGCCATGTCCGTCCATGCTAATTTTGAGCGGACTGTTTGCCGAAACTGTTGGACGGACAAAGTTGGGCGAACAGTCCGCGCGTGTGTACGCGGCCTTAGAGACTTGTAGTTCGTCTGGTCGAGACCCGGTTCGAACTTCGGGTGACCTAGAACGGGAAGTAAAAGGGATACAGATGACAAGAGGGACGCTTGAGCAACGGCCCGATGACTCTGCGTCAACGTCACCCCTATCAAGGGGTGTGTCTTCAATGTAGTCGGAAGGTCTTTGTAGCACCAGAGTGCTCCAGGCAGGGATATATGGGTTTGGGATTGTTCTATACAGATCCAGAGCTTGGAGGTCCTATTTCTGCGCCAGTCAAGAATCCGTCCGAGATGAGATGCTAGATAGTAGCGACGAATGTCGGGGAGTGCCAAGCCTCCCCACTGTTTGGGAAGAGTCATTTGGGAATAACGCAGTCTGGGTTTCTTAGCAGCCCATACAAATTTGGTAAAGAGAGCCTGTACCTGTTTAAAGAAGGAGGGAGGAATATGTATGGGTAATGCTTGGATGAGATAGATAAATTTGGGTAAGACGGTCATTTTGAGAAGATTGCACCTTCCGAACCAGGAATGGAGACCCCCAGTCCATGATTCAAGGAGCAAACGGGTAGAGGTCAATAGGGGTGGGAAGTTAAGATCAAACGTCCGGGAAATGTCTGCAGGGATTTTCGTGCCCAGATACGTGAGGGCTGTGGTAGTCCATTTAAACTTAAAACTGGCCTGAAGATCTGATAAGGTTCGGGTGGGGACTGCCAACCCCATGGCTTCCGATTTGGTAAAGTTGATTTTTAGATGAGAAAGCTTCCCAAACTTCCCAAACTCCTGAAGTAAATTCGGCAAAGATACGCGGGGGTTCGTTAGGGAGAATAAAAGGTCATCTGCATATGCGGAGATTTTATAGTGGGAATTACCGATCTGAAGCCCCGAAACTTCCGGATTATTGCGAATGGTACAGAGAAACGGTTCCAGGGAGATAGCAAAAAGTAGCGGGGATAGAGGGCAACCCTGTCTCGTCCCATTCCTGATAGGAAAGGGAGTCGACAGGACCCCATTGGCTTTAACTTGAGCTGAGGGAACCGAGTAAATACTGGTGATCCACTTCATCATTCTCTCACCTAGGCCTATATGTCTGAGAACAGAGAACATGTATTGCCAGTTAACCCTGTCAAATGCCTTCTCGGCATCAGTATTGACCAATAGGCACGGGATTTTACGGGAGTTGGCAACCTGGAGCAAGTTCAAGACCTTGATAGTGTTGTCTCTTGCTTCTCTGTTGGGTATGAACCCCACCTGGTCCAGGTGCACGAGGGATTGTAGATGGTGTGCTAATCTAGAGGCAATAATTTTAGAAAACAGTTTCAAATCCAGATTTAACAGGGAGATCGGTCTGTAACTGCCGCATTGGTGGGGTTCTTTCCCCTCTTTAGGGATCAGCGATATGTGGGCTCTCAACGTGTCCCTGGGGAAGCCCGTGCCCGTGCTTAAAGCATTAAAGAAAGACACCAGGTGGGGTCCCAGAATTGGCAATAGGGTCTTATAATATTGGGCGGTGAAGCCGTCCGGGCCCGGGGCCTTATCCGCCTTCATTGCAGCCACAGCAGCCTGCAGTTCCTCAAGGTTGATCGTCGCTTCCAATATGGCCTGGGCCTCTGGGGATAGCGAGGGGAGTCGAGAGTCTGCAATATAACTGTCTATTTGTACTTGTGTGCAATTAGAACTAGGTAGATTATAAAGACCTGAGTAAAATTCGCCGAAGGCCGTGGCAATCTGCTGCGGGGTGGAGGCCCGTTGGCCCTGCGCATCTAGCACCTGGGGGATGTAGGACGCTGATTTAATCGCTTTGACCGACTTGGCCAACATCTTCCCGCATTTATCTCCCGTTTCGTATGACAGTCTACGCGAGAATTGCACCGCCGCTTTCGCCTTGTATTGGAGGGCTTCCGTTATTTGTGCGCGAAGCGATGTCAATTCTATTTCTAAAGGTTGAGTGGGGGAATGTTTATGGGAAGACTCCACAGAGACCAGCCGAGAGAGTAAACTGGCTAAGTGAGCATTTCTCTTTTTTTTCAGAGTAGCTCCATGTTTAATTAAAACCCCCCGAATGACCGTTCTATGCGCTTCCCAGAGAATCCCGGGGTCGCCGTCTTGGGTGGCGTTTTCCTGGAAAAAAAGGTTAAGTTCTTTGGAGATATCTGCGAGGACCTCAGGAACTTGCAGAAGACTTTCGTTCAACCGCCAAAATAGGGACCTGGGCGAAGGTTGGGCGCTAAGGGTGTAAACTAAAGAAATGGGAGCATGGTCGGACCACGTGATTTGACCCAGGGCAGTGGAATTGACTAAGTGCAATTGATCGTGTGGGATCAAGAAGAGATCTATCCTAGAATAAACTTTATGGGGAGAGGAGTAAAAAGTATAATCTCTCTCTCCGGGGTGCTGAAGTCGCCAGATGTCTATTAGTTGAGTGTCATGCAGTGTCTGCGTTACCCGTTTCCTGCAGCTTGGTGGTGCAGAGGACAACCCAGAGGACGTGTCAGACGCTGGGAACAAAGGCACATTGAGATCACCTCCTAGAATCAACTGGCCTGTTTTGATTTCCATCAATTTGGAAAGGGTGTGTCGAAGGAAGGTGTCTTGGTGGTCGTTAGGGGCGTAAAGCGTGGCCAGCGTGAATTGCGTCTCCCCTATCTGTCCCACCAAGAAAAGGAAACGCCCCGCCGGGTCACTCGTAACCATATGGCACAGCCAAGGTAGCTTACTGGAGACCAAAATAGACACTCCCCGGGATCTAGAGAGGGGGTTAGTGGAGTGATAAACCCTGGAGTAGTGTCTGTTTTGAAGTAGGGGGAGTTTATCAGATCTGAAGTGGGTCTCTTGAATAAAGGCTATGTCCGCGTCACTTCTCTTGAGGTCATGGAGGAGCATACGTCTCTTTTCTGGGGTGTTCAAACCCTTAGCATTTAAGGAGACCACCTTGACGGAGGCCACCGCCATGTCCCAAGAATGCGATAAGAGAGGACAGAAAGGAAACCGCAAAGGAGGCGATGTAAGAGACAGACAAGGAGGGGACGGGAGGGCAAGGAAAGGGAGAAAGGGGGCGAAGAAAGGAAAGGAGAAGGGAGAAGAGAAGGGGGGGAGTAAAGGGGGGAGTAAAGGGGGAGGGTCTGGGAGTAAACTAATAGGAAGGCCTAGCCTTCGGTAGTGTACAGCACCGAAGTACCGGGAGTACACAGTGGCCTATGCGGGGTGAGGGCAGACGGGGGACCGGTGGTGAGCCCCCAGTCCTCCCCCCCAACCCGGCGCACTCAAAAAAGAAGAAGAGGATGACTCTGCAAATATATAGAAAATTGGACGTAGAGCATATATCATAGGGAGAACAAAAGAAAATAGGAGAGATAGTGAGGAACAAGCATACATAATAACAATATCCAACAAATAACATCAACATAAATTGTAACCGATTGCAATCGTGGTCCGAGACTCATCGCTGGATGTGGCCCCCAAGCTGAGGGACCAGGATGGAACATATAACCAAACAGAAACCTGGCACTTGTCGTGCAAACCTAGGCGGTTAAAAAAAAAAAAGGGGGGGGGGGAAGGGGGGAGGGGAAAAAAAAAAAGGGGGGGGGGAGGGGAAGGGGGGGAGGAAAAAAAAAAAGGGGGAAGGGGGGGCACCAGGGGCGAGGAGAGAAATAGCTGTCAATTATAGTATACAATTCCCCTCCCCCCCAGCACCCCACCACAGCAGCACCATCATATGACCATGGCACGGTACTCGGAACCCCGATGGGTCAGAAGAGTCTCGTGGAGCCGCAGCCCCCCCGGCCAAAAACATAATGGACAACCCCCCCTCCTCCTCAGTCCATACCGTGCGAGGGCGTCCATTAGGCGGGTGCAGTATCGATGAGGAAATGTCCACATCCGTTCGTCTGGTGGCGCAGCATCTCCAAGGCGAGGGACCGGTAACAACTGACCCCCAGCGCCCGGCCGTGAGAGAAAAACACCCCCCTCCGCCAAAACGGTGGGCGGTGGCGGTTACCAATGGGGGCAACAGGCAGTGTGGGCCATTAAGTCAGGAGAGGAGAGGCCGTGCAACAAGGGGACGTGAGCCTGAGGGCACATAGGAGGGTCCAGGCAGGGAAACCAGCTTTGCATCCGAGCGATTAATTGAATGAGGTACTCGCCAGGTAGCTGGCGGCCTCACTCTCCACCGAATCTGGCGCTGCGGTGGACATAATCCGGGGGTCACGGACAGCAAGAACCCATCTCAAATTTTATGCAAGGGGTAGCGGGGGGCCAGGGAAAAGAAAAGCAATACACATCAAAAATAAAGGAGGTAGGGGGAGAGTTAGTGGGATAAAAAATAAAGGGAGAAGGTGCCGGCAAGTTCAGGACAGTAAATGGGAGGTCTAGATACAGTACTTACGCCTCTCTCTCCCCATCCCGGGATATGGAGCGCGGACGGCGGGCCTCACGTGACCTCCTTTGCGGCAGTGGTGCGCTCCCCCTCGGGACGACTGAGCGACTCTGCGAGCGGGGGATGTAGGCCAGCCAGTCGGGAACATCGATGGGGTCCGTGGCCAGAAAAGCAAATAAAGCTGGAAGGGCCTCCGGAGATCGTAGCAGGAAGGATCGCTGGTTCTTGTGAAAGGTAACAGAGAGGGGGAAGCCCCAGCGATATGTAGCGTTACAGCGTCTGGCCAGGTCCAAGAGCGGCTTGAGGAGTGCTCGGCGATGCAGGGTCGGTCTGGAGACATCAGGTAGTATCTTCACCGCAGCACCATCGAAATCCACTGCACCCAGTTCCCACGACTTACGAGCGATCAGTTCCTTATGTGTGTAATGGTGCAGCCTGCACAGAACGTCTCTCGGCCGGGCCGGATCAGAGGATTTTGGACCCAGGGTCCTGTGTACCCGATCAACTTCTAGGCGTTCTGGCAGTTGGTCGCCTCCGATCCGCCGAAAAATCGCCGTGACTGTGGCCAGAAGGTCAGTAGCACCAGTAGCCTCCGGGATGCCGCGGAGCCGCAAATTATTCCTGCGGCTCCGGTCCTCAATTTCCTCCATGCGGAGCTGAAGGTCCACCGCTGCCATGGAATGAGCACTGTGTCGGCTCTCCAGCGCGGAGACCCTGTGTTCCAAAGCGGCCACCGATTGTTGCCCTGACGTAAGGCGAGTGTCTAGAGAGCTGACCTCTTGACGGACAACCGCCATCTCCTGCCTGTGTGCCGCTTCCACTCGTCCCACAATCGCCTCGATATCTGCCTTGGTTGGCAGGGACTGAAGGATCGCTTTCAGCTCAGGGTCAGTGCGGTACAGTAGCGGTAGGTGAGGAGGTCCCCCGGGGTCTGTCAAAGGTGCCGCCTGTGAATTCGGGAGAGGGAGCGGATTTTGGGATCCCTCTGGAGTAGCCGGCAAATCTTCCTGAGTTAGGGCCGGGGGATGAGAGCCACGCGGCGCCGCCATCTTGGATCCCGAGACACCCGGGCTCGAACGGCCAAAAAGTCTTTGTAGTTCCCCAGCTGCGGGAGTGGTAGGGGCAAGAGTGGTCCGGTTTTTGTGCCTCTGACTTGTCCGCTTTTTAGATGAGTGCATCCTAAGTAAAGCCGTAGCTAAGTGCCAGGTTAGGAGGAAGGTGGCCGGGAGCTCAGAGCAAACACCTCTTCACTCGGCCATGTCCAGACCACGCCCCCCCTTCAATATACTTTTAAGTACTATGATATTTGAGGGTTCTTTAGCTTCTGTGTAGAGCACACCAGTGAGCAGAGTCCATGCCAGTCATGCCATTTAAGGGCTTGTTGGCCCACTTTTATTAAATGAAAAAGAAAACAAGTCTAATAACAGCAGGGTTGCCCACACAGGGGTTTCAGCTTTCCACAGCAACAATGTAATAATAAACGGAAAAATATCAAGCCACCTACCTCTCTTCAGCAGTACTGCCATTTAGGCTTTACACTTCAGCCCTCTTGGCCATATAACAGAAATCCCATACCAATATTGTACCGCTTCCTTGCTGCTCAGCCCACAGCTTTGAACCCTCTGACTATACCATGCAGACATGCATGCTTCTCCCTTGCTTGCCTGGACTCCTCGGGAGGGTGGAGCCCAGAACCCTGGTCCTGGCTCTGTTATAAACCCAGGACCCACCGGCTCAACCAGCCAGACTCCTGGCTGTTCCCAAAACCCGATCCCAGGATTGGAGATTCCGTCCCACCCATAACGCTATGGAATCTCCAGGCTCCAGGTCCCCAACTGGATTTTTGTACACAATGAGGAAACTGAAAAGCCAGTTTCCTCCCAAATAAACAACTCCCCTGGAGCCCCTCAACCTGCCTGGTTGAGAACCCTGCATCCTTCTGCTGGTGGGGTACCACACTACCACATATCCCCCCCCCTTGTTTCGACCCAGAGGGCGGAACACACAAGTTTCTTTTGGCACCTCTGTGCCAGCTACCATTTACAGGAGTCCAATCCTGTCCAACCTCACTTCTCCTAAAGGGGAACTCTACCCAAAGCCTCCTTTGGTGTCTCCTTCTAAGCCTCACTGTCACTCTGCTATGAGCTTTGATGCGACCTTCCCAACTTTTCTTCCGGGTACATTTCCATAAGCACTTCCTCTCCTGAAATTTTAATGGGTTTCCCCTGGTCTTTCAACCAACCTTTCTGCCTCCACGCTTAAGGTTCCCAGGTTTCCTAACACCTTTGGATACCACACTGTCATGTACCTTTAACAAATTATTTGGTTCATCATTGAAAAACATATTTAAACCAACATTACACCTCTCAATGTTGCCCAGGTCACCAATGCCTTTTTTTTCAGCATTTTCTAGGGCAGTGTCTGCAGAGGGCACACATATCGGAGGGCTGCCATCACCCACAGGAAACTCACAGGAACCTCACAGGACGTCACCTCCCTTGGGTCCACCCACTCTGCAGGGAGCTGTCCTACCACTTGACCTGTTCTGATGCCATCTGTATTTTTATCCACCTGAACAGACAAGCTCTCTGATCCACATATCATTTTTACCACACTCCTTATCTGTTCCCCTGTCTTGAGGAGCTTATTAGGTTTGTCACCTAAACCAAACATTGGACTGGGGACCCCAGTTTCTTTAACCACCTTAGCTTGAGCCCCAGTCAGGATCTCTGCTGCTTTCAGGTCCACACTTGGCCCTTCTATCAAATGTAGATTTTCCACCGATGCAGTATACGCGCCCTTCACCGACAACTGACCAGCATCACCATGGACCATAGCAGCAGAAATGCTTCCCATCTGGCTGTTGGGAGGTGAAACCACAGACATTTTAGGTTTATTTCACATTTCTTCAAAGTCTCTCTCAACAATTATTTCTTCTGGATGTAATCCAGCAGCATACGCAGTGGCAACCTTTAACAAAAATAACAAATTCAGGAGTAAAACATTCCTGCCCTGTTCTTCTTTGTTCTGTACAGCCTGCCATTCTGTGCCCCACCTAGTGGTACTCCGCAGTACCAGACCGTCAGACTGTGGAGGAGACACAATAGTATAGAATGGCTGTACATCGCAAAGCATTTGCCCTTACTTGGCGTTTCCATCTCGTGAGCAACATCTGCAGTAGCAACTGCACCCTTGCATATAAGTTGCTCTGCAGGTCCTTCATCTGGTACCTCAGAAGTCATGTCTGCTACACTCTTACCAACAGATGCCTTTTCCAACAAACCCAACAGGCTTTTTGCCCACATGTCCCAGTCTGTTATCTCTGTTATCTCTGCGCTCCCAGAGGGACAGAGTGGCTCAGCAACAGACACATTGCACGTGTCACTTTTGTTCAAACCAGACTGTTGTAACACATTTTTAACCAGAGTAGGCTGCAATACCACACTCTCACCACCTTGCTCTGGTGGCGCTTCATTAAATGCATAAACGCTTTCATACCTGTCACTGCCAGACTGCAATAACCCATTTCCACCATGAGTGTTTTCAAACTTTTCAGTTTTAGCATTTAACATCCTGTTATAGCCAGGTTCAGGTACCCTCTTATCCCTCAGAGCAGCACAATAGCTGTACCAGGCAACTTCCGGCTCCAAAACGCAGAGCTCCCAGGGGGTTTCTAGGGACACCTCTGTGGCCTTTGTCACTGTTGTTACGGGAGATAGAACATCTTTAACCGCATTCATAGCAATGTTTTTACCTCTAGTAAGCTGCACTAGCCCATTAGCAACTGGACCATCAACTTTAGCCAACACAATATTAGCAGTTTTACCAATCACATTGTCATATTCAAGCTTACCATTTTCCTCCCCACTGGACAGGGCACTGCAGCGAGGCAAGTCTTTTTCCACACAGACAGTGTGTCTCCCATTTGGGGATTACCTCCACTCCAGTGTGCACGGCCACATAATCAGTCTCCTTCATGCATTTACCAGTAACAGTCTTACCCATCGTGATAGTTGGGGTCACCATCTTCATATGAGTATGGCGTCTCAAGAACCAGCCCTCTGCTGCACTTTTACTGGCCAACTCCCCCTGGTGGCCACGGGATGAAATTACAGCAGGTACCTCCCACTGTTTAGCACCCCCTGCCGACGCAAAAGGAAACTCCTTCTTGTTGCTAGGGGTGACTGCAAACATATTTTCACAGGAATCTGAGCCTGCAAAATGAAAACTTTTGCTCAGCAATAGTATCTCCAGCCATATTCCATAATCTAGGGCAACAAAACATACCATGCCCCAGCTGGCCACATTCCAGGCATGGTACTGGATGACTTTTTCCCAGGGTGCTTCTCTCCTGCTGACTCCCAGCTGGCAAAAATGCACAGGCCTCTTTGTGGAGACGCTGAGCCAAATCTCCCCTGCAGCTCCTCCCTCCAGGCAGAACTTCCACTCTCGTTGCCATGGGTGATTGCACTCTCCCAGCAGAGCTTTGCTGGATCTCTTGAACATGCTGTATTGGCTCCTCCGGAAGCCACTTGCCACGATACTTGTTAGACATACCCCATGGTACAAAGACAGCTCGACTGGCTTCCTCTGCGTTGCTATGGGCAACCACTCTCGGTCTCAGCCTTTGGTCAGCCTCTCCCCTTGCATATAGCATGGGCTTCTCTCTGCTGGATCCTGTCTCATGCTGTGACACATTCACATTTTTCACAATAGCTGCTGGTTTAACTGCAGCGATGTTGCCGGGGGCAAAAACACCCCTCTCCCAGGTATGGATATCAGGCAGCTCTCTCTTTGTATCACAGGTTGGCTTGCCTTCCACTTTAGTTTGGTCCATTCCTGCCAGGTGTCGCTTGCACCAATCTACTGCAGATTTGAACGCTGGTGGACTTTCCATACCAGCAGTCACCTGTGCACTCATTGCACCAGTGTTGCTAGGGACAACCCCAGCCCCTTTTCTCCTTGGTAAACTCTGATCAGGCAGCCACAGAGCTCTGTCTCTCATTTCAGCAAATCTTGCTTCTTTTAGGAGCTTTGATCGCCCCATACTTAGCAACTCCAGAACAACTTTACATAGTCCAGAAAAAATTAAAGTGGGGTGCCCCCTAAAAAAAAAAAATTTAAAGTCAGCAACTACAAATACTGGAGGCTGCTGACTTTTAATAATTGAACACTTATCTGTCCCAGGGTCCAGCGATGCGGAGGAACGAAGCCCCCCTCGTTCCCCACTCCACTCACAGCGCCGGCATTCTTACTGTGGGCACCCGGCTGTGGCTTAACAGTCGGGCACCCACTGCAAATGCGCGAACGGCGCCGGGCACTGTGATACGCCGCACAGTCATCTGGGACACGTGATAGGTCCCAGATGACTGTGCGTAGCGAGGGGAAGTGATGTCACCAGCTCGGGCGTTGAAGAAGGCAGACTACGAGGGACCCCCTAGCAACAGGCATTTAGAGGTGAGTAAAAAAAATAATAATTTTCCAATTATTTTTTTTTTTTTTTATGAATTTTTTGCTATTTTCTTTTTTTTTTTGGTGGCAACACCACTTTAAGCACTGTCTGTCTCTTCAAAGCAAGTTGCTTTTCTCAGCTGCACACACAGTTTTGTGCTGTCTCATGCACACAAACACAGTTCATAAAACAGATGAACTTTTTTTTTCAGGGATCTCCAGTTCTGCACCACTTCTCTGTACCACTCTTGTACCTCTTTTCAGCTTCCTTGCTGCTCAGCCCACAGCTTTGAACCCTCTGACTATACCATGCAGACATGCATGCTTCTCCCTTGCTTGCCTGGACTCCTCGGAAGGGTGGAGCCCAGAACCCTGGTCCTGGCTCTGTTATAAGCCCAGGACCCACCTGCTCAACCAGCCAGACTCCTGGCTGTTCCCAAAACCCGGTTCCAGGATTGGTGATTCCGTCCCACCCATAACGCTATTGGAATCTCCGGGCTCCAGGTCCCCAACTATATTTTTGTGACCAATGAGGAAACTGAAAAGCCAGTTTCCTCCCAAATAAATAACTCCCCTGGAGCCTGTCAACCTGCCTGGTTGAGAACCCTGCATCCTTTAATACTATGTTTTCACGTTTAGTGTGCCCTTCTACTGCCATTCTTATTTGAATGTGGTAACATTATGGCAAGTGCTGGGACCTTCAATCTATACGTTAGTGAACAGTTAACTCTGGATTATGAAACACAAAGGGGTAGCTAATAATCCTTGCAAATAGTCACCTTGGTAATATACTGTATCTTAAATAATAGCCAGTCCCTCCTCGGTCCGGAAGATTGGGGGGGAGTAACACAGGATTAATAGGCACTGAAGGATTTCTAGAAGAGAAAGACTTAGGAGAAAATCCGTCGTCACACTTACAGTAGAAAGAGTTTGGTGTTCGGGGACCTATCCTGAGCAGGATGGCGGTGTGGAGTGAGCTTCTGAGATCCAAAAACCTCCTTCTTGTTATCTCCATCCCTCTTCTTCTGCTTCCTCTGCCCTTGCTGCACCCCAGTAGTGTAAGTACCCTTTGGCTGTAACTTCCTATTTCTGAACCTTGCTTAAACCTTATCAGGTATTGATCATTAATTAAGCATCAAAGTGCAATGACAATTTGGAAAATGAATAAACTCGTCAAGAAAGCAACATTTAGTTTACTTTGAATTGGTTGCTGTTGGTTTATATGCTTTGCCTACTGTTCTGTCTACATTACTAAAGTAGCTTGTATTGCTTTATGATAAATTGTTGAAACTTAATCACTGACCTGATTTGTTAGTAAATAGGAACTAGTTGCGCTCGGCACAACTTCCAATCACATGTCTTTTCTCTGACAGTTGGAATCTGAAAGTTTCAATTAAATTAGTAGCTGTGAGCAACACAGGCAGGTCTTATTTCGTACAAGTGGATACCTAAAGCTTATAGATGCTACATTTATTTGGTTAGGCATAATACAATGCACAAATGGCAAAGGTCCTCAGCAACCAATTTTCTTCTTTCGCTGATCTGACTGCCCGTGCAGGGCAAAGCAACAGATTCACTTTAAAGGAAGCAAAGCAATTCGATTTATAATCTCCTTCTCTATCACCCCCTCCCCCTTTGGCTGCTCTGTTCAGCTGCCGGAAACAAAGAAAGGAAGCTTTGTATAATCTCCAAGTTGCGACATGGAGCTTGCACAAGGCTGATATCTCTCTTCCCACCACCATTGGGCAGAGCTAGGTGTCTGAATGGCTACCAAGCACCTGTGTTGTCACATGGCAAGAAAGGGCAGTGAGTTACATACTCCCTATACCCAGATGTACTCCCCATACCTAGAAGTACACCCTATACCCAGAAGTACTTAGTATTTTTCGCCACTCCTCACAGCTGAACAGAGCAGTGGGGAAGCAAAGGAAAGTTAAATATAGGCAGCTTGTGCATCTACTAATAAATTGAACATACTGCTTTGCTCTCCGGTAATGAAAATACATAGAGACTGTAAATGCTCACCACCTTTGGAGAATGCTGGTGGTCTAGCTCAGTGTTTCTCAACTCCAGCCCTCAAGGCGCCCCAACAGGTCATGTTTTCAGGCTTTCCGTTATTTTGCACGGGTGATTTGATCAGTTTCACTGCCTTAGTAATTACCACAGCTGTTTCATCTGAGGGAAATCCTGAAAACATGACCTGTTGGGGCACCTTGAGGACTGGAGTTGAGAAACACTGGTCTAGCTGTCTCTGGCCTCAAAACTTTATGTGTCATTGACCCAGAAAAGAACATGCAGTACGCAAAAGGAAAGTCATGACAACCAATCTGCGTACTTATTCAAAGCATTGAAAGCTTTAAATAAGCATGTCAGTCAGGTATACAGCATTTTCAGAAGAAGAATCCAATGAAATTTTACTTGTATGTAATATTACAGATCTGGGCCTCATTTCTTAGTGCTAGAAGGATCGGGGAGATCTTTAGTACCCTTGTATATAGTATTATATAGTATGTATATATAGTATTATCCATCACACTAATGCCCCATACACACGATCAGATTTTCTGCTGATTTTTTCCTTCAGGTTTACCAAAACCATGTAGTGTGAGGGCCTGCCTGATTGCATATAAATTGAAAATCCTAAGGTTTGACCTCATATTATAAGGTTTTGGTAAATATGAAGGAAAAACTCAGCAGAAAAACTGATAGTGTGTATGGGGCTTTAGACATTCCTCTCTCTGAAAGTGTTTCTCAACCTTTTTTCACACAATTCAGTTTACAATTACGCATCTTGAGGCACCCAAATCTAAAATGTAAAAAACAAAACTAATAGTTTTACACATCATCGCAACATCCACATACATAGGATACTTAACATTAGAGGTGATTAAATTTTTTCGAAAGCAAATACACCTTTACACACTGGAACTCACTAGTATTCTAGCTTTTCCCTTCTCCCTCAGTTTCTCTCCCTCATTCAGCTAAAGTGACTCCAGTGCTGACAGAAAGGGGCAGAAGAGGGGCAACCAGCCAGCAGCTGGTCCACACAGTGCCTGAGGATTTAATTCTGCTCAACAAAAAACTGTGGCATTGACTAACAAAAAGGCAGGCTTGATCTACCTGCTTGCAGGTGGGTTGTACCTCCTTATTGGGGCCAAAGTGTGAGTTACATAGGAGGTCTACCCCTGGGTGGGTTCTTCTGGGCTATGCTAGGCATCTCAGATAGGGTCACTACATGACACATGGGGTACCTTTACTGGAACAGATGACTGAACTCTTGTTAACCCTCTTCATGTTAATATACACCACCACGGTCACGCTTGCAATTTGGAGGGACATGCAAAGCCAATGCCCTCTCCACCTGTCCAGCATATCTCTGTTACCTTACTCCCAGTAATGGAATGGGGCCCTGACATGCACCTAGCATGGGCTCTATGTGCACACTTCCTTGACTCTTCTATACCTGTGCACAGGCAGAAGATCTCTGCAGTGCTGAACTGCTCACATTGCTATGTGAGATGGAACGCTCACGGAGAGAGTGCAGACAGCAAACCCTCCTGAAAGAGGCTATCCCACCTTCCACATGTACACACTTATGACAGGCTGCTTGTAAAACCTTTCTTAACCTTGGTAACTACTTGTGTCTTTACACTGTATTAAATCTTGTACTGCTATTGTCATACCCCTTTCTGTCTGACCCAACTGTGAACTATGTATGGCGGTTACTTCCATTACACCTCTTTAGTAACTTCAAACCAGGCAAGGACAATGTTTTAAAAGCTTTGCTGCAAACTCCCAGCATACAGAACAAAGTGCACAGTCTTTTCCTAACATCCTTAAACCCTAACTCAGGCTTTGTAGCTGCCCCAGCATACTTGCACAGGATAGTGTCCATTATGGCAGCTCTCCAGAGCTGGTATCTTTGGGTGATATGCAGAGCTCAGCAGTCCCCTACACTGTAAAATGGACTCTGGCAATGGCAACAGGTCTTATACTATGCGCACCCCCAGATTGGACCTCCGTCCCTTTTTTTTATACAGCACATGACTAGGGGGTTATACCCAAGAAAGACCCAGAAAGCATTTTAACTCTAACCCTCCCAGCTGGGGGGCAGCATTAAACATAACCTGCTTACATGCTAGCAATTTTGGGGTAATTTGGGTAAATTTTTAGGCATTTTGCCAAGTAATCCCTGAAGAACCCACAAGGCACCCTAGGGTGTAATGGGGCCTTGGTTGAAAATGGCTGATCTATAACATACAGCAAATTAATATTTAGTATATTTGTTTGAAATTATGGAAGAGGATGCCACTTGCTGCCTGCTTGGATGTCTAATATGGGTAGATCTGTAATCTGAAAGTTTGAATTTGTTCATCTTGGGGGCCTACTCCACTCAAAAAAAAATACACGTTTAAGTGTGTTAAATAAAATGTGGTACCTGTATCATTGTAGGTGGGAAACTATAAGGCTCATTCATTCTGTGCTGAAGTCCCTATTGAAGAATATGCTAGTGTCAGAGAGCACAGGGAGAATGAAGTTTGCACTTGTATGTGTTATATTAGACATGTTAGAAAAGATGGCTTCATAATTGGATGCTGGCAGCGAAGATGGGTGGAACATATAGATATTTTAAAGTGTATTTGCAGCCAAGTTTATTTTTTAAATTGGATAGTGTAGGGAAGGGTTGGAGCCCTTATAAAGGTATTCTTTGCTTTTAATATCTCACTTTCCCATTACTGTAGACACAACAGGAAATCATCCCAATGTAAGGGTAATTCTCTTCTTAGTTTGCATTTAAACAGTTGTCCCAAATAATAGGATTTTTATAACAGCTTACCTGTAAAATCCTTTTCTTTTCTTACATCAGGGGACACAGGGCCATAGTAATTACTATGTGTGATGTCCCATAGCAATGGCAACTGAAGGGGTGGAGACAGAACAAAAAATAGGAGGCTAGAGGACTCAAACTGCAACCTGCAGTACTGTGCCCAAAGGCATTATCCTCATGACCTTTAATATTGATTTGATAAAATCTGAAAAACGTATGAACCAAAGACAAAGTCGCAGTCTTATAGATCTGAGCCATAGAGGCCTGATGATGCACCACCCAAGAGGCACTAATCGCCCTGGATGAGTGTGCTCTTAATGTGAAAAGGAAGAATTTTCTTCTTTAAACTGAAGCTTGAATAATCACTTGACAAATCCATTTGAAAAATAGTGGATATTGACGCTGACTGTCCACATCTTGGACCCTCTGGCAGTACAAACAAAACCTGTGTTTTGCGAACCTGAGCGGTCACCTTTAAGTGGACTCTGATCGCTCTTACTACATCAAGAGAATGTAGTACCTTCTCTTCCCTAGAATAAGGCTCTGGGGAGAAAGAAGGAAGAATATCTTGGTTTAAATGAAAAACCTGTTACCACTTTTGGTAGGAATTCAGGATGAGGACATAAAATCACCTCACCCTTATGCATGAAGAAATATGGCTCTTACAAGACAGAGCCGCTAGTTCTGATACTCTTCTAGAAGTAGAAATGGCAACCAGAAAAGATTATCTTTCTTCTCAAAGAACCAAGGAAATTTCTCATAAAGATTCAAACGGCTGATTCAGCAAAGCCGATAAGACCAATTTTAAATCCCAAGGATTTAGAGGTGCCTTGATAGGGGGAATAAACCGTGTTATCCCATGAATAAGTTATGCATCAAGGATGGGAAGCAAAAGGCCATAGGAGAAAAAATTACAAGGCCGGGATCTGGCCCTTGATAGAAGTCAAGGCCAGCTTAATTTCAGATCCCATATGCAGGACATCAGGAATCCTGCCTATGACAAACTTCCTTGGGTGCCAACCCCTGGATCTACACCAATAAAATATAGTAAGTGATTCTGGAAGGCGGCTTCCTGGCATTAATCAAAGTAGACACTGCCAAAGGAGATCACCCACGATCTTTTATAGAGTGGGATTCAACAGTCAGACCTGTTACATTTTTCATCCGTAAGGTAGGATAAAATACCTGACCTTGTGCATGAAGGTCTGGCTATAATTGCAGAGTCTGAAGGACTCCTACTGCCATATTTATGATCTCAGTAAATCTTCTGGGACCCGCTGGGGCCACCAGAATCACCTCCTTTTGTTCCTGCTTAATCCTGCGGAGAAGGCGCGGAAGTAGCAGAACTGGAGGAAATGCATAGATCAGTGAAAACTGATCCCATGGGAAAAATGTTGCAGCATAAAGTTAAATATAGATGTTTGCTTTTCTTAAATACTCCAAACTTGCGAGTTAGGACTCATATACACTACAGAATACAACCAGTCAGGCACCTAAAGAACTGAAAACCAGGAGGTTTTCAGTTTTTTTTTTTTTTTTTTAAATAGTTTAGAACTTAATTTGCCCAGATTTAAGAAAGTGCTTAGGTCACTTTAATCTCTTCTGCCTGCAGACCTAGCAGGTGGTAACTTCCCCCCCGGTTCCTCTTTTCTCCACTAAGGCTGCTACTTTTCTGGGAAAAAATACCAGCTTTATAATCTCTTTACTTTCAGTTAGACTGGAAACAAGTCCCATTTTTACTGGCCTGGCCAGTAAAACACCAGCCACATGGGAACCTTACTCTTCTCTTCTGAGCAGTACTCGCTTTCCAACCGTCAGTAAATTTATGAAACAGTTTGTAAAAATCTGTGATTTTTTTACAACTGTCTATAAATATCAGGGGCTGATTATTTGTCATGCTGTGTTGACCTTTTAAGTGTAAACCAGGCAAATGACTTGTTATGGGTATTGTCAGTGTATCCATACTGTGTTTAAATATTGATTGTCTTAGTTTTTAATAGGAGTTCTGTAATTTTTCAGATCGTCAGTAAAAAAATATGTTCTGTCAGTAAAATGTCCATGTTTTGTCAGTAAAAAATGCTGCAGAAGGTTGGCAACACTGTTCACTTTGTATTAGTAAGCCACGAGGGAGCAAACACACCACACTAGCACTGTAAGGAACTCTCAAGTGATGGGTAGTGATAGCATTTGTTAGACATGGCAGTGTGCACAACGCGTCATACCAGTTTAGGGACCTTGCCTTAAGATGGAGAACCCTAGTCTAAATTTTATGTTTAAAATGTAGTGGTGATGGCGCATAGACTAATACAGCAAACCTCGCCAAAAAAAAAAAAAATCCATAAACCATATATGATTATAAAAATTCTTAAAAGAAAGTTCATATAATGAGCAAAAGTCCCTCTATGAGGAGGTGCTGCTGTAGTAAAATCCAAAGGAGACTGGATGGAAGGAAACCAAACATGACTAGGGTAAGAGCTCATTTGAGACTGCCCCTACCTACAGTATGTCTGCCTCAATTATCTCCCTTTACTTATCAGGAATGACCACGCAAAACATAAATGGAGTTAAAATGGCCGAATAGCCTTTTATAAAACATAACATAACCATACATAACTTATCCAGCTATCAAGATTCAAGGTCCCCTGACGGTGCCACATTGTCAATCTTTTTGTGTCTGCGGCACCAGATAGCTACGTTGTGACCCCAGCCGCAAAGCACCAGCTCAGAGCCTAAACCAGCTAACCTCAGACACTCACAGGTCTTAACACCAATATGCATTGTACCGTACGCACTGGAGGACTCCATACCTCAGATGGATCCCCACCGTTTTCCCATTGACCATAAATAGACCTTCCGTCAAGGACCCCAACTACCAAACAGCAATTAAGAAAAACAGTACAACCATAAAATCAATAATAAGAAGGGTGGGTGGGGTGCTCTTCCAATGATTTCCTCTCAGCAAGCGAGACCTCCCCTTCCAGACAACTGAACTCCCGGCCTCTCCCCATCACACCATGCCCTGGGCCAATAAGGTAAGTGCAAGGACTGACCATGCTAACATTACAATAGATTAACCCCTGCCGATCAGTTCCCCTTATCACCCGGTCATGTATGCCCTTTACTGATTCTGTTCCTCCTCTGCTCTGGGCATATCTAATTGTCCACAGCACAAAACACCACTGTTAGATGGAACCAGTCTGTGATGAAATATTCTGCCACCAAATTGGTTAGGTGTTGCCCTGAGGTGCAATGCAGTGTCTGGTGTGGACCATGTGTGGTTCCAACAAACAACCCAATTGTACCTGGTGAAAGGTAGTATCATGTGAAGTCATGTAAAAAAACTCTAATGCCATGTCCAGATGAGGAAGTAAGCAAGAAAAATCTTAGGAGAATGAATACAAAAAATCTCAGAACATTTGTTTGTCATTCGAAAGATTTAATTTGTTTTAAACATTTAATTTTTGGAATTAATTAACTTTACCAATCGGAAATCACATACTGTAAACTGCTACAACTTTAGTTTGTTTGAGAAAATTTTTTCAACCTGCTCCTTTGAATTTTGTTGCCATTGTAGTTGAAAACAAACATCATTTTGACTCACTAAGGATCAGAGAAACAAACTTTCTTAGAACTTTCTTTCTTTTTCCAAGAATTTCCATTTTGAAGTCTACCCATCACTTCAATACTGGGTACTTTCACCAGGCCAATTTTAAGCTTTCAGCGCTGTTGCATTTAGAATAACAATTGCGTGGTCATGCAACACTCTACCCAAATTAAAATGTTATACATTTTTTGAGACAGATTTCTTTCGGTGGTAGTTAATCACCAATCTGAACATTTTGAGAAAATAAACGTTTTTCTTAGGCCGCGTACACACGCGGGGACTGTTCGCTCAACTTTGTCCGTCAAACAGTTTCAGCGAACAGTCCGCTCAAAATTAGCATGGACGGACTTGCCCACACACGACGAACGAACAGTTTGCTGAAACCGTGCACGATGACGTGAACGGCACGTACGACGGGACGGAAAATACGACGTCCTATACACTGCATTACAACTTTCGGCGTGTAAATCCTTTCTGAGCATGCGCGGAACTTAGTTTGACGAACAAGCCTACACACGAGGGGACTGTTCGCTGAAACCAAGTTTCAGCGGACAGTTTTTCGGAATTTCCGAAAAACTTTGTTCAGCAGACTGTTCGCTGAAACTGTCCGCTGAAAGCCCACACACGGGCGGACTGTCCGCTGAAACACTGTTCAGCGGACAAAGTTGGGCGAACAGTCCCCGCGTGTGTACGCGGCCTTAGTTTCTGTTATAAAATTTTGCAAATAAGTAATTTTTCTTCTTCACTGATGTGCACTGATGAGGCTGCACTGATGGGTACTGATAGGCTGCACTGATGGGCACTGATAAGCTGCACTGATGGGCACTGATGAGACAGTACTGATGGGCACTGATGAGAAGGCAATGATGAGGCTTTATGCTGCGTACACACGATCGGAATTCTCATCGTAAAAAGCTCTGATGGTTTTCCCAACGGAATTCCGACGGAATTCGGCTCAAGCTGTCTTGCCTACACATGATCACACCAAATTCCGATAGTTTATAACGCGGTGACGTACAACGTGTACGACGAGACTAGAAAAAGGAAGTTCAATAGCCAGTAGCCAATAGCTTCTGTCTCGTAGTTGAATCTGAGCATGCGTGATTTTTGGCGTGTCGGAATTGCATACACGCGATCGGAATTTCCGATAGAAAGTTTTTCTGTTGGGAAAATTGAGAACATGCTATAAATTTTTGGCTGGCAGAAATTCGGACAGCTAAATTCCGATGGAGCATACACACGGTCGCATTTTCCGATGAAATGCTCTCATCCGTCTTTTTCTGGCCGGAATTCCAATCATGTGTACGTGGTATTACTGAGAGGTGGCACTGATGGGCACTGACAGGCGGCACTGGTGGGTACTGATAGGCGGCACTGATAGGCAGAACTGATGGGCACAGAAAGGTGGCACTGATGGCCACTGATAGGCTGCACAGATGGGCACTGCTGGGGCTGTACTGATAATCAGTGCCCTGATTATCAATGTAAATTATATACTGACAGGCTTGCTGGTTAACGGCTCTCCTTTCCTCCCACAGACACACTGTGCAAGGAAAGGACTGCTGATAACCGACAAGTCTGTTTACATGTGATCAGCTGTGATTGGACACAGCTGACCACATGATAAAGGCCCTTTATCCCAATCTGTACTCAGCTGTATCTGAAGGACACAGCAGTTACAAAGCTCACCGATGCATGTCACAGGCAGCATGCAGGGGGCAGGGGTTCTGGGATGGCATCCATAGATGACCACACTGCTGCCATAGTTCGGCTATAGTGCAGTTGACAAGTGGATAAAGAGTAATTCCACTGTTGTTCCACTGAGAAAAAAAAAATCCCCTCTGGGTGTTCTGTGTACATTGCAGGGATTTTAACAAACTTTGTTGCAGATTCCTACATTCTGTTATTAAGAAGAAATAGCTGTTTTTTTTTCTGTGTCAATGTGCTCAGTGAATCTGTATGTGAGGGGTTTAATAATTATCAATCTGCAGGGCTCTTATGAGAAAATTGGCAAGGTCTGCATCTTTTTGGGAGTATCTCCCATTTTTGTTGTAGGGGATGCTCAAAATCTGATTTGTATCTTAGTGCAGACTTGTGGGAAAATCAGTAAGCCAATCACACAAGCAGGAAATGACATCTGGGGGGCGTTCTGTACACCATCTATGTACAGAATGCTTCCAGGTAGCCATATTGCATTACAGAAATGACAACGCTGCAAAGTGAAAACGAAGGGTCATTTTTTTTAAAACATTCAATTACGATATGACTTGTGTCGCAAGTGTATACGCTACATTAATTTATTTTCCTACGAAAGTGGAGTTACTCTTTCCACTTGAGTCCTTTGGTCTATGTACACCCAACCGCACCTGGGAGGAACAGGTGCACTGTCCAGCAGCCTGTTGAAATCTATGACAGGCTGAAATACACAGCAGCTTGATGCATTATCACGCTATACTCGCGTTTAGGGCCGTATGCATTCAGGGACATATGCCTGAATGTTGGAATTCTGTATGTGTGACACGTAGACTTTAGCAGTCTTTTCTTTCTAAGTCTTAAAATCTTTTTTTATTTTTCCCTTTGCAGGAATCATCTTGTGCCTATGTGCTGATAGTGACAGCGGTGTACTGGGTGTCGGAGGCTGTGCCACTAGGAGCTGCTGCATTGGTACCAGCGTTTCTCTTCCCTCTGTTTGGAGTGCTCAAGTCTAGTGAGGTCAGACATCTATAAAAGCTAATATGTATAGCAACAGCAACTGACTGCCTGTATTCCTTGTCTGACACAACAATGTACATCCACATTTGGCATCCCAGCAATCCTATTGGCTGTACTGTATTATAATAGGGTTGAGCTATAAAACGTAGTCATTGTGGTAGATATAAATGCAATTAAAAAAGATTTGTGGCTCAGAATTCTGCATTTGTACATCTACCTATAAAAAGAATGCTTTTCAAATTGTAGCCTCCTACTATCTCCTTGCAGATTGGAGAGACTTGACTTCTTTCTAAGTGTTTGGTTTCTAGTCTCTTTTCCAGCTAAAGAGCACATCGGTTCAGATATCTCATTTTTAACATCATTCCTGGCCTCTTATTCGTCTCCTCAAGCTTTTTTTTTTTTTTAAATATCTCTTTATTAATTTTTTTTTACATATCCATTATACATTTCACCATTCATCGCTCTCTTCTGAGCTTCCATAAAATCCATTCATAATAATTTCCTCAAATACTACAAACTTATACATATACATTTATACATTCATATACCTCTTACCCCCCCCCCCCCCTTTGGTGTGGCTTGCCCTATCTCCATACTGTTTTATCCTGATGCCGTTATGGAATTTTCTATCCAGCTTGCCCATACTCTCTCATATTTCTCTCCATGTCCTCTACTCCAATATGTTTCCCTATATAGTGGTAGATTACTATTTACTAAATGTTTCCACTGTGTTAACATTGGAGCTTCTGCCTTCTTCCAATTCAGCACTATTGTCTTTCTAGCATAAAAAAGCAACAGACCCACCTGTATTCTCCTTCTTATAGGGTGATATTATTCCCTACTATTCCTAATAGGCAGATCTCTGCCTCTTGATTTAAAGAGACTGATGTTACTATAGTAATTACTCGCAAAACCTCCCTCCAGAATATCACTATCTTTGGACAAGACCAGATAATGTGTATGAAATTTCCTGGGGTACTTGCACATCTCCAGCAGTTTTGAGAGTTAGCTGAAAATATTTTGTATAATTTGTATGGCGTATAATAACTTCTATGTATTATTTTAAATTGTATTAATTTATCTTGCAGAGATACTAGTATTTGGAGTGGAGATCTCCATATCTACTCCCAGGAGATGTTGGAACATCTCTTGTCCAGCTTTCACATAGCTTGCTTATATCTGAAGATGTAGTTTTGGATAAGTAGCTATATAAAATTGAAATTTGCTTTTTTTTGGTCTTTTTCCTTACCATTTGCTCTAATTCTGTTTCTATCAATTGTGGGATCCCCTCCGGGAACTGAGCCAATAAAGCATGGACCAACTGCATGTATCTAAAAGTGTAGTTCCCAGGTATATTCCAACATTTTTTTTATTTCAGCAAATTAAATAATTCTCCCTTCCGGTACAACTTGTGATAGTTTTTTAATCCCAAATCTAGTCCATGTTCCTGGATCTTGGATGGAATCCAAATGTGGGAGCTCTGGATTTCTCCATAGTGGATTGTTTGGGGATAAATCCCCTCTCAAATGGTCCTCTTTTGCCATGGCTGCTCTCCATATTTTTACTGTCGTAATCATCAAGGAAGTCAGATCTTGCCTATATTTTAATCCACGGAAGGGCAATGACTGCAGTGCCTCCAATGACTACACCACTGCGGCCTCTACCATCGTGGCAGAGTCAAATCCATCCGGATTCAGCCATTTCCCTATCGTCACCAACTGTGTATTAATGTAGTATTTATAAAGGTCTGGGAAAGCCAATCCCCCCTGTACCACCAGAAGCATAAGTATGCTTAGTTTAATTCTAGCTGGTTTGCCTTTCTATATAAATGTAGAAAACATACCGTGTAGCTGTGTAGAAAACTTCTTAGGCAACCACTGCGGAGAATTTCTAAATAAATATAAAAATTTAGGAAGAATCTTCATCTTTATTAAATGTATACATCCCAGCAGTAACAGGGGCAATGCCTCCCAGATCCTTAACTTTTTCTTACACTCCTGTATTACTGGATCTAAATTTTAAAGTCTTTGACCTGTCGAGATATTATTATGCGTAGATACTAAGATTCTGATACCCATTTTAACGGTAGATCTGGGGGAGCTGTATCTTGTGCCTCTTTGTCAATAGAGAATAACAAAGACTTATCCCAATTCACTTTAAGCCCTGTAAACATTGAAAACATATTCAATAGTTCTAGAGCTCCTTTCAATGAAGGACCTGCAACTCTCAAAAACAGCAACATATCATTGGCATACAGGGCTACCCTCTCCTCCAGCCCCCCCAATCCGAAGCCCCTGAATATTCGGCGAGGTCCTAAGAGCCTCTGCCACTGGCTCTATTGCAATCGCAAAGAGTGCCGGACAGAGAGGGCAGCTCTGCCTCGTGCCTTTATGCAACTGAAATGGGGACGAGAGCCTTCCTCCCAATTTTACCAATGACATGGGTTTTTTATATATTGTTTGTATCAATTTAATAAATATTAATGGACTGGACCTAGATGTTGTAATGGGGCCGGGAAGAGGAGCGGCCCCCCCCCCATCCTCCCTTCTCTCCCTATACCCCACTTTTCCCCCTATCCCCATACAACTGCCCTTCTAGGGTCCCTCTTATGGACCCCCCTGCTCCCTTCATCCCCATGTATTACCTTCCCTTCCCCACTTTTACCCTCTTCTCTTTCAACTCCCTATAGAGTTCTCCACTTCATTGGCACACTACCCAATGACAAAACCCCTCACTTCGTGAGGGAATGATACCGGGAGGCGCGTCGACCCTCATAAACTTATCTGCTAGTCTTATGCTCCCTCTGAGGCCGTAGGGGGGCCGAGTTTTGGCGTCCCGGTGGCCATAGTCCACTCTTGATTACGCTAGCCACCACTAGATTGGAGCCTCCCGGGAGTTCGTAACTGTTGGTAGTAAATACACTGGTTATACCCGTTTATTAATTATATTTACGTAGTACATTGTGTACTATATCTTTTCATGTCTAGTAACTCAAATGTTTAGCCTCAATATGCTTTGTCATTGTACCGCACAGTATTTGTTGTTACCTTTCTGTACCAGTTTGCTATGACATGTATGTGATTACTTTATCTTTGAAAAATAAAAAATTTTTTGTGGAAAAAAAAAAAAAATATTAATGGACATCCCATCCTTCTAAGTATTTCCCAAAGAAAAGGCCATTCGACCGTATCGAAGGCCTTCTCTATGTTCAGAGAGACCACTGTTCTAGATCCCTCATATATGTGGTGGGTATGTATGTTTGTATGTAATCTGTAGGGTTTCAATTTCTGATATAGTTGTAGTTTGATATTCTTGCTGCGCTAATCTTGCTAGAAATCTCCCACCTTTATCTCCTTGCTGAAAAATATTTTCTCTGTTTTTATGTAGTTCCAACCTTGTTATTTCTTCCATATGTAAATGGAGGTCTCTTTGTACAGCCATCATTTGCTCAAAATTTACAACACTGGAGTCTTGACCATATTTCTCCTTTTTTATTTCTATCTGTTTTTGCAATTCCTGTATCCTAACTGTATCCTTCTGTTTTTTTATTAATCGCAGCGATATTTGAGATGTATTGTCCTCGTATATATGCTTTAAACGCATCCCAGACAATGTCCACCGAGGACGGCCCTGCATTATTTTCCCAGTACTCCACTTTTAGGGATGCCATTTTTCCTTCTATCTCGGGGTGTGACACCCACTGCGGAGTTAACCTCCACAATGATTTCACTCCTCGGGGTGGGGACACTTATTGACAAAAATAAGGGAGAATGATCTGATAGGCCACTCGGTAAGTATGTTACTGCTGAAATATCCGTTAACATTGTTACATCTGCAAATTCTAAATCTATTCTGGATGCTGTTTTATAGGAGGCAGAAAAACAGGAATAGACTCTTTTTTCTGGATTTCTCCATCTCCAAATTTCTGTTACTCCTGTCACTTGAGCGCAATTATACAAGTCCGCTGAAAATTGCTTAGGAGGTTTTGGTCTATGCAGCTCTGGCAATAGAATTGAATTAAAATCTCCAATAAATAATAACTTTGCTGGTAGATATTCGATTATTTTCTCCATTATCTCATTCAAAATTCCCACTGCAAATGGGGGTGGTATATAAATTGCCACTGTAATGTATTTTGTTGCCCAATTGTATAGAATAAAATAACATATTTCCCTTGTATGTAAAAGTTTTATTTACTAAAACGCATACTCCTCTAGCATAGGAGCAATACGTGGCGTGATATACTTTTTTTATCCAGGCTTTTTTTAAAGTGGTTAATCTTTTACCCATTAAATGTGTCTCCTGAAGTATGATCAATTGAGGGCTATATTTTCTTATATATTGAAACATTAATGCTCACTTAAACTTCAAGTTCAATCCTCGGACATTCCATGAGAGTATTGAATAGCTATTATTTTTACCTGTCATCATATTGGAAGTGTGGGAAGGTTAAATACCTCCACCACATCATAGAGGACGTCCATAGGGTTCTTAAGCTACACCCTTGTTGCACCCATCCATACTTCCCCCTTACACTTCCTTCACCTCTCTCCACCCATCCTGCCCCATCCCCTTCCACTCCCCTCTCCACATTCACTTCACCCCCCTCCTCCCATCCCACCCTGTCCCTTTCCACTCCCTTCCCTATTCTGCAACCCCATCCATTCATGGATGGGAATGGAGAAGAACTTCTCCTTAACCCTTCATCACTGAGCATAGTATATAGTCCATGTTCAGTACCCAACATATCCAAACAAAACTATAAAAAACTATCACCCTTCCATTCCATTGTGGGGCGGGCTCTCTATTAATGGGTCTCAAACCGCACCTTTATACAAAAAAGGTTATTTTCCCTTGTCCTTCCCTTTTATCATTCCAAAAATGATATTATCAATCTATATAACAATTATCATAATTTATCATATTACAATTATACATAAAAATAAACAAAAATTTTTTTTTTCTTTTTGTGTTGTTAATATATATAATAATCATAATTTATCGCTTTATAAATTTTGAGAGGGAGAGAAGAAAGAAGGGAGGAAAAAAAAAGACCCTCTATATTTGTGCAACACTCCATTTAATGTATGTTTTTGATAATATTCAGTGAAGGAAAGAAAAAAAAAAGAAAAAAAAGAAATACGCATTCTACATTCCGTGTAGCAATCTATTTTCAACCACCCCTCCTTTATTCCCATGTGCCATTGTCCTATTTATATATGTTTTCCTGTGTCATATAAAAATAAAAATAAAAAAAAATATATATATATATTCTTATTCAATATTAGAATTTCTTTACATCATTAGTGCTTAGTGCTTATTATCCTTTTTCCTTTTTTCCCCTTCCTCCCTCCCCCCTCCCCCATAATTCCTCAAACTTTACTTATATTATTTTTTTAAAGTGTATCTAAAGCCAAACTTTTTTTTAGTTTTTGATGGAATAGGGAAGGTGTGACAGACCTAGCTGGGACAGAGGCTTTTGGAGAGGATTGAATGCTGGACTCTTGCATCTGATTATGGGCCCTGGATTTTAAGGGAACAATACTCTTTGCAAGGTGAATGAGAAATCCAGTCTGATCTGTACTAATCGGACTCAATCTTGTATATATGTATATATTGTATATTGTCTCATTTTGTTGTGGACTCTTTGCTGTGATCGTTTGGGGTGTGGCTGTATTCCAATGTTCTATTGTGTCTGTCTGCCTTGGATATTATGGGATGTTTATCTCTATGGAGGGAGGGGGGATTCCTCCAGCAGCCCCCCTGCTGATAAGATTGTTTACTGATGAGAAGTTGAACACACCTGACCTGTGTGTCTATTGTCATTGGACAGTTTACCCAGCCGTGTTTTCCAAGGGTGGAGGAAAGAGTCTCTGTTGGTTTTTACCCTACACTGAGGTGTTGTCTGGTGACTTGGGGGCTGAAGAGTCTGGGATGGTTCTAGTTCTGTTTGAGGACAGAGGGTTCATCACAGAAGGGTAGAACCCCTATCAGACTTTTACTGCTGTCTGTGTCTCCGCTCAAGAAATTATCCCTCTATAGTTGTCCTGTTGACCATTGTCCCTTGGACAGGAATTTATTAGAAATCTGAAATTTTATGTTTTTCACCAAAACATGGGGTGAGGGTAAATCTTTCCATGGTTTGGCTGCCATTTGTCCTGGTTCCCCAGGGACAGTCTATGGTTGCCTTTTGTCGCTATGCATTACTTATTTCTGACCCCATCACTCTGTGTTACTACTGACCCTGCACTCTGCAATACTTTTTATTGCCCCCACACTTTGCATTATATACTACTGACCCCCTTACACTACATTAGTTAATACAGACCCCTGCACTTTGCAATACTTACTCCTGACCCCAGAATTCTACATTACTCACTACTGAGCTTTGAACTCAGCATTACTTGCTCCTGACCCCTGAATGCTGTGGTTCTTACTTATGATCTTAGAACTCTGCATTACTTACTACTTACTCCTTGCACTGTGAATGAAAGTGAATGCCAAGTTTCTCACTGAAATTAAAAATGTGAGTTAAGTTTATATGTTTACACTCACATTTGTATTATTATATTTTTCAATTTTTTTTTTTAAACAAACCTTCACTACTTTTTAAGAGGGCCTTGCTATTGAAAAAAGCATGCTGAACCCTGGTGATCATTAATCAGTAGAGTGGTAGTGATGTGCCAGGTGCTGGAACGCTCTTTGCGTTCCAGCACCCAGCAATGAAAGAAACCAGAACTGTCAGGTGGAGTGATTTATGCCTGAAAGTTGAACTATACAGTCGTGGCTCCAATGGGTGCAAGAGCTTGGAACGTGGGCATGTGTTCAGGTAATGATTGCCAATTACATACACTTTGGGGCTGATCTTAATCCCACACTGCATTCCATACACCATGAAGCAACAACATAATGGAAATCTATTCATTCTCTCTTTACTCCTTGCTTGTTGTTCCAAATGTCTGTGACCAATGGTTTGAGGGGAAGGCATGTTTAAAAAAGAGGTGTAGTGTTGTGGGTGTGGCTATAAATAAGAGTGTCAACATGACACAAATGTTATAAACGGAGTTGCAGTTCAGTGAGTAAATAAGCATTTGATCCCCTACCAACCAACAATAATTCTGGTTCCCACAGACCTGCTACAGTATGTGCTCATGTGGTAGTGGTATACAGATTAGTCCAGTCAATTTCAGAAGGTGCTCCTAACGACAACTCATTATGTTTATAAAAGACACCTGTCCATAGAATCTCTTTCTTCCATTCAAACCTCTCCATCATGGGCAAGACCAAAGAGCTGTCAAAGGACTTCAGGGATAAAATTGTAGACCTGCACAAGGCTGGAAAGGGCTACAAGACCATTTGCAAGAAGCTTGCTGAGAAGTAGACAACTGTTTGATCGATTATTCGCAAATGGAAGAAATAAAAAATAACCATCATTCGCCCAGTCTGGAGCTCCATGCAAGATTTCACATCATGGGGTAAGGATGATCATGAGAAAAGGGTGAGGGATCAGCCCAGAACTACATAGGAGGAGCTTGTGAATGATCTCAAGGCAGTTGGGACCACAGTCCAAAACACACCATTGGTAACTCAATACGCCACCATTAATTGAAATCCTACATTGCCCGCAAGGTTCCCCTTCTCAAGAAGGCACATGTACAGGCCTGTCTGAAGTTTGCCAATGAACATCTAAATGATTCAGAGAAAGATTGGGAGAAAGTGCTGTTGTCACCAAAACAAAGATTGAGCTCTTTGGCATTAACTCGACTCGCCATATTTGGAGGAAGAAAAATGCTGACTGTGACCCTAAGAACACCATCCCTACAGTCAAGCATGGATGTGGAAACTTTATGCTTTGGGGCTATTTCTCAGCTAAAGGTACAGGTCGACTTTGCTGCATTGAGAGGCCAATGGACGGGGCCATGTATCATAAAATCTTGGATGAGAACCTTCTTCCCTCAGCCAGAAAACTTAAGATGGGTCGTGGATGGGTCTTCCAGCATGACAATGACCCAAAACAAATACTGCCAAGGCAACAAAGGAGTGGCTCAAGAAGAAGCACATTAAGATCATGAAGTGGTCTAGCTAGTTTCCAAACCATAATACTATAGAAAATTTATGGAGGGAGCTGAAGCTTCGAGTTGCCAAGTGACAGCCAAGAAATCTTAAGGATTTAAAGATCTGTAAAGAAGATTGGATCAAAATCCTTCCTGAGATGTGTGCAAACCTGGCAACCAACTAGAAGAAAGGTCTTACCTCTGTGCTTGCCAACAAGGGTTTTTTCACCAAGTGCTAGGTCATGTTTTGATTTGGGATCAAATACTTATTTTACTCACTATACTGCAACTCAATTTATAACATTTCTATCATGTATTTTCTGGATTTTTGGTTGATAGTCTGTCTCTTTGGACAAATTTACAAAATCTGCAGGGGAAATAATTATTTTTCCCCACTGTATACAAAAAAAAAAAGTATTCACACCCCTTGAAATTTTCCACATTTTGCCATGTTACAGCCAAAAACTTAAATGTATTTTATTGGGATTTTATGTGATAGACCAACACAAAGTTGCACATAATTGTGAAGTGGATGGAAAATGATAAATGGTTTTCAGATTTTACAAATAAATATGTGAAAAGTGTGGCGTGCATTTGTATTCTGTCCCCTTTACTCTGATACCCTTAACTAAAATCTAATGGAACCAACTGCCTTCAGAAATCACCTAATTAATAAATAGAGTCCACCTGTGTGTAATTTAATCTCAGTATAAATACAGCTGTTCTGTGAAGCCCTCAGAGGTGTGTTAGAGAACCTTAGTGAACAAACATCATCATGAAGGCCAAGGAACACACCAGAGATAAAGTTGTGGAGAACGTTAAAGCAGGGGACATTCATTAAATCCACAATTCTTACGGTATCGCTGGACCGGCTGAAAGATTCTGGTACAGTAAGAAAAGTTCCTACTTCTACCCTTCCAGTTGTAACTAAGTTTCCAACCAAGTCTGTGTGAGAGACTTTGAAAACCCAGAATTACCTGTTGGCTGCTAAACCCAAACTTAAGGATTTATCCAACAGTTAAAGGATCCAGTTGTGAGGGGCTGTTCCCTGGATTGTGTACAGAGAAAGAGACTTTTATTGAAGTCAGCAGTTCCAAGCACCTAAGCTAAACTTTACCCTGATACCCTCTATTACCAACTTAGAGACTGAGTTTGTTCACTTGTTTTACGCAAAATAAAAATCCTAACAAGGGATTCAAGTGTCGGTCTCTACAATTACTGGGTTATCAACCCTGGGAACCCCTAGACAAGAACAACGAGTGCGAGCTGGTGGAGGTAATCAGTAAGCCCAGAAAAATTCAGCAGTTCCTTCGGGGGTTAGTGCTACATATATGTGAAAAAAGTTATATATAAGATGAACTAAGACAAAGTTCAAAACAAATCACTGAAGGTGCTCCAATCCAAAGTGAATGAATAAAAACTTCAGGTGCACAACACCCCCTTAGGAGTCCCCACTCACCAGATCCACATGACCCAAAGCTTTTCAGTCTGGAGGATCAGTTAAGGCTTGGTATGGATGTCTTTAGGATGGTGTGTGGAAAGCCAGGTTAGCAGATCCAGGGTTCCTCAATGAAGAGTTTGAGCCAAATAGACACGTACCCAGAAGTAAAAAAAGGGGGAACTAATAGTGAAGTACCATCAAAAAAATGATTTATTTGAATAAAAGATGAGTACTTACAAAATGGAGGGATTAAACAAGCATTAAGCATGGAACAGATCGTATGAAACCATCGTTAGTAGTGTGCATTCCAAACGTGCATTCCAAATGACCGGAACTGACGTCAGTATTCCCGGAAGTAGCGTCAATGTTTCCCCAAATAGACATGTACCCAGAAGTAAAAAAAGGGGGAACTAATAGTGAAGTACCATCAAAAAATGTATTTGGGCATCATGAAGGACCTTGATGATGCCCTGTGGGAGGGCGAAATGTTGACGCTGCTTCCGGGAATACTGACGTCAGTTCCGGTCATTTGGAACGCACGCTACTAACGATGGTTTCATACGATCTGTTCCATGCTTAATGCTTGTTTAATCCCTTCATTTTGTAAGTACCCATCTTTTATTCAAATAAATCAATTTTTTGATGGTACTTCACTATTAGTTCCCCCTTTTTTTTACTTCTGGGTACGTGTCTATTTGGCTCAAACTCTTCATTGAGGAACCCTGGATTTGCTGACTTGGCTTTCCACACACCATCCTAAAGACATCCATACCAAGCCTTAACTGACCCTCCAGACTGAAAAGTTGGGGGTCATGTGGATCTGGTGAGTGGGGACTCCTAAGGGGGTGTTGTGCATCTGAAGTTTTTATTCATTCACTTTGGATTGGAGCACCTTTAGTGATTTGTTTTGGACTTTGTGTCAGTTCATCTTATATATAACTTTTTTCACATATATTTTTTTTTATTTCCATTTAGTATGTTTGTGAGGGCTGTATTTATATGTTTCATGTGTTAGAATGGCCCAGTCAAAGTCCAGACTTAAATCCAATTGAGAATCTGTGGCAAGACCTGAAAATTGCTGTTCACAGATGCTCTCCATCAAAGCTGGCAGAGCTTGAGCTATTTTGCAAAGAAGAATGGACAAAAATGTCACTCTCTAGATGTGCAAAGCTGGTAGAGACATCCCCAAAAAGACTTGCAGCTGTAATTGCAGTGAAAGGTGGTTCTACAAAGTATTGACTCGGGGTGGGGGGCTGAAAATTGGTTTGGGAAGGAGGAGGGTGAAAGTGCCCAGTATTGAAGTGGTTAAACTTTCTCTACTCGATTCAAAAACGAAAAAAAAGTTTTACTTTAGATACATTAAAGAAGGAAACTCTCCTAATCCAATCCACCTAAACTGATCTATCTTGCTGTAGCAATAAGATCCATAGAGACCCGCTGGGGTAATAAACTCTGGCATGCTTTTTGTTAGTCTTTATCAGACATCACGGCAATGCTTTGAGAAATCTGCAACTAATTTCTGCACAGGGTCACTGGGGGGCCTAATTTTTGTTCTGTGGCTTTAGGCCTGATTTCTGAGTTCTTGCAACTTTTGGACAGTGTGTTAAACTAATCCGTATTTGGAGTTACATTTTGCACTCATGGCTGAATATTACATTCTGGGAATTTTTTCAAAGCTTGATCTGTTTATTTTCTACACAGAAATAACATAAGACAGATAATGACCTGGACTTTTAGGCCTTGGCCTTCTTCCCTTTGTATGGAGCTTCCCAGCGGTGATGATTAAACCCAGCATTACTGGTGCCTCTGCCACAAAACCCAGCCATTTATTTTACCAGCATATTTTATGAACCTGGCATAAATTAATTACCTGCTCTTCTAGAACTACAGGTCCCCATTATTAGTATTTCTTCTGTGTATTTGGCTGTTGGCCTGGAGTTCAGCTTTAATATCAATATTCATTCAGTGGATGGAATCCAAGAGCTGATATTACTTTGGTATCTGAAAAATAATTCACCAAACATATCAAATATTGGGGAGAAATAATATCACGAAACAAGTAGCTAATAGTCAAAAAGAGCACTGAAGTTCTTTATAACAAACACAACGGATGGTAAAGGAAATGTGGGCTCTTGATATAATAATCTTATACATTCATTTTTTAGAAATTATTTTCGTATGTAAAATTTTTATCCATTATATATGTTCATACAGTATATAAACAATCAGCCATAACATTGTGACCACTGACAATCAAAGTGAATAACAATGATTATTTTATTGCAATGGCATCTGAAAGTAGGTGGGATATAATAGCCAGCAAGTGAACATGTTGTCCATGAGGTTGATGTGTTGAAAGTAGAATCAAGTTTAAGGATTTCAGTGACTTTAGCAAGGAGAAAATTGTAATGGCTAGATGACTGGGTCAGAGCAACGCCAAAACTGCAGCTCTTGTGGGATGTTCCTGATTTGCTGTGGTTAGAACCTACCAAAAGTGGTCCAAGGAAGGAGAACTGGCAAACCAGCGACAGGGTAATGCATGGCCAAGGCTCACTGATGCACCTTTGGAGCAAAAGCTGGCTCGTGTAGTCTGATCCAATCAGAAGAGAAGATTTCGAATTAAAAGAGCTACTGTAGCTCAAATTGCTGAAACAGTCGATGCTGGTTACCTTAGATAGGTGTCAGTACACACAGTGCATCACAGTTTGTTGTGCAACGGACTGGTCCGGGTGCCCATGCTGAGCTGTGTCCACAGTTAAAATATCCTACAATGGGAATGTGAGAGTCAGAAAAGGACCACCCAATGGAAGAAGGTGGCCTGTTCTTATGAATTCAAGAATGGTTTGAGGAACACAACAACAAGTTTGTGGTGTTGACTTTGCCTCCAAATTCTCAAAATCTCAATTCAATCAAGCATTTGTAGGTTGTGCTGAAAAAAACAAGTCTGATCCATGGAGGCCCCACCTTGCAACATACAGGACCTAAAGGATCTGCTTGTAAAGAGGTTAAAATGAACTAGTTAGGTGCTGCCCGGGCTAGGGCTAGGAGGAGGTCTAGGGTTAACTTAGTTCCCGTTTTTTTCTTTTGGCAGGATATTCGGGTCTGACCCACTGCTCCTATGGATATAAAAAGGAACAGTGGTCCAGGGCCACGGAGGAGTCCCATGGTGGAGCCTGAGAGCCTCGCCATTTGTCCACCTATCTTATCCTGTGAGGAGTACGGCCATTCTGCTGACTTCCATCATCCAATGATGTGTATGCACAAATGCTGTTTTTTTTTTCCTTGCATGCAATTGGGTATTCTTTGTAAGGAGAAACTTCACCACATTTAATAAGCTCTTGGACAAATTCCCTTGCAGAGTGCAACCTCCCTTGCAAAGTGAACAGCTATTTTGCCTTTAATAATACAACTCCCATGAGTTGGTCAACCCTAAAGTAAGAAGATTAGAAGAGCTCACGGGATTCAGTGGCAGTGAATCAGCAAGTCTAGTGAGAGAGACTGGAAGCTCAGTGGGCTGAGAGTTTACAAGAAGTCACTGTATAAAAGTAAAGGAGTTTGTTGCTATCTGTGTTAGGAACTGTTCCAAGACTGTTGCCATAGGAAACAGCGATCCTACACATGCAGATGTGGTGTCTTTCCCTGCATGGCTGTGTACCTGTAGAAGTGTCAGAGTCTGCTAATTGACATTATAACTTCCTAAGGCTGTCCTGGCCCTAAACCCTCTCTCCCACTATTCTGTTCAAGAGAAAATAAATCTCTTTGCATTCAAGAAGTGTTTGGCACCCATGAATCTACCTTACATTACACCCAGTATGCCTTGCAACCTACTCTATACAGAAGGATGTCAGCTGTCCCTGGCTCTGTGGGTTCTCATAATGCCGCATACACGTGATTGGAATTCCGTCCAGAAAAGACCGATGAGAGCTTTTCATCGGAAAATGTGACCGTGTGTATTCTCCATCGGATTTAGCTGTCCAAATTTCCACCAGCCAAAAATTGATAGCATGTTCTCAATTTTCCCGACTGAAAAACTTTGTATCGGAAATTCCGATCGTGTGTATGCAATTTCGACACGCCAAAAATCACGCATGGTCAGATTCAACTACGAGACAGAAGCTATTGGCTACTGGCTATTGAACTTCCTTTTTCTAGTCCCGTCATACATGTTGTACGTCACTGCGTTATAAATGATCGGAATTTGGTGTGACCGTGTGTAGGCAAGACAGCTTGAGCCAAACTCTGTCGGAATTCTGTCGGGAAAACCATCAGAGCTTTTTCTGACGAGAGGCCTGGGACCTTGCTACACTTGTTTTAATATTCTTACATGGGAGTGAATTACCTATGTGTTTTATCAAATTTTAATAATAACACAGAGAATTACTCTATGGATACCACATGATTTTTTTTACATATATTCATCTGAGAAATACACTGCCCTGCTGGAAAACCGAAAGAAGCTAATTCCTTCCTATAGCAAAAGGCGATTGAACCACCAATATATGGTGAGTGGGGACACATGAGGAGGGGAGCACGGAACGGCGCACGGAACGGCACATCTTCTTTTGTACAATTCCTTTTTTTGTTTATCACTGGCACAAGTTTACATAAAGTACCAATTGCACTTTATGAAGACTAGTAAGAATTCACTTATTTACATATGGACTGAAATGATCGTTAAATCTTTGATGTTGCACTTGTTTAATATTTTGCACAATATTTATACATATATATTTGATGTTTTGAACATTGATTATAAAGGGACATTTTGATTTTAGTGCACAGGTTTAGACAGCACTCTGGATACATATATCAATTGAACTTTAAGGTATCACACCTTTTTACCACAGCTGCAGTCTAAGTACATCAGTCATTCCCCATAGCGCAGGAAATACTAAACATATTGATTTTTGAATTCCAGCCTGAATGTAACCCATAAACATCACAAGGGGGTGGGGTCTACGGGTTAGGTCACCACTTGGCCACGCCCCATAGCGACGGGAGCCAGCATCAGAGGAGGAGCATCTTTTTTTTTCAGCAGGTTGGTGGCGGCAGCGGAGGAAGACATTCTGATTGACGTTGGAGCATGGGGGACATTAGTAATATTTAATAAAGGACTTTTCAAAAATCATCTCATGTTTTTATTACACTACACAGTTTTTTTTGGGGGTGAATGGGTAGGGGTATTATGTACCCCATACTCATTTACATGGGGGGCAAGATCTGGGGGCCCCTTTGTTGAAGGGGGCTTCCAGATTCCGATAAGCCCCCCACCCGCAGACCCCCAAAACCACAGCCCAGGGTTGTGGAGAAGAGGCCCTTGTCCCCATGAACATGGGGTCAAGAGGGGGGGTGCTCACTCACCTCCCCCTCTTTCCTGACCTGCCAGCCTGCATGCTCAGATAAGAGTCTGGTATGGATTTTGGGGGAGGACCCCACGCAGGTTTAAAAAAAAATTATTTGATAAATTTGGCGCAAGGTTTTATCCATTCGGACTCATCTCAATGTTGGATCAAAATCGGATCTTGTTCATTAAAGTCACATGGAAATCAGATCCGAAGTCGCAGAAGTCGTGCAACTTTCGTGTTGGATCGGTGTGAACATGACCGCACTTGAACAGGGTAAAACAGGGGACACCTGTTTTGGTGACAACTCTCTAACTAGGGGTTCCTCCCACCCCCCTCACTTTGGGGAGATTTTCTCTTACTTCCTGTTGTGTTTCTGGAAAAGAAAGTGAAGTGAATCTTCCCAGGACAAACACAGAAAAAATGATATGGTTTAATCATTTCCCCTCGCTACCCAAAACTAGAAAATAAAGTCTTGGCTTTAGATATGCTTTAGGTAGATTTCTCATTCTGATTGTAATGTGCATGGACAGGTTACGATGCAGAAAAGGAGGAATATCATTGCATGGTCAATTAGTTACCGTACATTCTTATGGTAAAATGAAAACATTTCCTACCTAGTTTGTATTTTAAGTTTTAAGCTTTTGGTTATGCAGATTGTAAATAAATAAAATCCCCTGCCTTTGGCTGTCACCTTGTACACAGGCAGCACATGGTCTGTTTGGAGTAGATGGCAGAACATTATAAACTTTCACTTCCTCAGTGGGGTGTCAGAGGGATCAGGAAACACAATGCAGCCTTTCAGCTTGTGGCCACGGGACTCCAGCCCACCGAAATAAGCAGTGTTTTATTAGAAATAACTGCACATGAATCAAAGGAGGGGTGGGGGTTGGGAAATGAGGTCATCCCAGTGGGGCAAAGGTGGTAGGACTGCCAAACACGTCACCAAGGCTACTGAAGAACTCTTATAATGGCAGATCTGTGCAAGGGGACCTGTCCTGGAAACACAAGATGACCCTAGAGCAAATATCTCTACAGATAGCTACGAAACATTGAGTCATTGACTCACAAAGCAAACTGTAAGAAGGATTAAAGCAGAGCTCCAGTCAAAAAACAAGATAAACATGAATATCCCATTAAAAGATAAAATAAGAAAATCAGCTTGTGCAATGTTTCACCTTCAATTCGAAAATTTCCCCCACAGTACTTTTCTTCTGCAACTAGATATCCTCAGTCTAATAGCCAGCATCATTCATCCCATTAAATCCTGGCCCTGGCCCTGCCCCAGCCGGTGACTGGACAGTGAAAGGAGAAGCAGCACAGTGATGAGCTCATCTCTGCTCTCTCCACCTATCAGAATGCTTCTTGTCATTAACTTATTGGCTTCTTGTGCTTCTTCTTCCTCATAAGAATAAAAAATCATTAATGTATTCATGATTACAGAGCTGTATTATTTTGTGCCATTTATATCTGCCTGGGGTCAGTGACAGCCCGTAATGCAAGGAGCAGGGGCACCGCCCCCTGCTGCGGCTCCCGCGCAAATTTGCACAGGAGCCCTGTGTGTCTTTTGGTCTGTTTCAAGTCCAAATTCAACCCAAATCTAACCTGAAATGATGAACCAGGATGCACCGGACCCCTGCTACTGCTTGTTTTAAACTCAGACTCTGAACATACTACCAACTTGCAGGTAAAAGCTGAGATATATAGATATATATATATATATATATCTATATATCTATCACATATTTTAAAACCTTATATGCAGTGTTATTTTCTATTAATTTGCAAGCTGGCGAATCCTCAGGCAGAAGGCCCTGTCAGGTTGGCTGAATCAGCCCTTAAATATTGTGGAGCCTGGCAGGAGAATGGGAGGGGACCCCAGGTTGAGGGAGGGGACCCCAGGTTGAGGGAGGGCTCAGCCTCCAGGCAGTAAGCTAAAAGAGGAAGCTATGTTGTGTAGACTGGAAGGAGACCTTGGGTTGATGGGGGCTCTGCCCTAGGTTTGCCACCTGTCCTGGATTCACCCGGACAGTCCGAGTTTTGAATCTTGTGTCCAAGTTTCAGGCAGACTGAAACCCAAACACATTATTCAGACCAGGCTGTGGCTCCCCAAGTAATCAAGATAGTCACACACAAATCTGTTGCCATCCGGGAGCAGTTGGCGGCTGTCTGGGGGCAGGTTTGGCATCATTGTGGGGTGGGGCGATGATGTCAGCAAGAGCATTTTGGTCACACCCACTGCACGCTATGCACACCACATTACTATTCTCCTTAGGACACCCAAAGGTGTTCAAGGCCACTAAAGTGTTCGGGTTTGGCATGAAGAAAAGGTGGCAACCCTACTCTGCCAGGCAGGGAGCTGAGAAAGCAAGAAGTACTGAGGCATCTCCACTATCCCATGTTGATAGACACCCTGGCTTACAGAGAAGGACCTGTACAGTAGGAGGCCTGGACAGTCATCTCTTCAGGGCAGCAGGCTTTCCAGGGACAGTGTGAGTACTTCTACACCCCCCTTGGCAGAAAGGTTTAAACTTGCCAGATGTAATAACAAAGCAAGATTTTCTGGAACTGTGCTAGCTGTGACCCAATCACTTGCCCTGGGACATTTTGCTGAGCAGTTAGGCTTGCTGTTTTTTGTTTGCTTTGTTTTTTGTTTTTTTGAGAAAGGGGACATAGGGCTCCTGCACATGAGATTCTGCTACAATTCTACTGTGGGAAACAGAGCTCCTGTACAGGGGGATTTCTTTGAGATTGTTGCTGTTCCAGAGGGAAAACAGTCAAGTGCATGTTCATTTTTCTGGATCACGTAGAAAGAATGTTGTCCTCATCATTGTTCTTTAAAGTGACACTAAAGTCTAGTTTTGTTTTTTGTATAAAAATAACAAACATGTTATACAGTACTTACTTGCTCTGTGCAGTTGATTTGCACAGAGCAGCCCATATCCTCCTCTCTTCGGGCTCCCTCATCGGAGCTCCTGGCCCCTCTCTCCTACTTAGTGCCCCTGCATTAAGCCGCATTAAGCAGCTTGCTACTGGGGCACCCAAGCAGAGCTGCAGACCCGTTTTTAAATTCAGACACAGTGCCGTGACTCCACCCTCTCTCGTCATTGGCTCACTGACTGTGACAGCAGTGGGAGCCAATGGCACCCTGCTGCTGTCTTAGCCAATGAGGAGGAAGCGCCCCGGGCAGCCGAGACTCTCATGCAACATCGCTGGATCAAGATGGGCTCAGGTAAGTATTAGGGGGGCTCGGGGGGCTGCTGTACACAGAAGGTTTTTCATCTTAATGCATAGAATGAAAAAAAAAAACTTCTGCCTTTAGCACCATTTTAAGTCAAGTTGGGCATCACATAATCCCTATACCTTATCCAAGTTGTTTTCCCCAATAAAACAAGCTCATCGACTGACTCCTTATGTCTGAATGAGCATTGAAAATGTGTGTTGCCTGGCTGTGCAGGAGTAGGAGCACTCAATATCTAACGGCTCCTGTGGGGATAGCACTAGACATGTGATAGTCCTCTCCTCCTTTGAGGCTGGGTTCACATATGAGCCTCATGCAGCTCACAGCAGGGGTCCGGTGCATCCCGGTTCACTGTTTCAGGTCCAATTTTAGCCCGAATTTTGGGCTGAATTCAGACCTGAAATGGACCAAAAGATGCAGAGTGTTTTTGTGCTAAACAAAGGGGCCTGCTGCGGAGATATGTGAACCGACTCCATAGAGAGCCGGTCAAAATCTCCTGCTATTGCTAATTGAATGCGAGTGTTTAATTGTTCTCTATGCTGGCCCAGCTCCTCAGCCCCTCCCATCATCTTCCTACATACCTTTTTATATGGCTGCTGATATCACATGCAAGATGATTGCACCTAGCAACTCTATTAGGACTTTTACAGGTAATGTCTATATATATTTTTATTGAACAGTCTGGCGATAGGGTCTCTTAAAAGAAAAAACTTTGCCCCAAAACCATTATAGTTTCCATATTTGTATTACATTGATCTCTTTCACTTGTTTTTCTAAAGTTGTATTGACTCTATAGAGATGAGCAGAAAATGCAGTTACTCAGTACACATGTTTTTGAATAATTTCCCCGAAGCTCTGGTTTCCCCAGAATTTAGTCAGAAAAGGCTTATTTACTGTTCCACCCAATCACAGGAGCCCATTATATTAATGAATTTCTGATGTGCAAACACGTTCTCCAACCAGATCTCCCAGCTGGTAATATGAAGAATGATATGTTCCTAATTCCTTTCATTTATCTGGCAGTCTCAATGCTTTTTTTTTTTTTTTACAGCATTCATGTGGTCTTCTTTATGAACTGACTTTACTGTAAAAGCCTCTAAGTTAATTATCCCAGACACCACTTTCCTTGGACACAAAAAACACGCTAACCATCCAAATTCCCATTAGACTACATGGTAATCACATTTTTTTTCTAAATCATTGAAAGAAAGAAAAAAAAAGAAGAAGAAAACAACTTTCACTTGTGTTCAGCTGAAATAAAGATAAATTAAAGCTCATTAAATTTCACTGGCTCATTTATCATCATGATTTTCCATTCACACTTTTTATAACGGTGCTTGAACATCAGACAGATAATTGAAAAAATCAACTAATACATTAATGTACTTACAAGAAGAGCGAGGAAAAAAAAATATGGTTCAGGTTTTAATTATGTCTGTGATTTCTTATTGGGGAGATTTTCTCTCTATTCCTATCCCTGTGCGACACCATAAGAAATAGGGGGTCGCCAGGACAGGAAGGGGTGGACAGCAAAAAAATCGCTGTCAGATGAGAAGACTGAGGAAATGCCTCCTACTGCCTGCAGAAGACTGATGGAATCCACTCAGCCTAGGAAAGTCACTCACTGGAATACAAGCATTACATTTTTCTAATTAATACAGCTGTTTAAAACCTGATACTGTTGGTGTATTATTTTTATGGCATGTCAGGAATGTGTTTATGCAGAAGTTACTGGGTCCACTTAAAATATTTACTTCAATATAATAGTTTCTTCCTGTAGGTGGCTGCAGAATATTTTAAGAATACAACGCTACTGCTTATGGGAGTCATCTGCCTGGCTGCGTCAGTGGAGAAGTGGAACCTTCATAAAAGAATCGCCCTAAGAATGGTCATGTTATCTGGGGCAAAACCAGGCATGTGAGTATATATAGTTCCATGTCTGAGACATGCTAGTCCAGTGATGGCGAACCTTGGCACCCCTGATGTTTTGAAACTACATTTCCCATGATGCTCAAGGACTCTGCAGTGTGGTTGAGCATCATGGGAAATGTAGTTCCAAAACATCTGGAGTGCCAAGGTTCGCCATCACTGTGCTAGTCTATGATTATTGTTAGCTAGCAAATGAAGTTAATACCTCCTAAAAATTATATTAGGAGGAATCTGAGAAATTATTTTACTAAGCTATTTGGTTCTTCTCAAATTTTCTGCTGCTTTAGGCTTCATGCACACCGGATGTTTCTTCTGCTGCTTCTAGGTGCATCTGGCGTTTTTTTTTTTCCTGCCATGTTAGCCTTTGGGGCAGTGCCAGCTAGTGTTTTTTTTTTTGGCAAACAATCCACCTACCCTGTTTCCCCTAAAATAAGACCTAGCCTGATTGTCAGTGTTGGCTGCAATATAAGCCCTACCACCCAAATAAGCCCTACTCTGTTTCCTCAAAAATAAGCCCTACCCTGAAAAGAAGACCTACAAGGACTTTAACTAGGGCTTATTTGGGGGGTAGGGCTTTTATTGCAGCTATCACCGACAATCACACTAGGTCTTATTTTAGGGGAAACAGGGTATCTCCACCCAACCCCCCGGTCAGGTCACGGGGATAGCTGCCAGACCCCCCTCCCTCCGGTCGGTTGGTCTGCCGGGTCACAGGCGGCACCCCCCCCCCCCTCGGGTCAGTCTGTCAGTAGTCTGGGCCCCACACTTACCCCATTTCCATATATATATATATAAAATATTTTTTTATATTCTGTTCCATTGTTTTTCTATGTTATTCTTTTCTATTCTATTCTAAACTTTTCTACTCGAATTTGAATTCATGCTATACGAAATTCGAATTTCGGAAGATGACTTCTGAAATTCGAATTTCGTATAGAATGAATTTGAATTTGAATAGAAAAGATTAGAATAGAACATAATAGAAAAGAATAGACTAGAAAAACAATAGAACAAAATAAAATATAAGATATTTTCTCTCTCTCTCTCTGTATATATATATATATATATATATATATATATATATATATATATATATATATATATATATATATATACATACATCTGCCAAAATTTGAATTTCATATAGCCTGAAATCAAATTTGAATAGAAAAGATTAGAATAGAATAGAAAATCATAGAAAAGAATAGACTAGAGAAACAATAGAACAGAATAGAATAAAATGTGATATACATATATTATATTTTATTTTACTCTGTTCTATTGTTTTTCTAGTCTATTCTTTTGCACATGTCTACAACTGCTTGACATGCTTAAACGCGCCTAAACGTGTTACAGGAGTCAAATGTTTTTTCTGCCAAAACGCTGCTGCCAGAAGGAAAGGAGTCTAGGAGAGTTAGCAAAACATCCAGTGTGCATGAGGCCATAAGGCATAGCTCCCAACTGTCCCTTATTTGGAGGGACTGTCC
>NW_027507903.1:499202016-499319516 GCF_037356315.1 Lithobates pipiens | reverse complement strand
AACCAGTCAATATACGCTTATTGGGATTTTTTTTTGCAAAAATATGTAGCAGAATACATATTGACCTAAATTGATGAAAAAATTCGATTTTCTACATTTTTTATTGGATATGTTTTATAGCATTTCAAAAATGTTGGCAGAGGTGATCAATACCACCAAAAGAAAGCTCTATTTCTGGGGAAAAAGGAACCGAAATTTTATTTGGGTACTGCGTCACACGTCTGTTCATGCCTGGTCATGAAGGGGGGGTGGGGGTAAATCTTCTGGAGGTCCAGTGGTTAAGCAGTGTATTTAAATGATTTTGTGCATGGATTTCAGCTTTAAATATTCAGTACACACCAGCAGATGGCAGCCACTGTACCCAATCTATTGGTAGAATTGCTAAGGGTCTGGGGTTCCTTAAAACATGAGTAATGCCATGTACACACGACTGGAATTTCCAGCAGACTAGGTCCCAACTGACTTTTCAGCGGAGTTCTGACGGACTTCCGAACGAACGGACTTGGCCACACACGAACGGACTAAGTTCGTTCGAAAGTCCGTTTTGACCGTGATGACGTAAGACGGGACTAAAAAAGGAAGTTCAATAGCCAGTAGCCAATAGCTTCCCTTGTGTCGTATTTGGTCCGTTGGACCAGCATACAGACTAACAGTTTTCCCGATAGGAATTAAGTCTGTCAGACAGATTTGAAACATGTTCTATTTCTAAGTCCGTCTGATTTTTATAACGAAAAACGATCGGATTAGCCGACACATGATCGGATTGTCCGATGGACTGATCCCGTCGGACATAGTTTGCCGGAAAGTCCGGTCGTGTGTACAAGGCACAAGCCTTCACTTGAAAGCTGGCACTGTGTTGGCGTTATGCCACCTTCCTTGATGAGTGATTGTGAAATAAAACAGTATGAGTATATTTAAGATACTGATATATTGAGCATTTTATTCCCAGCTCTATTCATATATATATTGGCAGCACAGTGACCCCTACAGGCTACAAAGTAAAACTTGTAACATTGACAAAATATAATGTACAGTAAATGTTGTATCAGTAATTGGGGATTTAGGGCCCAGGGGTAGTATATTGCAGTGCTAGAACAGTAATAAAGCCACATTACAGTACTAACGCATTGATTTTTATGTCCTGCACAGGCTCTTGATGTGTTTCATGTGCTGCACTGCTCTTCTCTCTATGTGGCTCTCCAATACTTCATCCACCGCCATGGTGATGCCAATAGCGGACGCAGTTCTGCAGCAGCTGACAAGCGCTGAAGATGAACATGAGGGGACAGTGGCCAATGGCTCGTCTGCAGCTGAAAATGGACAACAAAAAAGTAGGTCTCTTCTACTTTCACAGCAAGTGATGGCTTTTTTTCCTTTGTGCAGGCCCTTGAACTATCCTTCAAATGTAAATGTTCACGTTTTCCCATGTTATTTTTGTAGACACAGCTGCATCTATGGACTGCAGCATTATCAGTTACAGGCCTCAGCTGGCATAGGCACAGCATTCTGTAGACGTAGCTGCATCTGCAGTTCGCTTATCGCAACAAGAACGTCTGAAACCTTGTTTTTTGGTTGCGATGGGAACAAGAGCCTCTATGTGTATAGGGAAACAAAGTTGTTAAAGTGGCCCTGTCAGGTTACAAAAAAAATCTTGCTGAAAGTTTCCTGCAAGAGAAGGGCTCCTATACTTCCATAGTGTCCTAAATCCCCTCCTTTTTAACACTGCAGCTTCTGCCAGAGTCTTCTGCAATTGACAATTCTGAGAATCCCCGATTCCTTTATCCCCTGTCGTGTGTAGTGGATTCATCCAACCCCTATATCACTACTGTGCTCTGTAGTGATGTAGGGGTTGGAGCAGTGCGGGGACATGGTTGTTTATAGCCCAAGGCAAAAAAGGCCAAAGTGTTTCCCCACCTCATGAGCTGTACACAACCTTAGTAGCATATGTTAGTATGTCCTGCTCTTTGTGTGCCCCCTTCTTGCTGAAGCATCCACAGCCGCTGCCTCTACTGTCCACTCCTTGGCCAGGCACTGGGTCAAAGGCTGGAACCACAGCATGCAGCAGAGGACACAAGGGTCCAACACTCTTGGAAGTGTCAAATGCAGAAGAGCCTTGCAGAAGCTGCTGAGCTAGAACAGAGAGAAGGTGGAAAACACAAGCCATTGCAGAGGTCAATAAAATAGCAGGGACATTTTAGCTGTAGTGAAGACTGCATTGCTCTAACACACAATATTAAGTTATCAGATATGTAATAATTAATATGTTTAGCAGTAATTACAAGTATTATCATTAAGATTTTTCGTTAAGCTTTATCTGATGTGCAAACTTTCTTGAACTTTCTTCTTTTTCATTCATTGTAGGTGGAAAGCAGAACCAGCCTTCTATTGAACTTATATTCATCAATGAAGAGTAAGCATACAGTATTTATTTGTATATGAGTGTTTAAAATGTATCCAGCCACTGTGAATGAGAGACAGAGGGGGTTATTTACTAAAGGCAAATCCACTTTGCACTACAAGTGCACTTGGAAGTGCAGTCTCTGTAGATCTGAGGGGTGGATCTGAAATGAGGGGAAGCGCTGATGATTTTATCATCCAATCATGTGCAAGCTAAAATACCTGTTTTTTTATTTTCCTTGCATGTTCCCCTCGGTTTTACAGTGACTGCACTTCTAAGTGCACTTGTAGTACAAAGTGGACTTTCCTTTCGTAAATAACCCCCAGCGTCTCTTTTGATAAAACATTTTTTTTCTTCTAGGGCAACAGCCAAGGACCTGAGTAAACTCATCCAGAGCAAGGTAAAAGCATCTGTACCCTAGATAGAAATATTGCTAATGTTTTAGAGACAGATGGAATTTAAAAATTGAGAGTAGTTAATCTCAAGAGGTAAGAGTTATTTTAACTTCTCCTTTTAACGGTTTGACTTTTATCGGCAGAATCTCAATGGGGTCCATATGATTGCCAATCCAATGACCTTTGTTAAGCCTGCCACTAATGGACAGTCCATCCCACAGGTAAATCTTGTTCCTATAATGTTTGATAATTATCGGTGGCTCAACTGCTTCACCATATTATGCAGGAAAGCATGCTGGGACTTATTCTTTGTCAACATTTGGAGAGCTTCATGCTTTCCTATCTTTCAGCTGCTGCAGTTGGTCACTATAAGGTAGGGGTTGAGGTCAATATGGGGTTAAACTATATCTTAAAGGACATACGTTCAACTTGTCTTTTAGTTGATTCTCTATTTCACCTGAGTGCAGGCTGCTATATTAAATTCTTACCTTCCTCTGTGTACCAGTGATCTTCATTGTGCAGCCCTGCCTGACAATGACGCAACCTTTCCAGTGAAAAAAGTGGCCCCACTCATTCCCGTAGGTGAGCCGTATTCCACTGGAAGGCAAGAGTACACATCATACACAACAATGAATTGGGTTGCAGTGTGCTTCATATGTTTGGTACTTTGGTTAAAATATTTTTTACATCAGTGAAAATCCAAGAAAAAAAAAATTGCCCTACAAGAGGAAAGTGATATCTTCTCTGTCTGTGCCTGGTGAGGAAAGGTACTCACACCTAGACAGATCTATTCTAAACAATAATGTATCCCCTTCTACAGACCCAAATCTTGGTTCTTCCATCCTCTGAGACCAAAGATCCAAAGGCACAAGGAAAATACAGATCCAAACATGACCACATGATCTGCAAGTGTTTGTCTCTCGGTGTATCCTACGCTGCCACCATTGGGGGTCTGACTACGATTATTGGAACTTCCACCAGTCTAATCTTCCTGGAGCACTTCAAGGTGTAGGTATCTCAGTGCCAGCAATGCCACCCAGATTTTATTGCTGAATATTAAAAATCCAGATGTTTTTTAAAGTGTAATGATGACATGCAGAATGCAAAGTATCCAGTCAAACTTTATTACTTTTTTTAATTCCTATATTTATTTAATCAAATCTACACAATCATGACCAGTACAACATTTGGATAAAACAAAGGTAATACTATACCTTATTCAAATACGTGAAATATTGAAAATCTGTAAAGGTATCTCTATATTTAGCCCATCAAGCCTAAAAACTACTTTATCTTTTCAAAGACCTACTACATCCAAAGCCCACCCAAAAACTCCACATTTAAAAATAAGATTTGATAAATGTCATTACTTATTTGAAGTACCATTCCCTCAGCCCACCATGTAAACAATTATTTTAATGTAATCAGTATTAATAATGTTATTAAATTGCCATCCCACAACTGTCATTTAGAACGATATAATTATATATCTCTCTATAAATCTGCAATATTGTTTAAAATACTTTATTTCTGATGTCTGATTGGCTGGTATGGGATTCTGCACTTTGTATGTTGCTCTTTGTTTTATTAAAGAAGACCTGGCACTATGACCACAGAAATAACTTTGAATGAAATTTCAACTTTTCCCCTCTCTCTATCCCAAACTTTAAAAAAAAAAAATTGTCTGGAATTTAGCTTTAATATGGTTCCTGGTCCTCTTCTTGGCACTGAACTTCCAGCATGGCGGTTGTTAAAAGCTTTGGGTCTTTTTGGTCTGAGCTGCATTTAAGGAGGTCTACCAGGAACCTGCACCTCCTCCCCTTGAATCCCCTGAGAAAAGCCAATGCATTGTTTACACTAAATGTAAGGCGATCCCTGAAAGGAGAAGAGAATCCTGTCATTCATCCATCTCTCCACCATTCAGAGATCATATTACATTCCAATGCACAGGCTTTTCTTAAAGAGTGAGAGGGGAGGAGGGGGCAGGTCAAAGGACTCTCCTAAATGCAGTTCAGCCTGAAGACCTAAAGCAAATTACCCTTTGTTGTGCCGAAAGTTCAGTGCCAGAAGGAGGACCAAGCACCCTGCAGAGAAGATTTCTACACACAGCAGCAGCCTGCACAATGCGGGACATACTTCATTACAGGTAAGTGATATGACTGCGTCTATAGGGGGGAAAATACATTTTTGACTAAGCCTTACCATTAAAACAACGTGAGTGATATAGTTTACCATTGGAGAATATTTTATTATTTTATTTTTCTAACTTTGTTTTCCTTTTTCACATATTATTAATAAATCTGCAGTCGCTACCCGGATGCCGAGGTGGTCAATTTCGGAACATGGTTTGTGTTCAGTTTGCCCATTACCATCACTGTGCTTCTGCTGACCTGGGTGTGGTTGCATTGGTTGTTCCTGGGATGCAAGTGAGTACATTAAACAAAATAACATGACAAATAGGGGGCGTACTGAGTAAGGAAGCTTTTCTTTAAAGGCAAACTTTTAGTAACTTCAGGAGTCTCTATGAATACATTCCTGACATGATAGACAGCAACAGAATCATTTTTCAGAAAAGCTCCACTTTTTATCATAACAAGCATTCCCTCAGTCTCCTCTCCCCCAGTTATCATACTGTCAAATTGTCACTGTAACATAATGCAGGATCAGGCGAATGATCAGACTAAGAGTAGTTTTAATTTGATGTGAAATAAAATAAATAAGAGTAGGGAAAACAATGCAAAAAGGGTTGAAAAATCTATGCACACAGTACATAACAGTGGAAAAAAATAAGTTATGTAGCAAAACAGGAGCCACTAGGAGCAATGCCCAAATGACCACTAGGTGGTAGCATAGCACAAAAACCCAATAAAGACAGGTTACCAAGGGGTGAGAGTAATATAATAAATCAAGTCAAAAATTTCAAACAGCTACATGTGCTTCCCTTATGACAATGTCCCTCTCACAATATGGTAGGTTGGGTGTGGCAATCCTGGTGAGCAGCTTGAGGAATCCCAGGATCAACTCCACAGGCAAGTGGCAGAAGGAGTCTCTGATCTGGACACACAAGCAAGCGGCTGTGAGCAGAGGTCCACCCCACTTCAGGTTTAGCACTCTGGAAACATTTGCTACAGTGCTCTATTCAATTATTAGGTTTTCTCAGTCAGCTGTATGCTCCAGCCTGGCTGCCCACACTCTGAGATTAACATAAGGATCTGGCGAACAATTCAAAGGCCAGTCACTTCTGTCTCTTCAAGCATGTTCTCTCTGAGCACCTAACAATGGGAGAAAGAGAGCAACTTTTACCTCCTGGGTGTGTCCAGGAGTCCAGGGGCTTTTAGGAGCTCAGAGATTTGTTAGAGCCCAAAGTATTGTAGGAAAAGGAGTTCAAGGAGCCCACACCAGTATCTGAGCATGCCTCATAAAGTGGCAATCCAAGGCCGCAGCAGGAGCTAATCTATGTCAGACATTTGTGAACACAGCCAAGAACTGTACAGATACCATGATTTACATTATGGTGTCATCTCTGAGCTGACATCTTGGTCCAGGAAATAGATGGTGACACTGGATGATGCCTGAAAAAATATGACTCTGTCCTTCTGGACAGAAAAGCAGATAAAGGATCTCTCTGATAGGTAACACGTACCTGGATATTTTCCTTGCCTGATGCTTTAGCTCTGCCCCTACCCAATCACAGGCTAGCTATACTATAAATTAAACACCCACCACAAGGCAATATACTCCTAAATATACTCAAAGCAAAGCAGTGGCTGGTCTTTGAATGCGTTTATGCTTAAGGGCCAGGAAAGTATAATTATCAGGGACCAGAGTGCTGACCTGCAGATCAGTTCTGATCTCTAAATTCCACCCACGATTAAGCAATCTGTCTGGTAGAGTGGGCCCTGAGATTAGTTGGTGGATCATCTTTGTTTGCCATATAAGCCTTCCAGATTACCTTGACCAGCCATGGTGCCTATTTTTGACACCTCCAGGCCTAATGAACCAATTGTCCAACCTTCTTCAACATTTTGCCCACATCCAATGCATGTGGTGAATCAGATATTTCACTTTTGAAATGCTGGAAGGACAATGTCCTGACTCAAATGAAAAGATCTGAAGATCATTGGATGATGCTGAAGGAGAATTATGTTTGAAAAATGACAGAAATAAGGTGGTTTGTAATCTGATGCTTGTATATCTGAGTTCCTACTCTTGCACATGATCGCTGTAAGAAATATTTATTTCAGTGTTACCATCCTTATTGAGGAAGTCTGATCTTGAATAAATGTGAGGATGAGACATGTCTAGAGCTATTTATAAATCTCAAGGGGCAAAAAACAACCTTCTTGGAGGGTAAATTGTTGAACAGGCCTTTAAGAATAGGTTCAACAGATTATGAGACAGTCACTGTATCCCAGGGAGTGGGGGCAGGGCTGAGATTTGAACTCTAACTGTGCTAGAATTTTAACCCATATCAAGACCAACTTGCAGGAAATTCATAATATACAGTATGTCACAGCAGGGAACAGAGGTTCAAATCCTTTAGAACCTGCAAATTCTGTGAATTTTTTCCACACCCTAGTGTACGTGAGGTTTATAATAGGTGCCCTATTACATCTCAAACACTGAAGCTGAGCAGCCCCAGCAAGCCAGTCTTCCCCTCTCAGCCTCCAAGACACTAGATGTAATTTGTCTGGATTTCGATGAAGCACTTAGCCCTACTGCTTGAGGTTTGAAATCTAAGGAAGGAGAATAGGAGGTTCCATGGCCAGAGACTTCAAGAGAGTATACCACAGCCTCCAAGGCCAGAGGGGAATAATTATTGTTACCACACCTAGATGATTGCAGATCCTCTTGAGAAGCCTAAAGGTCACTGGGATTGTTGTAAATAGATAGGCTTACTGACCCAACAGGGGACAGCACATCCTCTGTTTCTACTGCTTGGAAAAGCACTCTCAACAGGAAGCGTCTGCAATTCATGTTAGTAGGTGTTGCCATCAGGTAGAGAACCTGATAACCCTATTTTCTGCAGATACTCTGAAAGGCTCTTAGGTGCAGAAGTCATTCCTTGCTGTCCAAGGCTTTGCACCATAAAGCATCCACCAGGAGGATCTGGGGGTGCTGGAATGTGAGAAGCGATGAGGTGAGACAAGTTCTGCTGTGCCTAAACCTGAATTGGATATCTCCATCACCAGTGAAAAACTCTACATTCCTCCTTCGCAGTAAATATTAGAAACCACACCACCACCTTGTTGTCTATTTGGAGCATAACTAAAGCGCCACAGATGTTTTGCCCAAACACCTTCAAGGCCTGAAAAGCCACTCTCAACTCGAAGATACTGAACACCCCATTGTAACTCACCACTGAGCTTGGACTAGGAGATCTTTGAGGTGAACACCCCAACCAAGTAAATACATTTCCAAGCTCATCACTATCGGTATGTTTGGACTGATGACAGATAAAAATAGGATTTTTAAAACAGCTTACCTGTAAAATCCTTTTCTTTAAAGTACATCACGGGATGCAGAGCCATAGTAGTTACTATGTGGGTTATAGGCCACCTTCAGGTGATAGACAGTGGCACACCCTAAGACAAGAAGTCCACTCCCTGTATAACCCCTCCCACTACTGGGAGTACCTCAGTTTTATAGCAAAGCAATACACGTGTATACCAAAAAGAAGGCAGGGACCTCTGTGTCCGTGATGTACAAAGAAAAGTATTTTACAGGTAAGCTGTTTTAAAAAACCTATTTTCTTATAGTACATTGTGGGACACAGAGCCATAGTAGTTACTATGTGGGATGTCCCATAGCAATGCCAACTGAAGGGAGGGAGACACAACAAAAGTAGGGCACTAAGAGACTAGAGGACTTATACTGCTGCCTGCAGTACACTGCGCCCAAAGGCGATATCCTCATGACCTTTTACATCTACTTGATAAAATCTGGTATGGACTGAAGACCAAGTTGAATCCTTGCAGATTTGAGCCATGGAGGCTTGGTGATGCACTGCCCAGAAAGTACTAACTGCCCTGGTGGAGTGTGCTTTAATATGAAAAGGTGGAATTTTCCTCTTTAAACCATAGGCTTGAACAATCACTTGACTAATCCATTTAGAAATAGTAGATTGTGATGCTGCCTGTCCTCTCTTAGGACCTTCTGGCAACACAAACAAAACATCTGTTTTACGAATCTGAGCAGTCACCTTCAAGTAGACCTTGACTGCTCTCACCACATCAAGAGAATGTAGTGACCTTTCTTCCGCAGAAAGAGGTTCTGGAAAAAATGAAGGTACAACAATATCCTGGTTTAAATGAAAACCTGACACTATCTTTGGTAGGAAATTGGGATGAGGATGTAATACAACCTTATCCTTATGAATAATCAAATATGGTTCTTTACAAGAAAGAGCAGCCAACTCTGATACTCTTCTTGCAGAAGATATGGCAACCAGAAAACCTAATTTGCTTGTCTTGGCTCAAAAGGCTGTTTTTCTGTAACACCGACAGGACTAAATTCAAGTCCCAAGGGTTTAGGGGGGACCTAACTGGAGGATTAATCCATGTTACCCCCTAAATAAAGCTACAAATCAGAGAGTGTGAAGCAAGTGGTTGTTGAAAAAATACAGATGGCCGACACCTGGCCTTTGATAGTACTGAAGGCCAGCTTAATTTCTAATCCCATCTGTAGAAATTCAAGGATCCTATCCTATGACATATTTCCTGGGGTGCCAACCCCTGGATTCACCCTAGGAGACATATGCCTTCCAGACTCAAAAAATGTGGCGCTAAAATCTGTGCACATTAAAATAAAAGCATATACATGCCATAACACCCAAGTGCATACAAATCAACAGTAAATGAAACGTTGCAACAAAGGCTGAATCAATGCTACAAATAGGTAGGAGGGGTAATTGCATCAATGTGTAACTACTCCCAAACTTGAATAAAGTGTCCCGTGAGTGCCAAATATTCAATGGGTGTCTATAGGAGTCTCTGTGTAGTCAAACGCTGACACTCGAACAGACTTGCCAGAAGTAATCTCAAAGTAGGCTTTACAGATGGTGTCACAGTAGAAAAAAATTAGGTACTCTTACCAAAACCATTGGACACATCCACCCTACAGCGGTGTGTCATACAAGCTTTCAGGGCTCAACCTCCTGCGCTAAGGTAAGACAAACTCCAAGACTGGAACCAGACGGTAATGATGATGACAACCCCCGTGTAGACCAACGGACATCCAGACTGGTGACTCACGGTACCATAGCTCTATGGAATTCAATGTATAAGGAAACGAGATACAGAAAAAAATGGAAAACTCAGATGGTGCAGGTCAAACTTAAAAGTTATTTATTCACATCAAAAACAGGATGTGACAATAAAACGAGATCTCAATAAATATATATATATATATATATATATATATATATATATATATTATGTAATGGACGCCGTGGCTGGGTCCTGGAAGGACACTATATTTCCCCTCTGTTTGGGTTGTGCTCTCTTTAAGGGAATACAATTGATTAACCCACCTGTTAAGGCAGTGTCTTTAAAAAGCAAGACAGGAAGTTGTAGATGGGTGTGGAGGAGTGTGAGCAGCTTGCTGCTGGTTGAAGAGTGGTTTGCCCTGTGGGAGACTGTAGTCCGTGTAAGGGACTGGGAAAGGCTGACAAACCTTGAGAGTCAGGAAGACTAAGGAAGTCGGTGAGTCCAGGGGGCTGGAAAGAGTTGACAAATCTGTTGGGAGCAAGCAGAGGAACTGTTGACAATTGAGAGCCAGGTGGCTTGGTATGTTCATTTGTGTGCTGAATGAATTTAAACCCCTGCGTGGGATTACTGGATGAACTAATATTTTGTTTTCTTATAATAAACGTGGGCTACCAGGCCCTTAACCATAAAACGCCTGCCTGATGTAGACTAAAACGTGCATCTACCAATTGTGCTTAATCACCCCAATATTACAAGTGGTGCTCGAATGCGGGCATGTAGACGGTGGAATCCGGGTCCTTGCTCCATGGTGAGTCGCATCAGGAACTACTGCTAGCTGTGTGTGGCAGCCAGGCGAACAGCATTGCGTATACGTTTATTTGATGGACTGTGTTGCATGCAGGTTGTGTACCTGTGAAGGAAGAATCAAACATCAGATTTTTATTTTTTTTGTCCTTTGCTGAGAACTGTTACAAGCTGCTGTGTGCATGTGATTGCAAGGATGAGGCAGTCAAAAAGCAAGTTCATGTTTAATCAAGTTAAAGAGGATGTGAGCTCAGCATGGCCTGAGAAGATGTCTCCACCTTGTAGGGCCAGTCAAAAGGGGCCAGTGATGTGTGAGACAGTGAATGAATGGTTCAAGCGGAATCGCAAAGAGTGGGGCGCAGTGCAAGGAGCTGAAATCTTGGCCTCTGACTATATGCAACCCATGATGCCTACAGAGGAGGTGGGAGACTTCCTTGTAAGATTTGAAAAAGTTGCTGTAAAGAGAAAATGGCCTAGGGACCGGTGGCCAAAACTGCTGCAAACCTTATTGCGGATAGAGTTCCGGTCGGTTTACCATTTGATGGATGGGGACCAGGATGACTATCGCAAGTTTAAAGAGGAAATCCTTCTTAGAGGAGAGTTCCATCGTATCATGGGCCGCCAGCAATGCTCCAGGAGAGAAGTGTCGCCGGAAGTCCTAGGAATTGGAAATCCAGAGAAACATAAGGTTTTCTGTCATGGCCGCTTAGGCAAAGGGGTCAGTCCCGAAAGGAGAGTACATCAGCTTGAATCCTGCATGAGTTATAGCCAACCAGCTTTGGAGCGCAAGTCTGCAGTTACCCCTAGCAACAAGGATCTTGTGTTACCTACAGGGGGCGTCAGTGGGTCCAGAAAGGCTGCAGTTTTGCTCCATGGCCACATGGGGGAGTCAGCCTGTGGAGACACCACACCAGTGAGACAACGCACTCAAGTGAAGGCTATGACACCAGCTGCAGGAACTGGTAAGACTGTTTCAGTTTATGATGCTGAATCCAGTGAAGTGGGAGTATGTCCATTGGGGAGATCAGCAGTACAAATGGACATAGACTTTCTGCATTGTGCTACCCAGAGCAGTGGGGAGGCGCAGCGTAAAGCCCAACTAGACGCAGGGCTAAAGACTGAAAAGGACATGGGGACTCTGCATATGCCTGCTATGATCCAGCAGATGGCTGGGAAAATTGAGCTAGGGGTGACCAAAACAGTGCTGGTACCATGTTCCCTAGTGACAGCTGCTGCAGGGTTGCCCAGGGAAACTTCCAAGGAGCTTGCAGTGTTGGAGCAGAGAGTTTCCCAGGTCAGCTATGGAGCTGCCCAAATAAGTGCCCCTTTACAGAGAGCAGGTGCTGTGAAGAGTCGCTCAGAGGTTATGGTGACTCATAAACAAACCACAAAAACAGCAGTTGTGTCTACATGTAATGAGAATGCTAATGACCGTACTAACAAAAGTGATACTATTGCTAAACGTGATGAGTGTAATGACATTGAAACATGTATTTCTTGTAATGTCATATCTGAGAGTGAGGTTGGTAATGTGTTCACTACCAGTGATGAGAGTAGGAGATCTCCCATGACAGGCAGAGGCACAGGATTGTCCATGGAAGTCTCATGGGGTCTCCATGTGTTGGAGTCAGAGGCTGTCCAGGATGGCTCTGGTGCTATGCTGGTGGAACAAGGGGGGACTAATTCACACAGTGAGAGCGTGTGGGCGCAGCCCCACAACCCTACGTGTAGCCCAGTGGGCAAGGGGTTAATTCAGCCTGCAAAAGCTGAGTGTACAAAGCTGGATGTGTCTGTAGTGCCACCAGAAAAAGGTGTTCAGAATGATGTGCTGCACCAAGCTTTAGGTGATGAAGCATCACCCCAATGCAACGTTGATAAAAGTGTGGTGTTACAAAATGATGTATATAGAAATGACGAATGTGCAGTTAAAGCTAATGAATCCCAGGGTTCTGTGTGGCTTTCTACAGCAGGTGATGCAACGCTGTGGAACACCCATGGTAGAACCACAATGGATTGGGACAGCTGGGCCAAACAATTGCTAGCCATGCTGGATAGGGCTAGCTTAAGTAACAAGGGTGTGGACACAACTGCTATGCCAGACAGGGGGATCGCAGAGCCGCAGGTGGTTGAGGGCGTCTTGGTCCCTGCAAAGGTTGCTGCCCTCCACTCTGAAGAAACAGTTCAGGGCACTGGCATCGCAGATGTGTTGTCCACAGCCCCACAGCTAAATGATATTGAGTATCAAAGTGATAGTGTGACTTGTAATGACCTGCAGAGGCTCACCAACACTGGTGCAGAAGGGATAAGTGTGAGACATGTGTCTGACAGCTCTCCAGGGGAGCAACAAGCTGTGATGATGAGTACCTCCAAGGAGGATGAGGTCTCTTCAAATGTCTCACCCTCTCAACCTGCAGTCGCTGAGCCCCTCCATGTCTTGGACAGGGTAGAAGACCCTAGAAAGTTCTGGTGTTTAGACATGGGATGTTTAGAGATGACAGAAACCTTACTAGAAATGCTAGAGTTGGTAAAGATGAACTTACTGTATACTTGGGTATCTCCGCCGCAGTTGGACCAGGTGGTGCTGCGTAGCACCAATGGGTGGAGCCAGGTGGTACAGGCAGTGCTGGGAAACCTTGACCAACAGTGGAATTGGTGGGACCAATGGTTAACCATTGGGCATAGGATCTCCAGATTCTCTGTGAGCATACTTCTAGTTATTGACTGGTATGGAAGGCACGCAAGTGAACTGCTTGAGGTATCAGAGGTCTCTCCGTCTGGGGCGGTGACTAGAAAAATCTCTGCTGGTGTGGTCCGAGGTGCGGCGGAGCAGTGGTCAGTAGAGGGCGCAGATACTGCCTTACCCGCTAGGCCTCATGAGAAGGAACGGCCCAGAATGGACTCAGCAGTAGCAGAGATGCTTTCTGTCACTGGCCCAGGGGTACAAGTTAAGGTGCCCGGAGACACTATGGGAGAAAGTGTTAATGTTGGTTGCCGTAACAATGTAATGTGTACACCTGAAAAAAATGGTTTATGCTTGGGTCAGGGTAGTTTGTTAGAACAGGTACCCATGGAGTGTTGGACAACGGGTGAGGTGGAGCTGTGCTATGGTTCCGTCGGATGTAGTCCCTCCTCGGGTCTTCTTCTAACAAACACTGATTTGGAAAGCACTGATGATACGGAAAGCTGTGATCTGTTAAGAGTTCGTTCTGCAAACAATGATTTGGTTGCCATGGGTAACAAGAGAAACTGTTTTGAACCTGAAATACAGATGGTGAAGGGTAAAATGGGTATTTGTAAGTTGAAAGGAGGGCTCAAGGAAGGCAGAGTTCCCCCAAGAAAAGTGAATAAGCCCAGGGACCCCAAAAGAAGAGGAAGGCTGAGTATAGGACAATATAGGAACCTGTTAAGATCCAGGGGGGAATGTTCCTGGAAGCGCACCCGGAAAAAAGGTTGGGCCTACGTGGCTGACAGCCAGCACAGAGGTGTCCCAACCATCATGATGGGTGCTGGTGTTCCTCCCTCCGGATCGAAACACAGGGGGGGGATATGTAATGGACGCCGTGGCTGGGTCCTGGAAGGACACTATATTTCCCCTCTGTTTGGGTTGTGCTCTCTTTAAGGGAATACAATTGATTAACCCACCTGTTAAGGCAGTGTCTTTAAAAAGCAAGACAGGAAGTTGTAGATGGGTGTGGAGGAGTGTGAGCAGCTTGCTGCTGGTTGAAGAGTGGTTTGCCCTGTGGGAGACTGTAGTCCGTGTAAGGGACTGGGAAAGGCTGACAAACCTTGAGAGTCAGGAAGACTAAGGAAGTCGGTGAGTCCAGGGGGCTGGAAAGAGTTGACAAATCTGTTGGGAGCAAGCAGAGGAACTGTTGACAATTGAGAGCCAGGTGGCTTGGTATGTTCATTTGTGTGCTGAATGAATTTAAACCCCTGCGTGGGATTACTGGATGAACTAATATTTTGTTTTCTTATAATAAACGTGGGCTACCAGGCCCTTAACCATAAAACGCCTGCCTGATGTAGACTAAAACGTGCATCTACCAATTGTGCTTAATCACCCCAATATTACAATATATATATATATATATATATATATATATATATATATATATATATATATATATATATATAAAAGGCAATGTGAAAAGCACAAGATAGGCTTGCCCGACGCATTTCAACTTTATAGGTCTTCAACTGGGGCATATCTCTGGCCTCCACACACTGCCTAAGCATTTATAAACTAAACTTAATGAGGACATGAGATGGCCCCACCTCCTCGGCTGTGAACCTGACGTACTACCACCAAAACATGTGGCAGGGGTCAAATCAAGTCTGCAAAATATTATATACACAGACAATATATAATGCAAATCCATCAACATCAAAACCAATCCAAACAACATCATATATGCATAATGTATAATTGACGCAGGACTAACCTTCAGACGTAGGACCAAAATGCTTGAGGCTAAAAAATGGGCTGATGTCACTAACCTTCGACTCTCAGCAAACTCAACATTACCCATAAGGCAATACGCCTCCCCCCCCCATGGCTAGGAAAACACCCTTCAATGGATTAGCATGAACAGCCGCCATTGCCCAGGTCTGGCGATAACGAACGTCCCCCACGTGCCTTTCCCCATCCAATGGAGTCGTGGCAATACACCACATGGGACGCTGAACGGTCTCCCGCCAAACCAGACATCTGTTCGTTCAACCCGAAGGCAGGCATGCCGCACCGTCACTATGGCCACGTTCATGTCATAACGTCATCACGGTGTCGGCATGCCAAAGTCCCAGAAGCAGCGCAATCACGTCACTTCCTCTTCATCTAATGAGATATTAGTAAAAAGGTATCCCGAGTGTCAGCAAAAGAGTACATTCAAAACCCAGGGAAGAGACAAACAAACAAAAGTTCCTAGTCCAATGGTCATGTCCTCATCAAAAACAGGCCAGTGTCACCAGATCTTACAAATATCACCAACAGACCCAATCTTCACCCTTCACGGTGGGTGTTGTTAACAAACCTTCAGGAGATGGGGACTCTCGGGGGACCTACAATCCTGGACCTGCAATAGCATCCCGCCAGTAAAACTTTATGGCCTTAATACCAAAAAGTACTGGATCCCGGGATCCAGCTCTCTAAAAAGAAAAGTGTTTGTTTGCAGGCAAAAAAAAAACTAGTTTCTTCAGACACGAGGCCCGGGTACCATTCAATTCGGCCTAAAAGACACTTTGAATGGATTTGGCTGCATAGCTAGCCCTAGCAAGGATTGCTCCAGAGGAGCTCAGCACAGCACATCTTCACTCGTGACCAACACATTAGACACTGGCGAAAAAACTGACGTACTCCCAGTAGTGGGAGGGGTTACATAGGGAGTGGACCTCTTGTCTTAGGGTGTGTCAGTGTCCATCACCTGAAGGTGGGCTATAACCCACATAGTAACTACTATGGCTCTGTGTCCCGTGATGTACGATAAGAAAAGATGAATTGGCTTTAGCAACCACCAAAGAAACTATCTCATATATGGGGTCAACATGATCCTTTGGTGCAGGAAGCATCTTTCCATTAAATTTGGAAATCCTGTTTAGAAAGGTCTCAATCTCCAGTGAGCCCATCTGAAGATGAAAATGTTGCAAACAATATCTCTATCACCTTGAGACCATGGTATGCAGACAGATGGGATAGAATCATGAACTGTCTCAAATGGAATACAAATATTTTGTCTTCTCTGACAAATATTCTGTGGTATTTCTCTGAGTATCCACTCCCCAAATCATCATTATGTAATAGGCTAAGTTGGCCCTTTTCCCAGTTGTCAACCTATACAAATTTGATCAGAGTCATAATCTGGACTTGAGGATATTGAGCTATTAGCAGGTTGTTATCCAAGAAATTGAACACTTGTAACTTTGGAGAAAATCCTGAGAGATGTGGAAAAGCCAAAAGACTGTCAAACCAACTGGAACTCTAGAATGACAAAGTGAAGATATATGAGAAACATGGATGTACAGGAATGTGTAATTATGCATCTACTCAATTAAGAGACAACATCCTGGTTTGATAGCTTGAGCGATTGACTGCCAATTGTCATCCTTCTGCTTAATGCTTGCTCCAAGGAACCTTGGTGGGAACAACATGGGTTGGAGGGCAGAAATGGTTGGGGGAGGAGAAGAAAAATCTCTATTGAAAAGTCCCTATTGAACTATTAATAGCAGGGGCGGACTGACAACTCATGGGGCCCCCGGGCAATAGGAGATTATGGGGCCCCCTTGCAATAGGAGATTATGGGGCCACACAGTATACACATACATGTGCACACGGTATACACAGACATGTTTCTATTGGCTGAGAAGGTACTGGAGAGGTGGTGCAGCTATAATCTCAGGATTTTTAGACCAAAAGGATGTCGGTTAGGGATATTTCAGAGACAGATGTAAAAAAAAAACACAGATTTTTACATACTGTCCCTGCTTTTACTGAGGCTGGCAACCCTGATGGGGCCCCCAAGTGGCTCGGGCCCTCGGGCAATGCCAGAGTGGCTGAATGGTCAGTCCGCCCCTGATTAATAACATTTATGGATCCCAAACATGTTCTGCCCAAATTTGCAAACTCTTGCAATCTGGTACCTACTGGGCAAGTTTGGCTGGAGAATCCCTCAAAATAATTTTGCTTCTCTTAGGGAGGAGCAGATGTGAAAATGAAGAAAGGATGACTATGCATTCATCCACTTTCTTCTATAGCCTTATCCAAGTCTAGAAGACCCAGTGCCTCCAAGTCTTTAGTTTTCTTGACTTTTGCCTGCCTGTTGCATATTGGAATATTCCTGGCATGCCCCCCTGTGATTTTAGAGGAATACTGCACCAATTTGACTTTGAGGAGATCTCTTCCATAGGCCATAGGGCTCATCTGACCATAACAGAGTACAACCTGGCTCTAGAGGAACAGTAAAGTAGCCTCACTGACTAAGTAACTGGCCATCTTAATTTCACCCAGGAACCGAAAAACCACTGGGACTTTGTTATTGATCAAAGGGTCTGCTTCCACCTTTTCCACCAAGATTCAAATTGTCTAAGTCTCTGCATGACAGCTGAAGGTTCTTTCTGGTATCTCTCTGTGTGTGTGTTTATGCTTTTCAATTGCTGTATTTTGTGTCTGGATCTCCTCTGTTCTAATGAAAATGAATATGATGATTGTAGCTTCTGTCTATATAATGGAAAAGAGGGGAGATCTTGTGCATGTACTACAATTTATTGTTATGTCTTTATATTATGCCTGCTTTCATAAATACATGAAACCCGAAAAACTAGCTGCATGGAGGGTTGCCTTTAGGGGGTTGAGCTATACCCATGTACTGTATATGATGTCATGCTTGTGTCATAAAAATATATCTGTTGATAGGTCCACTTTAACCACTTGGGTACCGCGCTATTGCAAAATGACGGCAATAGCGCGGACCCACATTTTCGGGACTACGTCTATTGACGTAGTCCCGGTTACGAGCGGCCTGCGCGCCCCCTGAGGGGCGCGCGCGGCGCGCTCTGTGATCGGCGAGTCCGTGAGACTCGCCTGATCACCGATCCGTGTAAGGGGTCGATCCCGACCCCTTATCACGTGATCAGCTGTCAGCCAATGACAGCTGATCATGTGATAAAACGGAGCCGGTAATCGGCTAGTATTCCTCCTCGCGCTGACAGCGCGAGGAGAAAAAAAAAAAGCCGATCGCCGGCGGCCGTGTTCGGGACATCAGTCCCGATCACGGCCAGCAATTTAAACGGACACCTGCCCCCTGCCAGTGCCCACCTGCCACCCGCAGTGCCATCCTGAAATAAAGTAAGTGCCCCCCTGTCAGTGCCACCCAGCAGTGCCCATAGTGCCCACAGTGCCACCCAGCAGTGCCCACAGTGCCACCCAGCAGTGCCCACAGTGCCACCCACAGTGCCACCCAAAATCTGCCTCAAAGGTGCTGCACCCCAGTGGCGCCCATCAGTGCCCAGCAGTGCCGCCCATCAGTGCCCAGCAGTGCCGCCCATCAGTGCCCAGCAGTGCCACCTATCAGAGCCACCTATCAGTGCCACCTATCAGTGCCCATCAGTCCCATCTATCTGTGGTACCTATCAGTGCCCATCCGTGCCACCCATCCGTGCCACTTATCCGTGCCACCCATCCGTGCCATCTTATCTGTGCCCATCTTTGCCCATCAGTGCCGCCTTATCTGTGCCCATCGGTGCCGCCTTATCTGTGCCTATTAGTGCCGCCTTAACTATGCCTATCAGTGCCCACCAGTGCAGCCCATCAGTGCCCACCAATGCAGCCCATCAGTGCCCACCAATGCAGCCCATCAGTGCCCACCAATGCAGCCTATCAGTGCCGCCTAATCAGCGCACTTCAATGAAGGAGAAAAATGACCCGTTTGCAAAATTTTATAACAAACTATTAAAACATGATTTTTTTTTTTTTGCATCTTTTTTTGTTTGTTTAGCAAAAAATAAAACTCCGAGCTGTAACTAAATACCACCAAAAGAAAGCTCTATTTGTGGGAAAAAAATGATAAAAATTTCATTTGGGTACAGTGTTGTATGACCGCGCAATTGTCATTCAAAGTGCATCAGCGCTGAAAGCTGAAAATTGGTCTGGGACTGAGGGGGGTTTAAGTGCCCAGTAAGCAAGTGGTTAAAGCGCAACTTCGCTCTTTCCATCAATATTAACTATTTTTAATTATTATGCTGCTCTTTAATAAATTGTTTTAAACCTATTTTTATATTTTTTTTCTGTTAGTTCCTGGTTTCTAGACTTAGGCAAATTATATCATAAATCCGAGGAGTCTTCGGGGGGGGGGGGGGGATGCTTGCCTAAGGGCAGTTGGATTCTGAACATGAATCATGTTGACCACAGCCAGAAATGCTAAGGGGTGTTTTCTTAGTAAAATAAAGCATAGAGACATGGATGGATGGTTAAGTTTGCTTTGAATATTTTAAAATGAATTAAATAGCGTTTTTAGTTTGTGGTGCTCAGATGCAGTATAGTTGCGCTTTAAGCACCTTGATCCTGTTGACACTCCTAATTTATAAAGAGACATAATATGGAGTGAATAGAGATTAGTGCATGTGAGTGTTTTCCTCTCTTTAGGTTTATAAAAGGGTGGTAAGCCCAACTTCTTCTTTGGCAGAGCCAGAGTGAGCAGACATATTTTTTTTTAAAGTCACAACATTGGACCAAATTATAATATATGCTCCATTCTATTAGTTAGAAGCCTCCCACGCTCCTTTTGACCTAATATTTTGTCTACCAGCACAAAAATTAATGTGTCATCAAAACATAAGTATCAGTAAGTGTAGCACTACCCCCTTATACCATACCCATGGACTCAGGATGCTTATTTTAGAGCCAACGCCTATTTGTCACTTTATGTGGGATTGCTTTTTATCTATAAATGTATTTAGATAATTCCTGGGTATGGTAGGGGGGCAGCGGTGCACTTATTGATAATTATAAATTGACCATATTATTTTGCTTTAGTTTTAGGGAAACCTGTTCTCTCAGCAAGAAGAAAAAGACCAAACAGGAAGAACTGTCTGAGAAGAGAATCCAGGAGGAATACGAGAAGTTGGGAAAAATGAGGTATATGATTGCATATTTACAGCTCCAGCTAAAATGTTTAAAGGAGAAACATGGCCGAATCTAATTTGGCCATACTTCTGTGGGTCACAGGAGTGTACTTATTTCTGCACTCCTGTGACCCAGAGTCAGCTGACAGCAACCTGAAGCCTGCTGTCAGTTGATGTCACAGAGCCAGTCCAATCTCTGGAGGGATCCTGACATTATTGGCAGCTGGTTTAGCGCATGCGACCGAGAGCCCCCTTCCCATCCCATTCCTCCATTGAGCGCTGGAGGGGCAGAGCAGAGAGCTGGTGGCTGACAGCTACAGCTCTCTGCTCATTGAAGACCAAGAAGTGAGGAATCAGAGGTCATGTGATCGCTTGGTTCTCCGTTGTAGAGCTGGCAGGGGACAGATGCAGCTTGAAATCATGCTGCAGGTGAGTATGATTGTTTTTTTTTGACAGTTTTAGATAAAGCAGGAAAGGATCAGAATAAAGCTGGTCATAAACTGTTGAAATTTCTGCAAATTCAGAAGAGATCTCAATAGTCGAAATGTTAATAGTGGGTGGCCCTGCTGGCTTCACAGAAGTCGATTATTTAGAATTTTTCTGAAGAAGCTGGGCCAAAAATTGTCAGCAGAACAGTACCTGCAGCCAAACAACTCAAATCAGCTAAAGGCGCTGTTTGGGTATTATGACAGCCGGTGCTGGTGGCATACAATGAGGATGCTGTGGGGGCAGAGAAGGGGAACCCAGAACTGAGCTTTAAATTAAAACCAAAGTCAATAAATGTTTTTAGATTTGCATAGAGTGGTGAGGGGTTGTAACACTTTTTAATTTAAAATTAAAACTTGACATGCATACAGTGATAAAATCCTGTCTGCAGCAGGGACGTGCAGTCAGCTGAGGAAGAGCCACCAGCCATGAACATTAAAAACAAAGACAAAAAAAAGGCCGAGCTTCAAGGTAGTCACACTTGTAGTCACACTTGCTTCCACCTTGGATTGCGGATGGTGGAAACAAGTGTGACTACACGTCAGGAATTGCTGCATTTCCTGCACTTAATTGCTGCACTTTAATTTACTGTCAATTTCACATTTTTTGTATTTGCTGTTTTCACATGCACTTTTTTGCATTATGAATTTTAGACTTTTATGCTGCTTGGACTTATTATATGGACTTGACATGTATTAATCTTTTATATTGAGATCTGAAGATTTTTGCACATGCACTTTTATAAATGTGTTTCTGAACCAATTACTTTATTAATATTTGTTTGGCGTCAGCGCCACATTCACTATTTTAATGTATTTTTTTGTGGGGACACATTATCAGTGTTGGCTGCCACTCTTGGGGTTTTTAGTCTTTCATGGTTTGCGCATTCTTTTTCCATTTATTAATCTAATAATATATTATTTAACTTGACTTTATTAATATTCGTTTGGAGTTAGCACTACATTCACTATTTTAATATATTATTATGCTATATGTTATAACATAATAATGTATTATTTATCTATTTACTGTGAAATTACTGTTTGGAAGTTATAACTTCAAACTTCAGTAATTTGTCCATTAAGCCACCCACTAAACCACAGGTTTCTTGCTCATTCTCACATATGGAGAGCCCGGTGTTAAAAAAAATAGCAGTATAAAGATGTTTTTCTCACCCATCAATCATATTCAAACCGGCTTTAAAAATGTGTTTGTTATTGGAGATACAGAAAGCAGAGAAAGGACAAGAATTATACAGCTCAGACTCCAGGAGGTTCACTCCTACTGCCCATAATGATCCTGCATAGAAGTGTGTGCTTTTTATTCATGGAATCACAGTACACTTTGGGGGTTATTTACAAAATGCAAATCCACTTTGCACTACAAGTGCAAAGTGCACTTGAAATTCCACTTGGAAGTGCAGTCGCTGTAGATCCGAGGGGGACATGCAAGGAAAATAAAAGACAGCATTTTAGCTTGCACATGATTGGATGAAAAAATCAGCAGAGCTTCCCCTCATTTCAGATCTACCCCTCAAACTTACAGAGACTGCACTTCCAAGTGCACTTTCCGTGCAATTTCAAGTGTAATTTGCACTTGTAGTGCAAAGTGGATTTGCCTTTCGTAAATAACCCCCATTGTCGACATAAGAGCAGAGTAAAGTTTCTGATTTCAGTAAACCAATCAAATTTCTGTTTTCTTCATTCATATCAGCTGTTTTTTGATTGCGCACTGTAGACCCTTTAACTGCATATTTATTGATTTTGGCTGTGCCTTACAAAATAAAACCATGTATGTATATTTCAGCTACCAAGAAAAGGTGACTGTTTTTTTCTTCATCTTGATGACCCTCCTCTGGTTCACCCGTGAGCCGGGCTTTGTACCTGGCTGGGAATCCTTATTTGAGAAGTAAGTATACAACCTTATGCAGCAGAGATAAATTGTCAGTATTAACTGCGCAAAGGTTGTCGGAGCTAGGTCAGGTAACATGGTCGGTATCCTTGGGGAAAAAAAAGCTAAAATGTCATCAGTCTTGTTGAACTGGCTGCAACACAACTCCCAAGACAAAGTTAAACCGTATGTAACCCCCAACAATGAACACATGGTATTTGTTGCCCTTTGGTCTGTTAAATATACCACATAAAGTGTTATGCCGCGTATACACGACCAGACTTTTGGAGGGACTAGGTCCGATGGTCTTTCCGACAGACTTTCGGCGGAGTTCTGACGGACTTTCCGAATGAACGGACTTGGCCACACACAATCACACCAAAGTCAGACGGATTCGAACGTGATGACGTACGACTGGACTAGAATAAGGAAGTTTATAGCCAGTAGCCAATAGCTGCCCTAGCGTCGTTTTTTGTCCGTCGGACTAGCATACACACGAACGGATTTTCTAGGTCCGGCGGAGTTCCGGTGGAAAAATTTAAAACTTGTTCTATTTCTAAAGTCCGCTGGATTTTTGGCAAGCAAAGGCCCGATGGAGCCCACACACGATCAAATTTTTCGTGTGTTTTTGCTGTCAAAAAGTCTGGTCGTGTGTACACGGCATTAGGTATTTTTTGTACTTATAGAACAAATATAACCAATCAATCCTATCAGAAGTCTTATGTGCTTATGACTTCCTTGCTCATATGTCATGGGGATATTAAGAAGGGGAGGTGTTCTGTAGTCCTGTCTTAGGGTGACAATGCTAATAATCCTTAGATTTAATACATACGTGTTTTCACCCAAGGATAGGAAGAATGGACAGGTGAAAATATAGGAAATAAAAGTCTTAAAAAAACGAATGCAGCTACCATATCTAGGCATTGGTAAGCTGGAATATATATATATATATATATATATATATATATATATATATATATATATATACTGTGGCAGCAGGCAGGTAAAGTCACCTGGTTGTATCCAGGATGGTAAATATGTGTGTCCTAGATTCAGGCTTTATGCAGACTTTTACAATTAGAGGGGAAGAGTTAATGAGCCCAGCTGAAGTAAGTGGGCTCATTAAGGCCTCTACAAAAAACCCCAGCATGCATAGGGAGATGCTCCATCCTGGAACCAGTTTTGTGTGTATAGACTGGGGAGTCTGAGATCTGTTCTGTTCTGTTCTGTTCTGTTCTGTTCTGTTCTGTTCTGTTCTGTTCTGTTCTGTGCGGTGAGTTAACGCCTGTGTGGCAAACCCCTACAATAGAGACAGGGACTGGGGCAGCACAAGGCTGTACCCAGTTGTTAGACAGGGAGTCTACGTGTGTAGTTAGAGGTCAAGCTGACCAGGATTTATTTTCTTGTTTTATTTTGTTTGGCTGTTATATGTATCACTGCATGGAGCATAAATAAACTGGATCTTTTGTTTTTTGAACCTACACCGCTGTCTGCTGTGCCTGACTTTGTGTTGTGAACCCATCCAGGGGGTCACACACACCCGCTGCCGAGCTAACCCCTCACAGTTGGTGGAGAATTTTGGCACTTTTTTTTTTGTTAAGGCCAGCATGGAGGAGATACTGAGACAGCTGGCTCTAGCAAATGCAAACCAGCAACAAGAAAATGCAAATCAGCAGCAAACAAATGCAGGTTTACAAAAGAGCCTTGCAGCCCAGCAGCAGATAAATGCAACTTTGCAGCAGAGTTTGGAAAATCAGCAGAAGGCTCACCAGCAGAGTTTGGAAGCTCAGCAACAAGCCCAGCAGCGATCTGAAGCCCGCTTCATAGACCTGTTGCAGAAGCAAGAGCAGAATTTTCAACAGAAAATAGAGACATTAATACAGCAACGTCCACAGACCAATGAAGCAAGTGGTTACAATAATACCGCATCCTTTGGTGTGAGCCGTTTACTGACAAAAATGACTGGAGAGGATGATCCGGAGGTGTTTTTGACCACATTTGAAAGGACTGCTGAAAGGGAAAAGTGGCCTAAGGAGCAATGGGCTGGACTGGTGGCCCCTCTGTTAACTGGGGAATCGCAGAAAGCTTATTATGACCTAGAGCCTGACCAAGCAAAAGACTATGTGGTGCTAAAAGCAGAAATATTGGCACGGCTGGGTGTCACCCTGGCCGTCCGGGCTCAGCGTGTGCATAACTGGACTTTTCAGGTTGGAAAACCTCCCAGGTCTCAAATGTATGATCTCATTCACCTGAGCAGGAAGTGGCTGCAGCCAGAGACTTTGACTGCACCAAACATTGTGGAACGTGTGGTTATGGATCGTTTCCTGAGAGCTCTTCCTACTGCCATCCAAAAATGGGTAAGCCATGGAGACCCAGAAAATGCAGATAAACTTGTGGATCTGGTTGAGAGGTACTTGGCTACAGAGAACCTGACCACCTCTTCCAGGGACTCACGGACTTTCCCCCCTAAGACCAGATCATCCCCAGTGGCGGGTAAGATGACTCCAAGGGGTGAGGGTGGAGAGAGTGAGAGGGTGGGAGTTCTACCTAAGGTCTGGCGGGAGCAGCCCAGGAAGCCCATGCTGCAAGAGGCAGCGAAAAAGATTATTTGCTACCGCTGCCGGCAAGAGGGACATATTGCAGCCAATTGCCCAGTTGTGGATGAGCCTATGCAATGTGACTTTATAAGGGAGAGACGTCAGTCGCTGTTTGCGACAGTTGCATGCACTGCCATTCGGGGACCTGAGAAACATTTATGTAAAATGTGTATTAATGGTAGACATGTTGATGTGTTGCTAGATTCAGGTAGCCTGGTAACATTGATAAAAGCTGAATTAGTTACTACAGAGGTCTCTGGGAAGAACAGGGTGGCTGTTATTTGTGTGCATGGGGACACCCGAGAGTATCCTGTAACTTCAGTGTTTTTTGAGACCCCCAAAGGTAACCTCTCTCATCAGGTGGGGTTAGTGGCTCACTTACCACATGATGCTATTGTGGGAAGGGATTTTCCAAAATTCTGGGAACTCTGGGATTGTCCTGAGGCCCCCATTGGTGCCCCTATAAACCAGGAAGATGACCAGAATTCCTCTGGGAGTGGTGAGGACTCTCCTGAATTTCCCTTGTCGGTATTGGCGGGGGAAACTCGAGAAACTGGGGAGGAGCCAACATCCTCAGATGAAAACATGCCGTCTGTGGAGTTTTCGGATCTTGAGGTTCACAGGGAAAATTTTGCCACAGAACAGTTAAAAGACCCCACCCTAATAAAGGCACAGGAAAATGTGGTGAAAATAGATGGCGAGTTAGTGAACCCAGATAAGACTTGCCCTTATCCTTACTTCACTATGGAAAGGGACCTGCTATATCGAGTGGCTCAAAGGGCAGAAGAAACCATTGAGCAACTTGTAGTGCCCAAACCTTACAGGAAGTTGGTGTTAGAATTGGCTCATGGGCACATTCTGGGAGGTCATCTGGGGACAGAGAAAACCAGAGAGAGGGTACTGCAGAGATTCTATTGGCCTGGGGTCATGAAGGAAATAGAAAAGTATTGTTCCTCCTGCCCTGTGTGTCAGAAGTCGGCACCTATGCCACATTTCCGTAACCCACTGGTACCTCTTCCTATCATTGAGGTCCCCTTTGAGAGGATCGCAATGGATTTGGTAGGTCCGATAATAAAGTCTGCTAGGGGGCATCAGTACATTTTGGTTATTTTGGACTATGCCACCCGTTATCCGGAAGCAATTCCTCTCCGAAATACCTTGGCCAAAACCATAGCCAAAGAGCTATCTCTTGTTTTTAGCCGCGTGGGTATTTGTAAGGAACTGCTTACGGACCAAGGTACACCCTTTATGTCCCGGGTTATGAAAGAATTATGCAAGTTGTACAAAGTGAAGCAATTGCGTACATCTGTGTATCACCCCCAAACAGATGGTTTGGTTGAAAGATTCAACAAAACCCTAAAACAAATGTTAAAGAAGGTGGTGGATAGAGATGGAAAGAATTGGGATTGTCTAATACCCTATCTGATGTTTGCCATTAGGGAGGTACCCCAATCCTCTACGGGTTTCTCACCCTTCGAGTTGCTCTATGGGAGACACCCAAGAGGGCTGCTGGATATCGCCAAGGAAACTTGGGAAAATGAGAGTTCTCCTCACAGGAGTGTGATTGAGCATGTCGCCCTGATGCAAGATAGAATTGCACAGGTAATGCCAATTGTAAAGGAACATTTAACCCAAGCGCAGTTAGCACAGCAGAGAGTGTACAACCGTGGGGCCAAGACCCGTACTTTTTCCCCGGGGGATAGGGTCTTGGTGCTAGTCCCTACGGTTGAAAGCAAATTTCTGGCCAAATGGCAAGGTCCATATGAAGTAATTGAAAAAATTAGTGAGGTGAACTACAGGGTTAGACAGCCAGGAAGGCGAAAGCCGGAGCAGATCTATCACATCAATCTGCTGAAAGCCTGAGGGATAGGGAATCCCTAGTCGCAGAGACTTTGTCACAAGTACAGCCTGATTGCTTAGTTCCTGAGGTTGGAATAGCAGACACCTTATCGAAACCCCAACAACAGGAGGTTAAAGAGTTTGTACTTCGTAACAAAGAGATTTTCTCTGAGCTTCCGGGACAAACATCTGGCGTAGAGCATGACATTATCACCCCGCCAGGAGAAAGGGTAAAACTAAAACCTTATAGAATACCAGAGGCCCGACGGGAGGCAATACGTGGGGAGGTTCAAAGGATGCTGGAATTGGGTGTGATAGAGGAGTCCCAGAGTGACTGGTCCAGTCCTATCGTACTAGTGCCCAAACCTGATGGGAGCTGGTGGTTTTGTAACGATTTTAGACAATTAAATAAAGTTACAAAATTTGACACCTACCCCATGCCACGTATAGATGAGTTGATTGACCGGCTGGGAACAGCCCAATATATGACAACTCTTGATCTCACCAAAGGGTATTGGCAAATTCCCCTGGCCGAGTCGGCCAAGGAGAAAACTGCGTTTGTAACCCCAGATGGGGCATTCCAATATAAGAGAATGCCGTTTGGGTTACAGAATGCACCGGCAACATTCCAGCGGAAAATGGATAAGATTCTGAGGCCCCATCAGAAATATGCTGCAGCTTACCTGGATGATGTGATTATCCATAGCACAGACTGGGTCTCACATTTGCCAAAAGTACAAGCAGTCCTAGACTCTATCCGGGAAGCTGGGTTTACGGCCAATCCAAAGAAGTGTACCATTGGACAGGAGGAGGCCAAATATCTTGGGTACACTATTGGGAGGGGGGTGATAAAACCCCAAGTCAATAAAGTCGAGGCCATACAGAGTTGGCCACGTCCCAACAGCAAGAAACAGGTACGAGCCTTTCTGGGAATCGCTGGCTATTATCGACGATTCATTCCCCATTTTGCTTCTCAGGCTGTGCCCCTCACCAACCTGACAAAAGGGAAAGAGTCGGTCATGGTTAAATGGTCCCCAGAGGCTGAGGAAGCATTTCAGTCCTTAAAAACAGCCTTATGTAGCCAGCCAGTGTTGTACTCACCAGACTTCTCTAAGGACTTTGTTGTACAAACTGATGCATCAGACGTTGGGTTAGGAGCAGTGTTATCCCAGGTCTGGAACGGGGAAGAGCACCCAGTCATTTACCTCAGCAGGAAGTTAAAGTCCCATGAGGTAAATTACTCCACGATTGAGAAGGAATGTTTAGCAGTGAAGTGGGCTCTAGATTCCCTTCGGTACTATCTGCTAGGTAGGCACTTTGACCTGGTGACTGATCACGCTCCTTTAAAGTGGATGGCTCAGAACAAGGAGGCCAATAGAAGAGTAAATAGGTGGTTCCTAGCTCTACAGGAATTTAACTTTACAGTTAAGCATCGCCCTGGTGTTAAAATGGGGAATGTGGATGCTTTGTCTCGGATACATGCGTGTCTGACTGCTGGTGTTACAACCCCAAGGTTGAAACAAGAGGGGGGGGTATGTGGCAGCAGGCAGGTAAAGTCACCTGGTTGTATCCAGGATGGTAAATATGTGTGTCCTAGATTCAGGCTTTATGCAGACTTTTACAATTAGAGGGGAAGAGTTAATGAGCCCAGCTGAAGTAAGTGGGCTCATTAAGGCCTCTACAAAAAACCCCAGCATGCATAGGGAGATGCTCCATCCTGGAACCAGTTTTGTGTGTATAGACTGGGGAGTCTGAGATCTGTTCTGTGCGGTGAGTTAACGCCTGTGTGGCAAACCCCTACAATAGAGACAGGGACTGGGGCAGCACAAGGCTGCACCCAGTTGTTAGACAGGGAGTCTACGTGTGTAGTTAGAGGTCAAGCTGACCAGGATTTATTTTCTTGTTTTATTTTGTTTGGCTGTTATATGTATCACTGCATGGAGCATAAATAAACCGGATCTTTTGTTTTTTGAACCTACACCGCTGTCTGCTGTGCCTGACTTTGTGTTGTGAACCCATCCAGGGGGTCACACACACCCGCTGCCGAGCTAACCCCTCACAATACACATACATTTACATTCTTCCCTATTTTCTGCTGTTTGTTATATCCGTTTTTTTTTTATTAGAATTTAAACTTTTTCTCTTATATGGCTGGTTCACACTAGAACACACATGTTGACAGCTCATTCATTTCAATGGAAGCACCACTTTTTTAGATAGAGCTGCACCAAACCGCAAGCCCTGGAACAGACCTCAGACCAGCGCACTCAATCCAGAGAGACATCTCTCTTCCCAGCTCCTCCTCTTGTGCATTATACACATCAGAGCCCAGGAGGAGCCTAGCTTCCCTCAGCTCTGACATGTATTGTTGTTACAGACAGCCAGCAGGGGAGAATGCCAGCTGCTGCAGAGAAGATCACAGTGCTGGCCACCTGATGCACTTTTAATTCCTCTATCATCATTTCTATCATCTTACAGGGTGCCATTACAGTTTGCACTCCTTATGTTTTAAAACCAGAGGACCAGATAGATCCTCTCTAAGCCAACAATTCGAGGAGGGCATATGCTCCCCTACATGGAAGTTCAGGGAAGTGGCACTGTGCGACCTGGAGCCGATGGCCAATTAAATTTACTGGGGCATGTTTCACTGCACTCTCGGAATTTGAACTTTAACATTTTTGAGTGTTTAGTTCTATTTTATGTGTTTTTCCTTGTTACTTTATAAATCTGGTATATATCAATTTTAAATGTGTTTTCTATTTTAGAAATGGTTTCCGGACAGATGCCACAGTGTCAGTATTCCTGGGATTTCTGCTCTTTCTTATTCCAGCCAGAAGACCTCAGTTTACGTGTTTCCGGAAAGGGGAATCAGGTGAGAACCTCAAAGTCTGTAACAAGCAAAGTAAAGCTCTTCCTGAAAGGTGGAGTTATACTTTCCAGGTTTGTTAAGAATAAAAACAGTCCCCTCTAGGTAAAATACAATGAAACAGGTTCACTTTTTATAATTTTTTTCTTTTTTACAAAGTCCTTTCTGAGAATATTTGCCGAATGGTGAGGGGGGGGTCTGTTTTCACTGTAATTACATGAGCAGTCTCGGTGTTGCAGCAATCTCAGTAATGGTGGCCATACACGCTTCAATAAATGATCAATTTTCTTTTCTGATCGATCTGCCCTGATAATAATTGTTCTAAAGTCAACAACCAAATAGATCAATATGCCACACATGAGGAAATGGATTTCAATCATAACTTGGAAAATATGATCGTAAATTTTTTATTGCATTGCTGTTCCTACCACACAATCTCATAATCTGATTGATGGAAATAGAATGGGATTCATTAACGAAGCACCTTAGTGCTGCCAGTTCAATGCAAAACAATCAATTTTGAATCATGGCTTTGATTAAATCCGATCCAAACCAAGCCTGACTGATTATTTGCAGATTCTTTTGATCGATTCACACATCGATTGGATATCAAAGCATGTGTGGCCACTATAGGGCTGCGACATCTTCATCCCCGTAGAAACATACCAGCCTTAGGCTTCATGCACACGAGACGCAGATGAAAACGCTGCTGGACACATGTTGAAACCGGCGTTTAGAAACACGCGTTTTGCCGCGATTTTTACCGCGATTCAGTGGCGTTTTACCGCGTTTGCGTCTAGAAGCGTTTAGTTAAGCTAACATCATAGACCCTCCCCAGCTCAAAAATTAACTATTTCAGCAATTTTGTGAGACCAGAGTGAGTAGCAGCAGCTGTGAGAGCTGCAGTGTACTTGTATTTAGCGTGTCACTTGCCACGGCACCTGCCACAAGTTGTGGATTGTCCACTTGCCACATCACCTGCCACGTCACTTGCCATGTCATCTGCTACAAGTTGTGGATTGTCCAACTGCCACGTCACCTGCCACAAGTTGTGGATTGTCCACTTGCCACGTGACTTGCCACATCACCTGCCACGTCACTTGCCACGTCACCTGCCACAAGTTTTGGATTGTCCACTTGCCACGTCACTTGCCACGTCACTTGCCACAAGTTGGGGATTGTCCACTTGCCACATCACCTGCCACGTCACCTGCCACAAGTTGTGGATTGTCCACTTGCCACGTCACTTGCCACATCACCTGCCACGTCACTTGCCACGAGATGTGGATTGTCCACTTTCCACGTCATCTGCCATGCCACCTGCCACAAGCTGTGGATTGTCCACTTGCCACGTCACCAGCCACATCACCTGCCACAAGTTGTGGATTGTCCACTTGCCACGTGACTTGCCACATCACCTGCCACGTCACTTGCCACATCACCTGCCACAAGTTGTGGATTGACTACTTGCCACGTCACTTGCCACATCACCTGCCACGTCACTTGCCACGCCACCTGCCACAAGTTGTGGATTGTCCACTTGCCACATCACCTGCCACGTCACCTGCCACAAGTTGTGGATTGTCCACTTGCCACGTCACTTGCCACGTCACCTGCCACAAGTTGGGGATTGTCCACATCACCTGCCACGTCACTTGCCACATCACCTGCCACAAGTTGTGGATTGTCCACTTGCCACGTCACTTGCCACATCACCTGCCACGTCACTTGCCACAAGATGTGGATTGTCCACTTTCCATGTCACCTGCCACATCACTTGCCACATCACCTGCCACCTCACCTGCCACAAGTTGTGGATTGTCCACTTGCCACGTCACTTGCCACATCACCTGCCACGTCACTTGCCACGAGATGTGGATTGTCCACTTGCCACGTCACTTGCCACATCACCTGCCACGTCACTTGCCACAAGATGTGGATTGTCCACTTTCCATGTCACCTGCCATGCCACCTGCCACAAGTTGTGGATTGCCCACTTGCCACGTCACCAGCCACATCACCTGCCACAAGTTGTGGATTGTCCACTTGCCACGTGACTTGCCACATCACCTGCCACGTCACTTGCCACGTCATCTGCCACAAGTTGTGGATTGTCCACTTGCCACGTCACCTGCCACGTCACCTGCCACAAGTTGTGGATTGTCCACTTGCCACGTCACTTGCCACGTCACCTGTCACAAGTTGGGGATTGTCCACATCACCTGCCACGTCACTTGCCACATCACCTGCCACAAGTTGTGGATTGTCCACTTGCCACGTCACTTGCCACATCACCTGCCACATCACTTGCCACAAGATGTGGATTGTCCACTTTCCATGTCACCTGCCACATCACTTGCCACATCACCTGCCACGTCACCTGCCACAAGTTGTGGATTGTCCACTTGCCACGTCACTTTCCACATCACCTGCCACGTCACTTGCCACAAGATGTGGATTGTCCACTTGCCACGTCACTTGCCACGTCACCTGCCACGTCACTTGCCACGTCACCTGCCACAAGTTTTGGATTGTCCACTTGCCACGTCACTTGCCACGTCACTTGCCACAAGATGTGGATTGTCCACTTGTCACATCACCTGCCACATCACTTGCCACATCACCTGCCACGTCACCTGCCACAAGTTGTGGATTGTCCACTTGCCACGTCCCTTGCCACGTCCCCTGCCACGTCACCTGCCACAAGTGGATTGTCCACTTGCCACATCACCTGCCACAAGTTGTGGATTGTCCACTTGCCACGTCCCTTGCCACGTCCCCTGCCACGTCACCTGCCACAAGTGGATTGTCCACCTGCCACGTCACTTGCCACATCACCTGCCACAAGTTGTGGATTGTCTACTTGCCACGTCACTTGCCACGTCACCTGCCACAAGTTGTGGATTGTCCACTTGCCACGTCACCTGCCACAAGTTGTGGATTGTCCACTTGCCACGTCCCTTGCCACGTCCCCTGCCACGTCACTTGCCACAAGTGGATTGTCCACTTGCCACATCACCTGCCACAAGTTGTGGATTGTCCACTTGCCACGTCCCTTGCCACGTCCCCTGCCACGTCACCTGCCACAAGTGGATTGTCCACTTGCCACGTCACCTGCCACGTCACCTGCCACAAGTTGTGGATTGTCCACTTGCCACGTCACTTGCCACGTCACCTGCCACAAGTTGGGGATTGTCCACATCACCTGCCACGTCACTTGCCACATCACCTGCCACAAGTTGTGGATTGTCCACTTGCCACGTCACTTGCCACATCACCTGCCACGTCACTTGCCACAAGATGTGGATTGTCCACTTTCCATGTCACCTGCCATGCCACCTGCCACAAGTTGTGGATTGTCCACTTGCCACGTCACCAGCCACATCACCTGCCACAAGTTGTGGATTTCCACTTGCCACGTGACTTGCCACATCACCTGCCACATCACTTGCCACGTCACCTGTCACAAGTTGTGGATTGTCCACTTTCCACATCACTTGCCACCTGCCATGTCACTTGCCACAAGCTGTGGATTGTCCACTTGCCACGTCACTTGCCACGTCACCTGTCACGTCACTTGCCACGTCACCTGCCACAAGTTTTGGATTGTCCACTTGCCACGTCACTTGCCACGTCAGCTGCCACGTCACTTGCCACAAGATGTGGATTGTCCACTTGTCACATCACCTGCCACATCACTTGCCACATCACCTGCCACGTCACCTGCCACAAGTTGTGGATTGTCCACTTGCCACGTCACTTGCCACATCACCTGCCACGTCACTTGCCACGAGATGTGGATTTTCCACTTGCCACGTCACTTGCCACGTCACGTGCCACAAGTTTTGGATTGTCCACTTGCCACGTCAGCTGCCACGTCACTTGCCACAAGATGTGGATTGTCCACTTGTCACATCACCTGCCACATCACTTGCCACATCACCTGCCACGTCACCTGCCACAAGTTGTGGATTGTCCACTTGCTACGTCCCTTGCCACATCCCCTGCCACGTCACCTGCCACAAGTGGATTGTCCACTTGCCACATCACCTGCCACAAGTTGTGGATTGTCCACTTGCCACGTCCCTTGCCACGTCCCCTGCCACGTCACCTGCCACAAGTGGATTGTCCACTTGCCACATCACTTGCCACATCACCTGCCACAAGTTGTGGATTGTCCACTTGCCACGTCACCTGCCACAAGTTGTGGATTGTCCACTCGCCACGTCACTTGCCACATCCCCTGCCACAAGTGGATTGTCCACTTGCCACGTCACTTGCCACGTCACCTGCCACAAGTTATGGATTGTCCACTTGCCACGTCACATGCCAGTCACCTGCCACAAGTTGTTGATTTTCCAATTGCCACGTCACCTGCCAGGTCACTTGCCGCGTCACCTGCCACGTCACCTGCCACAAGTTGTGGATTGTCCACTTTCCACGTCACTGGCCACTTCACCTGCCACGTCACTTGCCACAAGTTGTGGATTGTCCACTTGCCACATCACTTGCCACCTGCCATGTCACTTGCCACAAGTTGTGGATTGTCCACTTGCAATTGCAATTGTTTAAAATATTTTTCTAATGGTTTTTCATCATTTGCAATCATTTTTGAGATTTTTAATGTAAAAAAAAGGTCACCTTTAAAAACGCATATAAACGCAAACGCGGCTAAACGGTTTGCCGCGTTTTACCGCGTTTTGCGTCTGAAACGTGGAAATTTTTGCTTCTGAACGCATTTTTTTGCTTCTGGAAAAACGAGATTAAACGCAACTGCATAAAAACGGAAAAAAACGAGACTGTGTGCATGGACACATAGGATAACATTGAATGAGTTCAGGGGCAGTTGAAAAAACTGTCCAACTGCATCTGAACGCGCGTTTAACTGCGTCTCGTGTGCATGAGGCCTTAGACCAAATTAAAATCCTGTAGCAGGCAATGGCTGAAATATGATTTGAAGCTCTGTGCAGATGAAAAACACAGCAAATCATATGAGCTTTAAATGGTGGTATAAAGAAGGCCTCCAATTTGCTGGAGCGTACCGTGATCAGTGCTTAAATAAGCCCTAAAAAACCCACAAAATTGTATTTAAAATTATAAGGTCTCCCAAAATTCTGGTGTTGTGCTTCTCTTTTACCAAATGTGCTCCTTCACTGTGTCACCACCACCAGTTGTACTCTTACCTGGACTCCATGATCTTACATACACTATATTGTCAAAAGTATTGGTACACCCGCCTTTACAAGCACATGAACTTTAATGGCATCCCAGTCTGAAGCCTCGTACACGCGATTGGATTTTCCGCAGACATAACTGCAGACTTTTTTCCAAAGGGCGTTGGCCCTAAACTTGTCTTGCATACAAATGGCAAGGAATTGTCAGCCAACAAACACAAGTGACATACTATGTGGTTTTTCATCTCTTTAGCGCCACCCTTTGGGCTTCTTCTGCCAATTTTGTGTTAGTAGAAGTTTGGTGAGTGTTGATTCACGCTTTTCATTTCACACTTTTAATTTTGTTTCTGAACGGCCATTCGTCAACCAGACATGTTGCAGAATCAGAGGAGATAACATGTTATTTATTATTGGCCTTGGAGTTATTGCTTTGACCCAAGTCCAGTCCAGGAACAGGAGAAGGATTTCTTGGATCAAAAATTGGTTGCTTTATTAATCATGACCAATTATGTCATATGCCTTTGCTGCGGGAGTTCCAGGAGAATAATCCAGATGATTTTCAGAAAATTATCTCTGGGTGACGGACCCATGCTTTCACCAACACTTGGCATTGCTGACCCCCTATATTAAGAAGCAGGACACATGCATGAGGCTTTTAATTTATTTTTTGGTTGAATAATGATTTGATTTGGTATATTTTCTATATTTTTGGATGCATAGAATGCACTTTTTGGTTAAAGTGGTTGTAAACCCTTACAACACATTTTGACCTATGGGTAAGCTTAGATTAAGGCTTACCTGTAGGTCCAAGAAATATCTCCTAAACCTATACGGTTTAGGAGATATTTGCCCGAAGACAGGCACCGCTACGGCACAGGCGCACTGAGCGCGGCATCGTCAGCGACGAAGATGCAGCGAGTGTCGGCTCCTGTGCGCATGTGCGGGAGTGACGTCATCGCGGCTTCGCCGAGTGACAGCAGCGGAGCTGCGAGACCCCACCGAGAAGATGGATGCGCCGGACTACAGGGGACAGCGGTGACATCGCTGGCTCCTGTGTCATGGTAAGTGACACATAATGGACTACTATACGATGCATAGTAGTCCATTATGCTTTGCCTTTGCAGGGAATTAAAAAGAGGAAGTAAACTCATTAGGGTTTACTTCCTCTTTAAGTTCTACTGGCAGATAGCATGTCTAATTTTATTTGTTTTCTTTTTTTTAATGCACAATAAAAAATATTGTGGAGAATAATACTTGGCTATGTGTTTTACTTCAAATGACAGTTTTTGGGAGTAGGCAGTTACATTTTAAAAAATACAATGTAAAATTGACAAGGGACACCAATATAGTTGTATCTTAACCACTTGACCACTGGGCACTTAAACACCCTTAATAACCAGACCAATTTTCAGCTTTCAGTGCTCTCACAATTTGAATGACAATTACTCGGTCATGCAACACTGTACCCATCTGAAATTTTCGTCCTTTTTTTCCCACAAATAGAGCTTTCTTTTGGTGGTATTTGATCACCTCTGCGTTTTTTATTTTTTGTGCTATTAATGAAAAAATACCGAAAATTTTGTAAAAAAAAGCATTTTTCTTCATTTCTATTAAAATTTTTTGCAAATAAGTAATTTTTCTTCATAAATTTGGCCAAAAATGTATACTGCTAAATGTCTTTAGTAAAAATAACCCAAATTAGTGGATATTATTTATTCTGCGTGAAAGTTATAGGGTCTACAAGCTATGGTGCCAATCACTGAAAATGTATCAATTTGATCACAGCTGATGTACTGACAGTCTATCTCATTTCTGGAGACCCTAACAAGCCAGTAATGTACAAAAACCCCCCAAATGACCCCTTTTTGGAAAGTAGACATTCCAAGGTATTTAGTACGTGGCACGGTTAGTTTTTTGAAGTTGTAATTTTTTCCCACAATTCTTTGCAAAATAAAGATTTTTTTTATTTTAATTTTTTTTCACACCAAATTGTCATTTTACCAGGCTATTTCTCTCACACGGCATATACATTCCACAAATGAAACCCCAAAATACATTCTGCTGCTCCTCCTGAGTACGGTGATACCACATGTGTTAGACTTTTACACAGCCTGGCCACATACACAAGTCCAACATTGAAGTAGCAACTTCAGGCGTTCTAGGAGCATAAATTACACATCTAATACCTCAACCACCTATTACACTTATGAAGGCCCTGGAGCACCAGGACAATGGAAACGCCCACAAAGTGACCCCATTTTGGAAAGCTAACACCCCGACGTATAATCTATGAGGCATAATGAGTCTTTGGAACGGTTCATTTTTTTCCCAAAGTTTTTGGAAATTGTGGAAAAAAATGAAAATGCATTTTTTTTTACTAAAAGTTGTCCATTTATAAGATATTTCCAACACATAGCATGTACATAGCAAAAATGACACCCCAAAATATATTCTGCTACTCCTCCTGAGTATGGCGATACCACATGTGTTAGACTTTTACACAGCCTGGCCACATACACAAGTCCAACATTGAAGTAGCAACTTCAGGCGTTCTAGGAGCATAAATTACACATCTAATACCTCAACCACCTATTACACTTATGAAGGCCCTGGAGCACCAGGACAATGGAAACGCCCACAAAGTGACCCCATTTTGGAAAGCTAACACCCCGACGTATAATCTATGAGGCATAATGAGTCTTTGGAATGGTTCATTTTTTTCCCAAAGTTTTTGGAAATTGTGGAAAAAAATGAAAATGCATTTTTTTTTACTAAAAGTTGTCCATTTATAAGATATTTCCAACACATAGCATGTACATAGCAAAAATGACACCCCAAAATATATTCTGCTACTCCTCCTGAGTATGGCGATACCACATGTGTTAGACTTTTACACAGCCTGGCCACATACACAAGTCCAACATTGAAGTAGCAACTTCAGGCGTTCTAGGAGCATAAATTACACATCTAATACCTCAACCACCTATTACACTTATGAAGGCCCTGGAGCACCAGGACAATGGAAACGCCCACAAAGTGACCCCATTTTGGAAAGCTAACACCCCGACGTATAATCTATGAGGCATAATGAGTCTTTGGAACGGTTCATTTTTTTCCCAAAGTTTTTGGAAATTGTGGAAAAAAATGAAAATGCATTTTTTTTTACTAAAAGTTGTCCATTTATAAGATATTTCCAACACATAGCATGTACATAGCAAAAATGACACCCCAAAATATATTCTGCTACTCCTCCTGAGTATGGCGATACCACATGTGTTAGACTTTTACACAGCCTGGCCACATACACAAGTCCAACATTGAAGTAGCAACTTCAGGCGTTCTAGGAGCATAAATTACACATCTAATACCTCAACCACCTATTACACTTATGAAGGCCCTGGAGCACCAGGACAATGGAAACGCCCACAAAGTGACCCCATTTTGGAAAGCTAACACCCCGACGTATAATCTATGAGGCATAATGAGTCTTTGGAACGGTTCATTTTTTTCCCAAAGTTTTTGGAAATTGTGGAAAAAAATGAAAATGCATTTTTTTTTACTAAAAGTTGTCCATTTATAAGATATTTCCAACACATAGCATGTACATAGCAAAAATGACACCCCAAAATATATTCTGCTACTCCTCCTGAGTATGGCGATACCACATGTGTTAGACTTTTACACAGCCTGGCCACATACACAAGTCCAACATTGAAGTAGCAACTTCAGGCGTTCTAGGAGCATAAATTACACATCTAATATCTCAACTACCTATTACACTTATGAAGGCCCTGGAGCACCAGGACAATGGAAACGCCCACAAAGTGACCCCATTTTGGAAAGCTAACACCCCGACGTATAATCTAGGAGGCATAATGAGTCTTTAGAACGGTTCATTTTTTTCCCAAAGTTTTTGGAAAATGTGGACAAAAATGAAAATGCATTTTTTTTTACAAAAATTTGTCCATTTATAAGATATTTCTAACACATAGTATGTACATAGCAAAAATGACACCCCAAAATATATTCTGTTACTCCTCCTGAGTATGGCGATACCACATGTGTGAGACTTTTACACAGCCTGGCCACATACAAAGGCCCAACATTGACGTAGCAACTTCAGGCGTTCTAGGAGCATAAATTGTGCAGCCAATTTCCTTACAATCTATCACATTTTTGAAGGCCCTTCATATTTCTAACATAGCACGTACATACCAATAATTACACCCTAAAATACATTCTTCTGAGTAAGGGGTAAACAAAAAAAATTACCTGTGGTTTTAGTAGTCCAATTGTCCGCAGGAGAGCCCTGATCCAGGCAGCAGGCAGGGACATGGTCAGCGACAGTAAATGGAATTGTCCAGGTAGCAGGCAGGAATATTGTCCATCCTGGGAGTAAGCAGGGACATGGTCCGAGTAGCAGGCTATGAAATAATGGGGACAGGGGTAGAGGCTTCTCCCGCCCAAATCTCTTTGAAGCCTCCGAGTCTCCAGACCCTAATCCGGGAATGAGAAAACTAAAAAATTAGTTTTCTTCACCCAGAAAACAATTCTGGAGCCCCTCACATATGTGAGACCCCTTTGTTCCCACTAGCCTAGCAGGGTAAAAGATCAATCCAAGAGGCAGGCAAAAAACGTGGTCAAACAGTCCATGGTCAGTTCCAGAGCAGGCAGAGGTAGGTACAGTTTAGCGTTAGGCAGAAGCATGGTCGTATAACAGGCCAGGGTCAGTTCCGGAGAAGGCAGAAGTATTTTAGCGTTAGGCAGAAGCTTGGTTGTATAACAGGCCAGGGTCGGTTCCGGAGAAGGCAGAGGTACGTTTAGCGTTAGGCAGGAGCTTGGTCGTATAACAGGCAAGGGTCAGTTCCGGAGAAGGCAGAGGTATGTGTACAGTTCAGTGCAGTGGCATAAAGGGTGTGGAGGAAAATGACAGGAAATGAGAATTACGTTTACCATACTTCCCTAATAATGTAGAGAAGTATGGTAACGGCGGAAGCATTCACCTATACAGAGGCCTGGTTGGGAAGGACAATCGGGACAATAAAACGTGGTGTCTCTTCTAATTCCTCTTCTGGAGCACACCCGGCATTTCTTCTGACGCCTGTGGCCTGTTTCGGGGAGGGGGATTTTGTCAGGAAAGTGGCGCTCGTGGAGTCTGCTCACACAATCAGAGCGAATAGTTTCTGGTGGGCCTTCAGGGTACAAAAGGGCGGAAATAACTTCTTCTTGGTAGTACAGATAGGATACGGGGTTCACTGTAGATTTTTGGTAAAGGACATAAGTATTATACATGGCCAAACTGAAAAGATAAATGGACACTTTTTTATACCAGTGGCGGGATTTTCTTGTGGGAAGGTAGGGTTCAATCATCTGATCGTTAAAGTCCACTCCTCCCATAAACAAATTGTAATCATAGATGCAGGCTGGTTTCTGGATTGGGCCGTTTCTTCTGGAGACTTCTATGTAGGTGTCATTATGTATTGTCGTCAGCATGTGGACGTTTCGTTTGTCCCTCCACTTGACAGCCAATAGCTCCTGGTTCCGCAAAGATGCTGTCTCCCCTCGTTGTAGCCTTTCATTGACTAGTTTTTGCGGGAAGCCCTTTCTATTGGCCCTCACTGTACCACATGCTGGGGTGTCTCTCCGGTGAAGATTGCGGAAGAGGGGCAAGCTCGTATAAAAATTATCCACATAAAGATGGTATCCCTTTCCAAGGAGTGGATAGACAAGCTGCCAGACCACTCTTCCGCTGGCTCCAATGTAGTCTGGGCATTCAGGGGGGTGCAGTTGGGAGTCCTTTCCTTCGTACACCAGGAAGGAGTAGATGTACCCCGTGGCTCGTTCGCAAAGTTTGTACATTTTAACCCCATATCGGGCCCTTTTGCTGGGGATAAACTGTTTGATGCCAAGCCTGCCTGAGAATTTTACAAGGGACTCATCCACGGAAATGTTCTGATCGGGGGTATATAATTGGGGAAATTTTTCTGAGAAATAATTTAGGAGTGGCCGAATTTTAAATAATTTGTCAAAAGCTGGGTCATTTCGGGGAAGGCACTGGGTGTTGTCATTGTAGTGGAGGAACCGCAAAATCATTAGGTATCGTGATCTTGGCATATGGAATGAGAAGAGTGGAATGTGGTGGACAGGTTTGATAGACCAATAGGAGTACAATTGGTTTTTTTTTGAAAGTCCCATTGAAAAAGTTAGGCCTAAGAAAATTTTGAATTCCTCTACGGTTATTTCTCTCCACTGAAAGGGACGGGCATAACTAGAGCCAGGGTTGCTTACTATGTGCTGCTGTGCGTAGAGGTTGCACTGGGCCACAATGGATGATAGTAAGTCTTCGGTGAAAGCCAAATGAAAAAAATCTAGCATTGAAAAATCATCGGTGTTCACCTGGACACCTGGCTGGGCGGTGAAGGGGGGGATATTTGCTTCTCCGGAATTAGAGGGCAGCCACAGGGGGTGTTGAAGGGCATAGGGAAGGCTGGCATGGCCCCTATTCAAGGTGGACGGCACTGCTCTCGGGGTGGGCGGCACTGCTCTCAGGGTGGGCGGCACTGCTCTCGGGGTGGGCGGCACTGCTCTCGGGGTGGGCGGCACTGCTCTCGGGGTGGGCGGCACTGCTCTCGGGGTGGGCGGCACTGCTCTCGGGGTGGGCGGCACTGCTCTCGGGGTTGACGGCACTGCTCTCGAGGTTGACGGCACTGCTCTTGAGGTTGACGGCACTGCTCTTGAGGTGGACGGCTCTGCTCTCGAGGTGGACGGCTCTGCTCTGCCGTCCATGGTAGTAGGCTGCGGCTCCACACCAGAACGCCTTCTTTTCACTGGCACACATTCCTCTTCTGATTCTGTATCAGACCCGCTGCTTGTAACGGGTTCATAGGCCGAATCCGTATCAGACTGAGACTCAGAGAGCTCCCCGCTGCTCTCGCTGGTCATACTTAGAAGCTTGTAGGCTTCCTCACTACTAAAATATTTTTTTGCCATTCTTGTGGCTGGTGAGGCTGCACTGCAGAGCACTGTCGTGGCACAGGCGGCACAGGTGGGCACTGATGGACACAGGCGGCACAGGTGGGCACTGATGGGCACAGGTGGGCACTGATGGGCACAGGTGGGCACTGATGGACACAGGCGGCACTGATGGACACAGGCGGCACTGATGGACACAGGCGGCACTGATGGACACAGGCGGCACTGATGGGGCACTGCAGTGGCACAGGTGGCACTGATGGGCGCAGGTGGCACTGATGGGCGCAGGTGGCACTGATGGGCACAGGTGGCACTGATGGGCACTATAGTGACTTTGGTGACACTGGTGTGGCTCTGGTGGCACTGATTAGCACACAGATGGCACTGGTGGGCACAGGCGGCACTGGTGGGCACAGGCGGCACTGGTGGGCACAGGCGGCACTGGTGGGCACAGACGGCACTGATGTGGCACTGCAGTGGCGCAGATGAGCACTGATGGGCACAGATGGCACTGATGGGCACAGGTGGCACTGATGGGCACAGGTGGCACTGATGGGCACAGGTGGCACTGATGGGCACAGGTGGCACTGGTGTGGCACTGGTGTGGCACTGGTATGGCACTGGTATGCACTGTAGTGGCACTGGTATGCACTGGTATGCACTGGGGTGGCACTGGGGTGGCTCTGCTGGCACAGAGGTGGCACAGAGGTGGCACAGAGGTGGCACAGAGGTGGCAAAGGTGGCACAGGTCGCACAGGTGGCACAGATGTGGCACAGGTGATAGATGGCACTGGTCTGTCACTGGTCTGGCACTGTTGTGGCACTATTTGGGCACTGCTGGGCACTGCTGGGCACTCACGGTTATCTTTTATTTTCACTGGGATGTTCTCCTCTCCTCTCACGCTGCATCGGTGTGAGGAGAGGAGACTGATGACCTTAGCTTGACCCGGCAAGCCGAATTGTTTACATTTGTGATCGCTCCATCATTGGACGGAGCGATCACGTGGTAAAGGACCGCTGCCATTGGTCCTTTACCGCGATCCGTGTTGCGCCGGGTCCCGTGAACTCGGCGAGCACGGATGTTCCGGCGTGCGCGCCCCAGGGGGGCGCGCACGAACGATTCTCCGGGAGGCCGTTAATTAACGGCCTCTTAGAGATAGCAAACCGACCTATAGCCGTTAATCGGCTATAGGCCGGTTATTAAGTGGTTAATCTTAAAACTACATGATAATGGTGTTGTAGTAACTTGCACCAAAAAAAAAAAAAATAACAAGCACAATAATAATATTCTTGATATCACTAGAAAAAAAAAGCCTTTGAAAATTAGTTTGCAATAACTCCATCAGTATCACCAGCAAAGAAGCTTCATTATTATCCCATAAAAGAAGAAGAGAATGTGCTCTGCATTTCCAGATTTCATAATTTGCCACGTCACGAATGTGATATTTCCATTACGAACGCTAGTTTACAAGACCGACCGCTTCTGGCTCGTCCTTGCTTCCGAGCATGTGTGTTTGTACTTTGGACTTTTGTCCAACGGACTTATGTACACACACTCAGAAAATCCAACAACAGACATTTGTCCACAGAAAATTTTAAAGCCTGCCATCCAACATTTGTTTGCGGAAAATCCGACAATTGTCCGATGGAGCATACAGATGGTCAGATTTTCTGCATCGAACATTTCCTGTCATTTTCCTGTCATTGAACATTTCCCATCGGAAAATCCGATCGCGTGTACAAGGCTTTAGTCCATAGGGTTCTATATTGAATTGGCCCACCCTTTGTAGCTATAACAGCTTCAACTCTTCTGGGAAGGCTGTTCACAAGGTTTAGGAGTATGTCTATGGGAAGGTTTGACCATTCATCCTGAAGTGCATTCGTGAGGTCAGGCACTGATGTTGGATGAGAAGGCCTGGCTCACAGTCTCTGCTCTAATTCATCCCAAAGGTGTTCCAAAGGTGAGGACTGTGCAGGCCAGTCAAGTTCCTCCACCCCAAACTCGCTCATCTATGTCTTTATGGACCTTGCTTTGTGCACTGGTCCAAATCATTTGGTGGAGGGGGATTATGATGCAGGGTTTTTTTTTTCAGGAGTTGGGCCTGCCCCTTAGTTCCAGTGAAGGGAACTCTTAGAGCATCATCATACCAAGACATTTTGGACAATTTCATGCTCCCAACTTTGTGGGAACACCAGTTCTCAAAGCAGGGTCCATAAAGACATGGATGAGCAAGTTTGGGATGGAGGGACTTGACTATCCTGACCTCATCCTGATAGAACACCTTTGGGATGAATTAGAGCAGAGACTGCGAGTCAGGCCTTCTCGTCCAACATCAGTGCCTGACCTCACAAATGCGCATCTGGAAGAATGGTCAAACATTCCCATAGACACACTCCTAAAACTTGTGGACAGCCCTCCCAGTAGTGTTAAAGCTGTTATAGCTGCAAAAGGTGGGCCAACTCAATATTGAACCCTAAGGACTAAGACTGTGATGCCATAAAAGTTCATGTGTTACTGATCCGCCACTTTTCCTGAGCGCCATGATTTCATCCATGAAGCCCCGTCCCTTAGTGTTTCGTCACAGGGTCATGTGATTTTTTTGGGGAGAACAATAACTTATAAATTGCATGTGTAGCAACCTTTATTTTAAAGCCAACGTTAAAGTGGTTAACCCAAAAGCAAACATCTATTATATTGCAGCTTACCAATTCTGAGATGTGATGGTCGTTTGTTTTCTTTTTTTAGGATTTCTTTCTTCTATTTTCATCTGGTGATCCAGCCAGTAACTGTTGTTTTCAAAAGAACAAGCGCTCCAGCATAATGTATCAGCTACAGATATGCGACATTTAACACTAGCAGGGGTGCTTACATTGTTTAGCTTTTATTTATATAAAATCTTTATCCCAAAAGGAAAAACTGTTTAATGTACCTTTCTTATAATGTATTAGGTGGAGCTTGGCTTCAATTTGTTAGTGTATCTAAATCATCTAATACATCTAACACTCCCCTCCCCCCAGACTGACAATGCTGCTGTCTAGAGATGCCCCTGTGCTCCTTCATCCAGAGCGGGGCTCTCTAATACAGGAGGTGCGTTACTGGCCAGAACACCAGGTGAAGTTAGAAGAAAAAAGCTTAAAAAAAAGAAAACTATTGCAGCCACCACATCTAGTGATTGATAAGTTGCAATAAATAAAAATTTTGGTTCTGGGTAACCACTTACCGACCGCCTAACTGGGAAACTGGGTTATGGCTTCAGCTAGATGCCATGATCCTGATATATTTTTTTTCCCTTAGGCAGCTAGCTTTTTGATAAAGTGGTCCCTGCAGCGAATTCGCTGCAGGATCACTTTTAAAAGTGGTGTGAAAGGTGCCCCCTCCCCCCCCACTCCCGCCGCTTCCCAGTGGTTCCCAGGTTTACGTTACTGATCGCTAAGCATGGGAACCATCCAGTGTCAGCAGTGTTTTATCATAGACATGAGCGATGGCAAGATGGCAACGACCTCCATTTTATTCTCCAGGGTCTCTGCTAAATATATATAATCTATAGACATATATATATATATATATATATATATATATATATATATATATATAGTTTGGGAGTTCTAAGTAATTTTCTAGCAAAAAATGCTGATTTTTACAACATTTTACAACAAATGTCAGAAAAAGGCTTGGTCCTTAACGTTTCAATGGTATGAAGCCTACCTCATGCAGAAGTTACTGGCGCCAGCAGTGACACTACAATCATGTGGAGACTGAATAAGAATCCTGTGCACCACCCAGTGGCCACAAGTAGAAATGCATTTTTTTTCCTGCATGCACAACCGATTTACCTTATCCTGGATAACAACTTCAATATGTCTTCAATGCGCCAGCTCAATGCGGGAAGAAGGAATGTGTTTATTGTGGACAATTTTACAGAGATTCTTATTTTAATTAATTCCAATTGTGTGCAGTCTGCAGTGTAAGTTTATTTCAGGAAACTGGAATAAAAGTGCCACAAATAGGCAGACATGACATCGGGGTGTAGAGAAGATCCAGGAATTAGGAAATGCACAGAAGATGATCACACATATGTTATATGAACAGCTGTTTGCTTGTGTCTGATAGTATTGTTGGCCATAAAAAGTTACATTGTGCAAAAACAAACATCTGCACACAATGTCATATGATCCCATAATTGAGGACAACTGTAAATGTATAGACACACTTGATTGGAACCATATTTATAGGAGAACCAGTCACCTCCGGGTATTTCTAATATTTGTAATAAATCTTACTTCTCAGGGATAACGTTTTTTCTTTTTCTTTATTCTCTCCCTGTCAGAGCAGTAGTGTTGGTCAAGTTAACTCCTGCCAAGCTCAAATCCAGACACTTATAACTGCACATAAAAAGATTCTTCCAGGATTACATGAAGCAAAACTAAAGGCTTTAAAGCTGCACTAAAGCCATCAAAATGTCTCCAAAACCAGTTACATTCAAGCCATACCATGAAGGATGCCTGTCACACTTGTTGGTGTTGTCAACCAAACTGTCAAGCCATCAAATGTCTGGTGTCATAACTGATCACATGTGCACTATGGCAACTGCAGACCCAATGGAGGCTAAGATGGAAGCTTCTTTGGCTGTAAAGGATAGGAGGGTTTAGTTCCGCTTTAATAAAGGACTGAGCGGACGGATTATTGGCGATCATCCCTAAACTAAGACTGGAGAAAAGTCATCCTCTGTGGGAACCTTACAGCCTGACACTGGGCTAACAATTCTGCTCCTACAGTACAGGGATAGAATATAAGTGGATTACAGCACACACAGAAAACCCTGAATAGTAAGGCTCCATTGTTATTCACTATTATAATGAATAAATATGAAGATGCAGATTCTTACAAATGTCCATTACCTACCAACTCTATTGAAAGGACTGTTCCAGCTTATACAAAGTTCCAAAACTTTTCATTTTTTCCTTCTTTAGAAAATGGCAAGGACAAAGATGAAGACGGGCCCTACTTGGGTGGACCAATGCTGACCTGGCAGGAGTTCCAGAAACATATGCCCTGGGAAATTGTAGTGCTGGTTGGAGGAGGCTACGCCCTGGCAGCTGGCTGTAAGGTAACTCCTGGCATCTACCGTTTTAGGCTTGGTTCACATATATGCGAATTGGATGCATTTTTGGGTTTCAATGTATTTATTGGTTTTATGCCACAATGTAAGAAGAAGTAAGCATATAGGTAGAGCGAGGGGCTAAAGAATGATAAGGTATTACAGAAAATGAATACAAGCATAACAGCCGTAAAATCTTCATACAATTGTGATGATATTGGAGGATAATTAATGCAAAATGGAAAGAAAAGGGGAAAAAAAAGGAAGGGAAAAAAAGGCCGTGTGCCATAAGCCTACTCACAGACATCCCAGGGTGGCTCAATTCCTGAAACCAACCCCAAGGGATGCCATCTGTAAGAATGAGAAAAAAGAAGAACCAGAAATAAGGTAGGAACTAGAAAATGCATTTCCTGGAGAAAATGCGTGGGAATGCTGAATAGTATCAAAACTGCCCCATCATATTCCTCTATTATAAATCAGTACATGGTGTGTCTGTGCTCTCCCCCGGCCTCCGGGCTCTGTAATCTCAGATGCTCCAGCTGCCTCCCCCCACTGCCCATCACTGTGTGTAAGAAGCTTTGGTAACCATGGAAACAAAACAGACAACTAAAACCTGAATGCCTTAAATTAATGAAATTTTCTAAAATGATCACTAAACTTAAACAGCTTTTTCACAAAAACTGTAAAAGATATCAAACTGAAAACATATAGTCAGATAGCCAAATATTTTTTGAACATTTTAAAGTTTGTTTGGCATCTGTAGGTGAAAGTATGAAGGAGCTGAAACATTTGGTAGCGGAAGAAGATTTTAAAGATTTTAAGCATGCTCTCATTGACTTCAATGTTAAACAAAAAGTGTTAAAAAGCTTAATATTTTAAAAAGTATAAATAGTAGAAAAAGTCCCATCATCAGCTGAAAGAGCTGAACATGATAAAAGTTGAATGGCTTTAATAGCTGAAAGTATGCAGAAGTTACGCAGAGCCAAAAAACGTACGGAATAATGAAATTAAAAAGATGATGATGATGATGATGATAAATAAAAAAAAACGAATAAAAATAGTGGGACTGCTGAAGCAGTCCCACTAATAAATAAAGAAACTAATAACAATAGTGGGACTGCTAAAGCAGTCCCACTAATGAGTAAGGGAAAGTCAAAGTCTAGAGAAGGAAGGAGAAAAGGGAAGGGGAAAAAAAAACTCAGCCTCGGATATGCCGTCGGAAGCAGTCAGAGAAGGCCCGAACAATCTGGTTGAAGCGAGGGAAACATAGGAAATCCAAGGTTCCCAGACTTTGAGAAATTTAGGATGTGAGTCGTTCACAATGCTAGACATCTGCTCATGGAGCATCGAGGCAGTCATACGCGACTTGGACCCTTGAAAGGCAACGCACGGAGTCTTGCAGGCCTGGGCTATGGTCCGTTTAGCAGAAACAAAAATATAAGTAGCCAGCTTCTGCTGGGTTGTGTATAGGCTGGGGATTGGGCAATGCAATAGGGTCACCTTTGCGTCCCTGTGGACCGTTATATGGAAGAGGGTCTGGAGCAGACCAAAAACCATGGACCAGAACCCCACCAGTCTCAGGCAGGACCACCAGGTATGCAGGACATCTGCCTTTTGCCCACAGTTGCCAAAGCATCTGCCAATACTCCCCAGGTAAGCATGGGCAACCCAGGCAGGGACCTAGTACAACCTGAAAAGAACCTTATACGCGGCTTTGAGTGTATTTGTATTAAAATAACTTTTTGAAACTGATTTCCAAGCCTTACCAGTCCCCTATATCTATTGGAGATTGGAGGACCCGCTCCCATACTGGATGCATTTTTAACTGCATCCAATTCGCATAATATGTGAATTGGACCAGCTTTCAAGGGAGCCGATTCACACATGTGCGGAGCAGCCACGGTCAGTTTTTGAAAGGGGTCCTGTGTGATTTTGGGTCTAGTATAGGTGCAAATTCAAGTAAAAATACAAAACTGCTCCAAATTGCAAGGGGATATGTGTGAACCCAGTCTCAAATATGGCAGATAGATTATCATGAATGTGGATTCACGTTGAGGAATATCACAACTGTTATGATTTTTAAAGGTCAATAAAAAATTATATTTTCAAAAGTGCCAACTGAGAAACCATTGCCCTTTTCACAGCTGATATGCTGAGCATTGTTTAGCTCAGACAAGGCATATGAACAAAGCATATCCTTCTATAGTGTATTTGTCCCTATTAAGAGCACCAAATGTAATTTCTGTCTGCTGCTTCCTTCATTTGCTAACTGCATGAATCATTTCCTGACATCAAGAGAAAAAAGTTGTCAGGGGAGGAATCTCCAACTGATTGACAGCCTTAGCTCTGTTCCTGTGTGCTGTGTGGAGGGGGGGGGGGGGGGGGTGTCCCTTCCCACCAATCAGTTCTCTGAGCTCTCATCACTGAGCTCTGCAGGGTGTAACTTCAGCACTCCAAACCCTTTTTCCTGACAGCTCAGACAAGCTTTAAAATTCTAGACTTAACGGATGTAGAGAAGACAGGGCTGCAGACAGGCAGGTACAACTTAGGTAGGAGGATTTGTTTAATCTTTAATTAAAGTGTTACTAAACCCAGGACCCTGCATTCACTATATCTGGTCTCCCACAGTACACAGAACATGGAAATGCAATTGTTTTAGTAAATATATATAAACTGCTAAATACCTTTTCTTATCAGCAGTATATAGCAATCTTGTGATTTCTATCAGTTTCTGGTAAAGCTTGTAGGAGGAGTTTTCATACTGCACTGAGCTGTCCTATGAGGCTGCAGGGCTCCTGACCCTCTGTCTGGACAGTGCCGATTGGCCCTGTGCTGATCACATGCAGTCTCCCAAGGAAAAAAAAAAAACGCTCTACCAATACACACCAAATTTAGCATGTGCAGCCTGTGCCAAAGGTTCTGTCTTATCCAGACTTGTCCAGGGGGACAGTGCAGGGAGGGGAGGATCTGAGCATACAAGATATAGCAGCCTTTTTACACAATGCAGAAGATTAACCCCTTAGGTTCCACATTGAGTTTAACCAGCATGCTTGACTGCATATACAGACTGATTTTACTGTTGTGGGTTTAGTAACACTAATTCCTCCTTGCTCCTTACAGACGTCAGGACTCTCTACCTGGATTGGCCGGCAGATGGAATGTCTCAGCAGCCTCCCATCCTGGGCAGTCAGTCTCCTGGCCTGCATTCTTGTCTCTGGAGTGACTGAATTTGTCAGTAACCCGGCCACCATCACCATCTTCTTGCCCATACTATGCAGCCTGGTAAGTTTTTTTTAACCCACACTGGCTTTATTACTTATTGAGAGCGATGCAATATAGGACCTGAAAATGTTTTGCACTATATAAACACATTCCAATCATATATCTGGATTTCTAATCATCTATATAAAGGGTAAAGTAGGATATATGGATAAAGGTAAAACCAATGACGTAAAAGCTCTTTTTGCTTCTATTTTAATAATGAGCTGAAAGTATTTTTTTTCCTGTTATCTTTTTTTATTATTAAGTACAAAAGGACAATGTGGATTAAATAAAAAGCAGGAAAAGCAATTTGGTAGGGAAGAAAATGAAATGTAGTGCATTGTATAAATAAAATGTCTATGTTAAGTGTTGGGATGACTGGTTAAATGTGGATGTGGGAAGTATGTATAAAAAATTACTTTTGAATAAAGATTACAGAATAAAAATCTATATAAGTGGTAGGGCTTAAAGCAGAGCTCCACCCAAAAGGGGAAGCTCTGCTTGTTTGCCCCCCCCCCCCCTGCCACATTCAGCACTTTTCAGGTGGGAGGGGGGAGCAGGTACCTGGTTTAGACAGGAACCCACTCCCACTTCCGGTTGATTTTGCTGCGGGAAACTCAGCCCCCTCCTCCTTTCCCTGCTGCCAGGCCATTCACAAAGCGCAGCACGCTTTGCGCTTGTGCAGTAGGGAACCGGCTGTGAATCCGCAAAACTCCCATGCCTGTTTCCCTTAGGCGCAATGGCGGCAGCAGCACCTGAGAGCCAATTGAAAAATGGGCTCTGGTGAGGATTTGATTTGTGAACCGGTAATTATCCTAATATTAAAAGTCAGCAGCTACAGTATTTGTAGCTGCTGGCCTTTTTTTTTATTATTCTGAAGGAGCCTGGAGCTCCTCTTCCCTTCCTGCTTAGGCCAATTTTCAGCTTTCAGCGCTGTCACAATTTGAATGACAATTGCGCGGTCATGCAACGTTGTACCGAAATTAAATTTTTATCTGTTTCCCCGCAAATAGAGCTTTCTTTTGGTAGTATTTCATCATCTCTGCGTTTTTTATTTTTTGCACTATAAAGAAAAAATAGTGACAATTTAAAAAAAAAACACAATATTGCTTTTTGCTATAATAAATATCCCATTTAAAAAAAAAATTATATTTTTTTTCCTGTTTAGGCCGATACGTATTCTTCTATATATATTTGGTAAAAAAAAATCCCATTAAGTGTATATTGATTGGTTTGCGCAAAAGTTATAGCATCTACAAAATAGGGGATAGATTTGTCATTTTTATTATAATTTTTTTTTTTTACTACTAATGTAGTAGCGATCTGTGATTTTTATCGTGACTGCGACATTGCGGCGGACAGATTCTTTGACACTATTTTGGGACCATTGACATGTATAAAGCGATCGGTGCTATAAAAATGCACTGATTACTGTATAAATGTGACTGGCAAGGAAGGGGGCACTGAAGGTGTTAAATGTGTGTCCTAGGGAGTGATTCTAACTGTGGGGGGGCTGATGAGGGGAGGAAACCGATTGGTGTTCCTCTGTTCAAGGAACATATGATCGATTCTCCTCTCCCGACAGGAAATGGATCACACAGATCCATGTCCCTGCTCTGTGATGAGCATGCCGGGAAGCCGAGGATGTCATGACATCCACCCGGAGGGAGGAAGGGTTCCTGCCGCCATCATTTTACTATACGGCGCTAGGGAACTGGTTAAAGTGAAACTTGAAGAAGAACTTCACTCCCCCCCCCCCTTACCTTTTTCTGCTGGTATAAAGCATCCTGGATTATATGATGTGCAAATCCAGGGAGCTTCAGAGCATAGAAGACTTAATTCTGGCCTAGGCTAGAAAGGTTGCTGGGGGGCAAAGCTAACCAAAGATATATATTTTTTAAAATAAGCAGAATAGATTAGAACCCCTGTCAGGTTTGTACTGCTATCCTGGGCTCCATTACAGAGCTTATCCCTCACTTTACCTATTGCAGATTTCCCCTCGCTTCCTGTGTAGTGATCTCAAGACAGGGGGTGCGGGTACAGCTAACAGAGCCCCGGACTGCAGTTAAAACCCAACAGGGGCTCTGATCTTTCCCCAAACTATAAAAAAAACAAAAAAAAGCTTCTGCCTTGAGATATACTTGAATGCCTAGTAGACCATACCCCGAGATGTGTTTTCATAAAAGCTAGAGTTACAAACTGACATTCATTTCTTGTTGGTATAATCAGGCTGTATAAATCCCAGAGTGTCTCTTGACAGCTATTTGTAGTTCTGCAAAAAAGAAAAGAAAACCTCAAAACAGTTTGTATTGGGCCCCTTTTACGTGGGCCGATTCTGTTTTTCGCAGCAGGAGATCTGTCCGCTGATCCCCTGCTGGGCTGAAGGAAGCGGCTAGATGACAGGTAGATGTCCACTCCACTTATGCAGAGCAGACACGGACATGGACACAACCCTCTCTGCTCGATGGGCAGTCAGATGTAAACGGGGCAGCAGTCCGTTTACACCCGACTGCCCTCCAATTCGATCTGGCCAGATGGAGGAGACTGGATCCACTTCTTTGTGTTTTTGCTGGATAGGATCAGATTGGAGGTAGCTGGGTGTAAATGGACAGAAGTCATTTACATCCTCCAGTCCATAGAGGACAATGGAGGGTCCGTCTGAAAAATGGACAGGTGGGTTTCGATCGGGGCGCTCGTGTGAAAGAGTCTTTAGTGTATAGAGCAGGGGTGCCCAACCTTATGAAGAGCGAGGGCCACTTAAGCGATTTGGTAACCGGTCGCGGGCCACAATGAGTGAAGCAGAAGGATGACAGTTCCATGTCCACTGTGCAAATGCAGAGCCAACACGGATACAACCCACTCTACTCTTTGGGTCCTTGGATCCCATCTGCCCAGATAGAAGGGGATGGATCGGATTGGAGGTAAGTGGGGTGTAAATGGCCACAAGTACATTTACATCTGCGGCTCGATAGAGGTGAACGGAGGGTCAGACCAATAGTGTCAATAGGGCCTAAGGCTGTTTTCACACTGATGCGCTGTGGTTTACCCACACAGAGGGTGCAGACAAGTGCACCTGAGGCTTTCCTGCAGGCTAGCTGTACTTTGCCATAGACTTCTATTATATCCTGTGGGTGTGGTGCACTTTCTGAAAGCGCACTAAACTTGCAGGTAATAACAGAAGTCTATGGCTCAGTACAGGTAACCCGCAGGTGTTCTGCGCTGCACCTGCGGATCAGTTTGAAAGCAGCCAAGTAACCACCGCAGAACAGATATGTCCATATATACACTGTGATTTAAGTAATAAACTTCCCTTTCCATTCAGGTATCGCTGGCTGTTGTCCCAGGTAGATTGCATTTGGCATCACTCCACCTGTGATAGGAGTTGGTGCTATACAGGAAGCATTGGCTTATGTGGCTCTGCAACCGCTTGCTTCTTCTACCAGTGGCTTTTTCTTTTTTTTTAACAGAAGCTCTACCAGTGGATTTATTCACAACACTGGTGCTCAGGGATGGCGGATTGGCAACCCACAATCTGGGCTTGCCAACCCGCCATCCCAGAGCAGGAGGTCACGGGCCACATCAGGGGGCTCCGCGGGCCACTGGTTGGGCACCCCTGCTATAGAGTAACGATGTGCAGCAGTACAAACAATTATGTCACACTATACAATGTGATGGTCATGATTTTTGCTACTACAGCTCTTGTGTTTTATTTTATTTATTTATTACTACTACACCACCTCTTTCAACACTTTACCTCTTTATGTTATTTTTACTGCAAATGATTTGAACAGAGATTACATTTTTGTTATTTTTCTTTTTTTTCTTTTTCAGTCGGAGGCTCTTTATATTAATCCTTTATACACCCTTATACCAGTCACCATGTGCATCTCGTTTGCTGTGATGCTTCCTGTGGGTAATCCACCAAATGCAATTGTATATAACTACGGCCACTGCCAGATAAAGGACATGGTAAGAAATATACAATCTAAATGTTCTATTTTGAAGGCTTGGTGCCTGAGCCGCTAAAGCTGGGTACAATTGTTCATAAAATAAACTGGCATGGGGAAAAAAAAAAAAAAAAAACTGCTGCAGGTATAAATTGAGGTATTTAAAGGTTTTGGGTTTTCCCCTTGGCAGAGTCTCTTTAAGGCTCCATTCACACTAGTGCGACTCCAAAGTCATGCAATTTTGAGTGCAACTTTACACTCTCTGGCAAAGTCACAAGAAAGTTGCATCAAAGTACTGCAGGAACTTTTTCAAAGTTGCTGTGATTAAGTTGGACCAGGTGCCATTGAAATCAATGGACTGCGACCTGCCATACGACTTTTGTGTCGCATGACAAGTCGCACTAGTATGAAGGGAGCCTAAAAGCTATTTCAATTTTATCCACTTTCGCCACAGCCTAGACAGAGTATCAGTAAATAGTCTGAGCTCAGGAGACAGGTTGGCCTTACAGTTCTAAGTTTACAATTCAGATTTTATTTTAGATAGCGTTCGGGTGGGGTGCGGGGGGTGTTGTTGGGTTTCCTTTGTGTTGTCTATGAAATTTCCATTCACTTTCTGCCCCACAGACATGAGAGGAAAGCTTTCCAAAGAGAGGGAAATGATCTCTTAAAGCGGGACTGTACTGGGGAAAAAAATATTAAAAGCCAGGAGCTATAAATACTACAGCTGCTGACTTTTAATAAATGGACACTCACCTGTTCCGAGGTCCAGCGATGCCGAGGCCGATCGATCGCTCGGCTCTCGGCTGCTGCCGCCACCATTCTAGGTGAGGGAATCAGGAAGTGAAGCGAATCGGCTTCACTTCCCGGTTCCCTACTGCGCATGTGTGAGTCGCATAGCGCAATAGGAATTGTCCGCGCTGTCACTGGGACCCGTGTGTGTCCCAGCAGACAGCGCGGCAGGACAGGAAGAGGCATAGACTCCCACGGGAGTCTATGCCCGGAAGTGGGTGTAAATACCTGTCTTTGACAGGTATCTCCACCCCCCTCCCCCCTGAAAGGTGCCAATTGTGACACTGGAGGGGGGGAGGGTTCCGATCAGCGGAAGTTCCACTTTAGGGTGGAACCCCGCTTTAAGCCTGTTTCACAGGCTTCAGCTTTTATAAGTTAAAGTGGAAACAGCAAGCTTTAACAAAGCATTTGCAGAGATTTCAGCAAGTTTTGTTGAAGCTTTTAAAGAGGAAGTAAACCCTTCCAAACAACTTGGACCTATAGGTAAGCCTAGATTAAGGCTTACCTGTAGGTCCAAGCAATATCTCCTAAACCTATATGGTTTAGGAGATATTTGCCCGAAAATGGGCACCGCTGTCTACGGCGCATGCGCCGTAGACAGCGGCGCGCATGCGCAGTAAATGCGGCAAATCCAAGAATGGATTTGCCAAATTTGTCGACTCCCGTGCGCATGCGCGGGAGTGACGTCATCGCGGCTTCGCCGTATGACAGCGGCGGAGCTGCGAGGCGCGACTCCCGTGCGCATGCGCGGGAGTGACGTCATCGCGGTTGCGCCGCTGTGATTCGTCGGAGCTGCGAGACGCCACAAGCAACATGGATGCGGCGGACTACAGGGGACAGCGGCGACTTCGCTGGCTCCTGTGTCAGGTAAGTGACACATAATGAGCTACTATGCGATGCATAGTAGTCCATTATGCTTTACCTTTGCAGGGAAAAAAAGAGGAAGTAAACCCATCAGGGTTTACTTCCTCTTTAAAGTACCATTCAGCTGTAGTTTGTAAACGTTGAACACAGATCCTAATGGGAGTGTTGCTTGTCACTTTAAACAAACTGCTAGTAGGCTTCAGAACTTTTAGAAGCTTGTTGAAAGCCTGCTAAAGTGGCAATCAACACTCCAAGGATCTATGTTCAATATTAACAAACTGGAGCTGATTGGTACTTAAAAAGCTTGCTGAAAGCTCTGCAAATTCTTTGTCAAAGCTTGCTGTTCACACTGTTCGAATACAAGCTGAAACCTGTGTGAAACAGGCTTTAGTTGTCACCAGAACATCCTCCATTAGAGGATTTCTGCTCTATTCCTGTTCCAGTAACATACGGTGCGAGTCGATAATAGGGAGAGTAGAGAGAGGGAATCCCCCCATCCAAAAGGATTTTTGGCCAATGTTGTTGTGGGGAACAAGGCGTAAAAGGATGCTGTAGCTATTATCAGGGGTTTTCTTCCCTGCTGAATTGATATATAAAATAGAAAAACTATGGTCTGGAATTCTCACCAATTGAGCCCCATAAATGATATAAGTCACAGTTGCCAGGCTCCATCCATAACCAAATAGACTTCTCGGTGGACTGCCCCTTTTATTGTACACTTAAAGTGTTACTAAACCCAGGACTAAAGAGGAGCTCAGGCGTGTTCACAAACAGCACGTGCAGAGCCCGCCAGGAAGTCAGCACTGGGGACCGCTAATCATAAGCAGTGGGCCATTTCCAGATCTCTGCAGCCGCACATCGGGACAATGTCTCACTGCTTGTGATTAGCGCTCCACAGTGTCGACTACCTGGCAGGCTCTGCACATGCGGTTTGCGAACACGCCTAACCAAGGACCCTGCATTCACTTTATGTGGTCTCACACAGTACACAGAAATGCAATTTCTTATAGCAAATATAAATGGCTAAATACCTTTTCTCATCAGCAGTATATAGCAGTCTTGTGAATTATATCAGTGCCCGGTTAAAGCTTGTAGGGGGAGTTTTCATACTGCACTGGCTGTCCTATCAGGATGCAGGACCCCTGATCCTCTGTCTGGGCAGTGCTGATGGGAAAGTGCATGTGATCAGCACAGGGCCAAAGGAAAAAAAAACTCGTAATACACAGAAAACTGAGCATGTGCAGCCTGAATACATTTACTGTCTTATCCAGACATGTTTTGGGGCAATGCAACAAGGGGAGGATCAGAGAAGACAGGATTAAATAGCTTTACACTAGCTGCTGCCACAACTCACAGCAGGGGTCCGGTGCGTCCCTGTTCACCATTTCAGGTGCGAATCAGGTCTGAATTGTTTGCTGAATTCGCACCTGAAACAGACCAGAAAACACACAGGACCCTTCTGTAATTCGGACCACGGCTGCCACAGAGGTGTGTGAACCGGTCACACTCTCCTGTCATGTGAATTGGATGCGTAAAATCCACAACCAATTCACATCAGTGTGAACTCAGCCTTACACAATGCAGAGGATTAACCCCTTTGGTTCCGCAGTGAGTATAACAACCATGCTTTACTGCATATAAAAAGTCTACACACCCCTATTAAAATGTCAAGTTTCTGTGATGCAAAACAATGAGACAAAGATAAATCATTTCAGAAGTTTTTCCACCTTTAATGTGACCCATAAACCATACAACTCAGTTGAAAAACAAACTGAAATCTTTTAGGCTGAGAAGTAAAAGTAAAAAAAAAAAGAATGTGGTTGCATAAGTGTGCACACCCTCTTATAACTGGGGATGTAGCTGTAGAATTACGCAATCACATTCAAATTCATGTTAAATAGGAGTCAGTATACACCTATCATCATTTTAAAGTGCCTCTGATTAACCCCAAATAAAGCTCAGCTGTTTTAGTAGGTCTTTCCTGACATTTTCTTAGTCGCATACTACAGCAAATGCCATGGTCCGTAGAGAGCTTCCAAAGCATCAGAGGGATCTCATTGTTAAAAGGTATCAGTCAGGAGAAGGCTACAAAACAATTTCCAAGGCATTAGGTATTAGATATACCATGGAACACAGTGAAGACAGTGATCAAGTGGAGAAAATATGGCACAACGGTGACATTACCAAGAACTGGACATCCCTCCAAAATTGATGAAAAGACGAGAAGAAAACTGGTCATGGAGGCTGCCAAGAGGCCTACAGCAACATTAACCACTTAAGGACCGAGCCTCTTTCTGAGATTTGGTGTTTACAAGTTAAAAACTGTTTTTTTTTTGCTAGAAAATTACTTAGAAAAAAAAAATATATATAAAAAAATGTTTGGGGGTTCTAACACCCTAGAGAATAAAATGGCAGTCGTTGCAATACTTCAATCACACCATATTTGCGCAGTCGTCTTACAAGCACATTTTTTTGAAGAAAAAAAATAAGACAACAGTAAGGTTAGTCCAATTTTTTTTTATATTAGAAAAGGTAATGTTACGCCGAGTAAATTGATACCCAACATGTCAGGCTTCAAAATTGCACCTGCTCGTGGAATGGCGACAAACTACCCTTAAAAATCTCCATAGACAACGTTTAAAAAATTCTACAGGTTGCATGTTTTGAGTTACAGAGAAGTTCTAGGGCAGGAATTATTACTCTCACTCTAATGATCGCGGTGATACCTCACATGTGTTGTTTGAACACCGTTTTCATATGCGGGCGCTGCTCACATATGCGTTCGCTTCTGCGCGTGAGCAGGTATTTATTTTACCTTTTATTTTTACACTGTTCTTTAAAAAAAAAAAAAATTGTGTTACTTTTATTCCTATTACAAAGAATGTAAACATCCCTTGTAATAGAAAAACAGCATGACAGGACCTCTTAAATATGAGATCTGGGGTCAAAAAGACCTCAGATCTCATATTTACACTACAATGCAAAAATAATAAAAAAAAAGTAATTAAAAAAAATGTCTTTTTAAGAGCTATGGGTGGAAGTGATGTTTTGACATTGCTTCCGCAATGGAGATGGGTGGGAGATGGGTATGGAGATGGGTGGGGGCCATCTTCCCCTCACTCAACTCCATACCACACACGGAAAAGGATACAATCGCATCCGACGGCTCTGGTAAGTGGCAGAGGGCACCGGAGCACAGCGGCCCTCTCCCACCACCGATAAAAGTGATCTTGTGGCGAATCCGCTGCAGAGACCACTTTTATCTGAAAGCAGACCACCCGTTGAAGAAGAGAATATCGAGGTTATGGTAGCTAGCTGCTGCCATAACAACGATATCCCTCTTCAAAGTACCGATGTATAACGATGGCGGGCGGTCCGTAAGTAGTTAAAGGAGCTGCAGGAATATCTGGAAAGTACTGGCTGGGTGGTATATGTGACAACAATCTCCGTAGTCTTCATATGTCTGGGCTATGGGGTAGAGTGGCAAGATGGAAGTCTTTTCTCACCAAGAAAAACATCCAAACTAAATATTGAAAAAAAAAAATCTGCAATCTCCCAAAAGCATGTGGAAAAATCTGTTATGGTCTGATGACACCAAGTTTGAACTTTTTGCCCATAGTTCCAAAAGATATGTTTGGCTCAAAAACAACACAGCACATCACCAAAAGAACGCCATACCCACCGTGAAGCATGTTGGTGGCAGCATGATGCTTTGGGGCTGTTTTTCTTCAGCTGGAACAGGGTAGTCAAGATAGAGGGAATAATGAACAGTTCCAAATACCAGTCAATATTGGCACAAAACCTTCAGGCTTCTGCTAGAAAGCTGAACATGAAGAGGAATTTCATCTTTCAGCATAACAACGACCCACATAATACATCCAAATCAACAAAGGAATGGCTTCACCAGAAGATGATTAAAGTTTTGGAATGGCCCATACCTGAATCTGTGGGCTGATCTGAAAAAGGCTGTGCACAGGAGATGCCCTCACAATCTAAGGCTGGGTTCACAACATTGCGAATTGAATGTAGTTTGCCACATTCAATTCACATTCAATTCACAATAGCAGGAAATTTTGACCGGCTCCCTATGGAGCCCGTTCGCATATCTCTGCAGCAGGTCCGGTGCATCTTTTGGTCCGTTTCAGGTGCAAATTCAGCCCAAAATTCGGGCTGAAATCAGACTTGAAACGGTGAATCAGTATGCACCGAACACCTGCTGTGAGACCGGATCCGTTTTACATGTGAACCGAGCCTGACAGATTTGGAGTTTTTGGAAAGAAGAGTGGGCAAATATTGCCAAGTCAAGATGTGCCATGCTGATAAACTCATACCAAAAAGAATGAGTACTACAATAAAATCAAAAGTTGCTTCAACAAAGTATTAGCTTAAAGGTGTGCACACTTATGCAACCATATTATTATTTTTTTTTTTTTTACTTCCCTCCACCTAAAAGATTTCAGTTTGTTGTTCAACTGAGTTGTACAGTTTACATTAAAGGTGGAAAAAGTTCTGAAATTATTTATAGGATCCGGAATGTTGAGGCTGTTTGCCAACATGAGGTTTAGTCAACAAAGACTTCACTACGTGGTCTCTCGTAAAAACATTTAACAGTTGTATAGTCCACAGAGTAGAGAACAAGTGGGGAGGTAGAAGAAAGAGAAAGAAAAGAAGGGCGAGAGATGAGGGTGAACTTGGGGAGGAGGGGAGGGGGTGGTAGTCTGCCTCGGTCTGATCTCCTTAGAGAGTTAAGGGTGTCACAAAAACCATAGCTCACTTAGCTTGAGACATAATATTTGTATATGCGGATGTATATTTAAAGGCGAACCAGCAGGACCATGTCTTCTTTAGCAGGTCTGACTTATTCCTAAGGGAGTAAATGAGATCTTCCATGTAGTATGTGTGGCCTACTTCTGATAGCCATTGGCGTAATGAGGGTATGGTTGGTTGTTTCCAATAAAGTGGGATGAGTGCTTTTGCTGCATTAAGCAAATGTGGTGTTATTGATTTTTTATAAGCTCCTGCTGGTGAGCCTGTACAATGGAGTAGTATGACCCAAGGGTCATTGGATATCTCATAACCTTGGATCTCCTTTACCCAGTGTAAGATAGCTAGCCAATAAGGTCGGATGAATGGGCAAAACCACCAGATGTGAGCAGAAACCTGACATTTTAACAGGGGTGTGTAGACTTTTTATATGCACTGTACAAAATGATTTTACTGTTGTGGGTTTAGTAACACTTTAGTTCTGAGTGTTTAAAACAGTATATCAGTTAGTGCTCTCCTCAGGTGTCAAACTCAATTCTCAGATTAACAAAAAAAAGTAAATGCCCTTACATACTTCTGCTCAATATTATAATATTGGGTTAGTTCATCTTTACAATACAATTGCCCATGCATTTCAGCATGTACGGCATATTTTGTCATTAGGCAGGGTAGGGGAATGGTCGCCTACCTAGGAGGTTTTCGGACAGGCTTGGGAGAGTCTGTGCATGGCCTACAGGTATGACATTGAAAAGATGTCTTTATTTAGAAACCGGAGCAGAGTTTTTTTTATATAGTTTATTAAGGATGTTGGAATTCATGAGTACATTTTATTGTGACGGTGAACTAACCCTTTAAAGTGATTGTAAATGATCACCCATTCAGTTTAAAATAAAAATGAAAGGCAAAACATGTTTGTATAGTTATATAAAAAAAACACATTATAAATACCTTTTTTCTCTTTTTTTTTTATAAGTGATAACATTCCCTCTGTTCTCAGCTGCATAAGAGCTGGGGGGAGGGGAAGCAGCATCACACCGATCTTCCCAGTCAATGGCTGTGCAGGGTGGGGGCATGTCAGGACAAGTCTGATCATTGGAGGAGAGTATACTGAGTTCCCAGCATAGTTAGAGAACTGACCACAGTGTGCTGTCCTGCTTAGTGTGGTCAGTTTTTAATAGGAAAGCAAGGGGACTCGCAGGAACTCCAGGGATGTCACACAAAGGAAGCAATACAAAGGGAACAGGAGACTGTCTCATACATATCAGGAATATGATGTGTTGGGGTAACAAATCCTTTAAGATGTTTCACAATCCAGCTAGGTAAGCTTCTCTCCTTTCCTCTGCGTTAGTCCACTCTTCCTCAATCATTAATTACTAGCAAGCATAAAGTAAGTAATTCCAAAAAAAAATAGTAAATAACAAATCCTTAGGCCCTAGGACAGGAAATCAAGATGCTAAAAAGAAAGCCATAACTACTGAATGCTGTCACAGCTCCAGGTAGCAGCACAATGGCGACTTATGTGGCAGTGTAGAATTTAGAAGTTTTAACTCAAATCTATTCTGTGGGTATTGCCACACCAATAACCACAACACCATTCCGATGCGTTTCGATAAGACTGCCTGTCTCTAGGCATTTTTTTTTTTATATATCTCTGTTGCCCTGGGAATGAGAATTGAGTTTTAGAAGATTGAGTCTTCACTCATTGTTTGTTTTACATATTGGATTAAGGATTGATCATTTTCGGTATGGCAGCTGCTGTTAGGCCCCTTTCACGTGGGGGGCTGATCGCTGTTCATTTTTCAGAAGGACTCCACTGGACCCTCCATTCTCCTCTATGGGTAGCCGGATGTAAACGGACACCCGGCTACCTCCGATCCAATAAAAACAAACAGAAGGGGGATTCATTCCCCTCTGCCTGCCCGGATGGGATGGCAGTTGGGTGTAAGAGGACGGCCGGTCTTTTTACATCCAACTGCCCATAGAGGAGAGCAGGGTGTGTCCGTGTCTGCTCTGCATATGCGGAGCGGTCACAGACCTGTCATCCAGCAGCTCCTGACAGCTCAGCAGGGGATCAGCAGATGCATCCTTTGCTGAGCAAAACTGGATCCAGCCCATGTGAAAGGGGTCTTATTACTTATGTTCTTTTACTACACTGAAGTCTGTAGCTTGTATACTTCCTTCTAAATGCTGTCTTCTTGCAGGTGAAGGCAGGCCTAGGAGTGAACCTGATTGGTCTGAGTATCATCATGGTGGCTATTAACACCTGGGGCATCAGCCTCTTCCAGCTGGACACATTCCCAGAATGGGCAATGATTCACAACATCACAGGGCACCTGTGACCCGGCCTGGGTACCCAGGGGTCGACCGGGACTGCTGGATCATCTGTGTCGCAATAGCAGAACAGAGAGCACCAGGGAGTTCCCAACAGGCCTGCGAGAGAGCTGCACACCAAAGGACAACTCATTTTCACCGACAGCTGCTGTCTGCTTTTGTATGACCTAAATGTAATCCCTTTACATTCCCCACCCCCCATTACACCAGTTTGTAGGGGCCCGTTTTCTAGTGTCCAAGTAGCATTTTAAAGGATTCTATCAAAATGCAAAACACCAGTGTGAAAAACTGCAGAGCAGGTTGTTTCTCTACCCTGGACATGATGCTTCTATCTTATACTTCTTACACAGGTATTCTTCTTTTTAACAGGGTCCCTTTTAAGCAGACTGAATATAATCGTAAATTATGACATTCATTTTTAGTTTCAAAATGCATAGAAATTTAAAACAAGTATATTTGTCTATGCAGAACAAAGCAACAGGTTTGATGTAATCGGGTAAGTCCCCAGCATACCGTCCCCTTGCTCCTCCACCACTCAATGCAGCCATTTAAAGTAAACCAGTCATCAGAAAAATGCTGCCACCACTGCTCTCTCCTGCAAATGCTAGCCACTTGGCTATCATGCTGATCCACTTGCTTCAGTACTTTGAATCACTGACATGGAACAGGAATGCAGACAAACTCTTCTGTTTTCTTTTCCAACTTTTTTGATTTGCATATTTATTCCAGGTCAGTGAATCTTAAAATATTAAAGAAACTATCAGTCATAAGCCAGTCAACTATCACTTTTGTGAGGATTACATTTTTCACCTATGACAGGTTTATTTAATGCTTGCAGTTCCTGGGGGAAACCACTGCTCCAGACTTCCTTTGGCCAATGGGTCCAGAGACTAATGTAGTCACACGTCACATGGTCTCTAGTGAAGAAGTTTGGGGTGAGTTAAGTTTTGCAAACCAGCTCTACTTAAAACACTGATCCTCCCCTGTGTCACATGACCATCTTAGCTCTTTCTCTGGGAAAGGCATTAAATAAAGGGTTTTGCTGGCTATGGGTTTACAAAACAGAATACAGCCGTGGCCAAACATTTTGGAGGATGACACAAATATTAATTTTCACAAAGTCTGCTGTGTCAGTTTTTATGATGGCAATTTGCATATACTCCAGAATGTTATGAAGAGTGGCAAGATGAATTGCAATTAATTGCAAAGTCCCTCTTTGCCGTGAAAATGAACTTAATCCCCTTAAAAACATTTCCACTGCATTTGTGAAGAAGGCTTCAGGGCATCCAAGAACGTCCAGCAAGTGCTAGGACGTCCCCTACAGTTGATTCAGCTGTGGGATCGGGGCACCACCAGTGCAGAGCTTGCTCTGGAATGGCAGGGGTGAGTGCATCTACACGTACAGTGAGATGGAGACTTTTGGAGGATGGTCCGGTGTCAAGAAGGGCAGAATCTTCAGGGGCGGACCGATATTCTTCACAAGGTACAGGGGTTGGACTGCTGAGGACTGGAGTAAAGTAATTTTCTCTGATGAAACCCCTTTCCAATTGTTTGGGGCATCCGGGAAAAACCTTGTCCAGAGAAAAAAAGGTGAGTGCTACCATCAGTCCTGTGTCATGCCAACATTAAAGCATCCTGTGACCAATCATGTGTGGGGTTGCTTCTCAGCCAAGGGAGCGCACTCTCTCACAATTTTGCCTAAGAACACAGCCATGAATAAAGAATGATACAAAAACATCTTTGAGAGCTTCCCCCAACCATCCAAGAACAGTTTGGTGACAAACAATGCCTTTTTCAGCATGAAGGAGCACCTTGCCATAAGGCAAAAGTGATAACTAAGTAGCTTGGGGAACAAAACATCAACATTTTGGGTCCATGGCCAGGAAACTATCCAGACCTTAAGTCCATTGAGAAATTGTGGTCAATCCTCAAAAGGTGGGTGAGCAAAAAAATCCCCCCACAAGTTATGGCAAACACAAAGCATTGGTTTTGCAAGAATGGGCTGCCATCAGTCAGGCTGTGGCCCAGAAGTGATTTCCATCATGCCAGGACAAATTGGTCTTGAAAAAGAAGGGTCAACACTGCAAATATTAACTCTTTGCATAAACTTCATGTAAATGTCCATAAAAGCCTTTGACACTTATGAAATGGTTGTAATTATACTTCAGTATACCATAGTAACATCTGACAAAAAGATATAAAAACACTGAAGCACCAGATTTTGTGAAAATTTATATTTGTGTCATTCTCAAAACTTTTGGCTATGGCTGAAGGTAAAGTCAGGAAGAATTGCACACTACAGTGGAGCTGTGTTGTCGTTGGAGCTGCCTTGTTCCCCATCACTGAAAACCTGCCTGTTCTAGATCCATGGAAAACAAAGCTTACTTGTTTTGTAAATACTATTGTTTTATTTGATCATTATCCCAAAGTCCCCTAGAGCCGTAGTTATGAGGACATTGCTGGAGAAGGTCGAGAGCATCATGGACACTAAGTTAAGTTAATGAGCTGCTTAACAAGTGGACAAGAGGCCACACATGGTAGCTAAAATGCAAAGGGTTCCATATATACCCATCAAAAAATACAGAGCAGGGAGAGCCACACAGATATTGAACTCTATAATTTACTGTTTTCTGTTAAATATTCAATACGTTTTAGATTTTCTAAAGGGGCTTCCTTCTTCACAGCTAAAACAGTGATCCGAGCAACAGCAGATCAGTTGTTATGTTGCTCTACATATTTACAGTAAAGCTAAATCTTATCACTGAAATCTGATATCATTTCTAACATGTTAATGAAATGTGAAGCCATGTTCACGCTTTGTAAAATCTGCAGCTTTCATTAAAATAATCCCTGGTGAACATACCACAAAGGTCCCTGTTCAGACACTTCCTATTATGGGGTAACAATGCTCTGTCTCTGGCTCCCAATTGCGCTCCTGCAATGCTGCATGTACCCCTGGTGGATTCTAAAAGAAGTCATGCAAACATGCATGGTGCAGCCATGGTCTACATCTGTCACTACCAAGAAGCTGGTGGAAAGCAATGATATGCAGACAGGAAGGGGCTGAAATGGATCAGCAGCTCAGAGAAAAAAGGAAAACATATAGCAAAATAAAAAACATGATGTAAATGTATAATATATATGTAAAGTGCTGCGTAAATTGATGGAGCTATAAAGGTACCTGTAATAATAATAAATTATAGGCGTTTATAATATACAGTGGTTTACCAGACCTTCATCCAGTTAGGGTTTAGTGCTGCCTAAAGCCCTGATGAAAGGGGGCCTTTTAATCCTCTTGCTGCCACCAACACCCTGATGTCTCTCCAATGCTTTCATATAGGGAGGTTTTCATAGGGCCGTTGTTCAGTTAACTTTAAATTGATGAGATGTAATGGCTTTTAAAGTATTGCCTATAAACAATTTAGGACACTGTAGGTTGTCACCAGTTCACTGGCACGTGCACTTTTAACATTTGACATGTTTGGTATCTATTTACTCAATGAAACCCCAACTATTATATTTTACCAACTAATTGGGGGGAATTAAGGTTGTGTAAGCACCATGCTTTCGTGACTTCTAAACCTAGAAAAGGAGCAGATGTTTCTCATAAATAACACCATCCCACCTGGCCTATAGTGGATTGACGGCCAGGTGGGGTGGCTTTAACGTTCTGACTGGATGTCATATGATGGACTTCAGAACAGGGCACGCAGCGTGGCAACTGGTGGTGGGCAGTGTCCGTTGGACACAGAGCATCACTCATCATGGTAAAGAGCCTATGATTTAGGCTCTTTAACATGTGATCTGCTGTGTCCAACCACAGCTGATCACAGTGTAAATAGGAAATACTGGTTATCAGTATTCCTCTCCTCACGCTGACAACGTGAGAGGAGAGCAGAAAAGCAGCATTCCTCAGTGGGGACATCTGCCCTGATAATCAGTGCAGCCTGTCAGTGCCGCATATTAATGCCTCCTCATCAGTGACCTTCAGTGCAGTCTCATCAGCGCACATCAGTGATTAATTACCACCAAAAGAAAGCACTGTCTCAAAAAAAAAAAAAAAAAAAAGTTCTTTGGGTACAGTGTTGCATGACTGCACAATTGTCATTCGAATTGCGACAACGCTGAAAATTTGGCCTCGTCAGGAAGGAAGTGAAAGTGAAGAAAGAAAAACATGCAGTACATCCACAGATAAAAGTATGTCTTCATGTAACTTTTGAATGGATATAGCATAAAAGTTAAATACTTTTATCTTTGGATATGCCACACATTTTTCCCTTTCTTCAAATGTATCCAGCTGTCTGCGGACCAAGCAGGCACCCAGGTTTGCCTTGATGGCTCGGGATTGCGCAGGCTGCATTTAGAGCGGTGTGTACCTAATACACTTTTCCTAGGGGGGCGACAGTGCTCTGTATTGAAGTTAGAGCTACACAATTAATTGTTAAGAATTGGCATTGCAAGGCTGACAGTTACAAGCATGACTCTGCTAGGCAGAGGCACGATGGGACTTGCAGTTCCGCAACAGCTGGAGGCCGACAGTTTGAAACTCCTGACTTAAAGACTAAACCTTTTTCTGACACTTGTAGCTTACATGTTAATATCAGTATTTTTTGCTAGAAATTTTTTTTTTTTAGAACCTCCAAAAACATTTTATATATATATTTTTTAGTAGAGACCCCCTAAAGAATAAAATGGCAGTTGTTGCAATATTTTATGTCACACTGTATTTGCACAGCGGTCTTTCAAATGCAATTATTTGGGAAAAAAAAACAAAAAATAAATAAAAACACACTTTAATGAATGAAAAAATAAATAAAAACAGTAAAATTAGCCCAATTCTTTTGCATAATGTAAAAAGATGATGTTAAGCCATGTGAATTGTGATCTTTATTCTAAGCAAGGAAAAAAAAAAAAAAAAAGGGGCGATTCTCATTTTAACCAGAATCATATAGCTCTAATTGAAGTGATTATCACAAAGGGGCCCCTTTATTTGTTGGGAGTGATCGGTTCTCTGTTCTGCCGTGTCCACGACGGTCACAGCACAGAGAGCTGGAGCTGCATGTGCTAATCTCTGTTCATCCCCTTCAGGATCTGCTCACGTAGGGTTTTTCTTGCATGGGCAGAGAAAGGAATGTTAGCTGTCTGCTGAGAACTCCCATTCCATATTAACAAGGTTTTTTTTTTTAACACGTTAATGCTCCCTTGGTTAACCACTTGCAATTTTATGGCATTGATCGCTGTATTAATGCCAATGGTCCCAAAATTGTCCGATGTGTATGCCATAATGTCACAGTCACGATAAAAATCGATGATTGCCACCATTACTAGTAAAAAAATATATATATATATATATATAAAAATATACCCCATTTTGTAGATGCTACTTTTGCGCAAACCGATCAATATATGCTTATTGCGATTTTTTTACCAAAAAATTTCGAATACGTCCTAAACTAAGGTAAAAAAAATATTTTTTTTTTATATATTTTTGGGGGATATTTATTATAGCAAAAAGTAATGCGTTTTTTTCAAAATTGTCGCTTTTTTTGTTTATAGCCCAAAAAATAAAAAATATACTGCAGAGGCGATCAAATACCACCAAAAGAAAGCTCTATTTGTGGGAAAAAAAGGATGTCAATTTTGTTTGGGAGCCACGTCGCACGACCACGCAATTGTCAGTTAAAGCGACACAGTGCCGAATTGCAAAAAGTGCTCTGGTCAGGAAGGGGGTAAATCCTTCCAGGGCTGAAGTGGTTAATCAGGTGAAGACTTACACTAGCTTATAGTTAAAGTGATTGTAAAGTCTCTTCCCCCCCCCCTATAAAAATAACAAACATCTGCTCTGTTGCAGTGGATTTGCCAAGAGCAATCCGGATCCTCTTCTCTGGTCCCTCTTCGGTGATCCTGGCCCCTCCCTCCTGTTCAGTGCCCCCACAGCAAGAAGCTGGTTATGGGGGTACCCGAGCCAAAGCTCCCTGTGTTCATTTATACAGAGCCACGACCTGGCCCCGCCCCCTCTCAGACTGCATTAAGACAAAAGAAACTTCTGTCTTTACGACGCCTTTAACGCGGAAATAGAAACTGGAGCATGTGACGCAGATAAACCCGAAAACAGGTCTACCTGCTTGGTTAATGTGGCACGTGGCACTTCTTACAGTTTTGTTCACCATTATAATGATGCAGGAAGTGTCCCCCGATTGAGTAATAGATTTCTGTGCACTAAAGTTGACTTTAGTGTAATTTCTTTTTTTCCTGAAAATATGGGTTTGATAAACAACTGTGCTAATATCATGCAACTTAAAAATTGCAACAACCATGATTTTCCAGGGTCTCTATTTTCAGAAGATATAATTTGAGGAGAATTTTTACTGATCTTCAGGCCTAAAATGTGTGCAAAAATTGAAAGAAAAGTAAAAAAAACTGGCAGCAGATGTATTAAAACCTGAAAATGCATTGAATTTATTAACGTTAAATTGTTATATCTGGATGTCTTTAATGCATTGATCCAAGAGGCCAACTGTTTCTTGTGTATTTGAGTCCTGCCTTTTGGAAACCTCTCTCAGAAGTTCCTCTACACTGTGAAGGGAAAAAAAAAAAAAGCCAAATTGGGGAATCCAGTGCTCCAAAAGCATAAGCATTATTTGATCACAGGGCTGTACTGTATCTAAATTGCATTCTGGGTTATATTACTGGACTTTTTAGAACTCACAATTCACACAGTGATAATTTTTAATGTAAACAAATGACACCTTGTTTTTATAGTAACAGTTAGTTATCGTACTTTATTAAACCCTCTAAAGCTAAAAAGCGGCAGTTATCTTTCGAAAGATGCAGCCTAAAGTTTATCTACTTTTCCCATCGCAGAGTCAACCGCAATATGCACTCCGTTGGGGCAAGGGGGTAGGGTGACCCACAAAAGACATTTCTGCTGGAAAGAATGTCAACACTGAATAATATAGTTCTCGAGCGCGTACGTCCTCAATGCCATCCGTTCCAAGGAGCTTACAGATATATAGAGATGTAGACCAGAGACACATGGATTCCTGGCCAAGATGCAGCACTAAGACTTGTCGCTCGGGGGTTTCTTTTTAGCTTCCAGATCTTTCTTGAAGTTTTCAAATTTTTTTGATAGGTCAGGCACCTTAAGAAGGAGGAAAGAAAAAGGATTAATGAGAAACTAAGTCATTGCAATGAGTTTTAATCTTATTGAAAGGAATTTGATGCCAATTTTTTGGGACCTTTTTGTGCAAGCACTTCACTAGGTGGTGATCTGTGTCAGGAAATGCAGTCAGCACCCTCACTAAACAAAAACCAATTACAGTTGGTTTACACTGAAAGTACAAAGCTCTTTGTACATGCTTGCAATAATATGGGTAGTGTTAGTGGTAGGGGGAGTTTGAAGACAATCCCTGTTCCATGCCATTAGGCTACATGCACATGGGTATATGGAGTTTTGCAATGTTGGCAGCAAGATCCTGCATTTAAGTTGTCCAAATGTGGTGTGCATGTAACATAATAATGTTTACATGCCTAGTGTGTTAACCATTTATGGATCGCCCACCATGGATATATGTCCACCTACTTTGACGGTAAAAAGGTATTTTTTTTCTGCACAGTGGGCGATCCTCTTTTACGTGCAGCTTGCCACAAAATCTTTTTTTTTTTTTACACGGGCAGCGAGATAGGTAAAGCCCCAAGGGATGTTTACATTCCTTGTAATAGGATAGATAATAGATATAGATATCTATCTCTATATCTATATATATCATGCTAGCCCAGAGGGACAGAGAGCAAGTCGCACCCACATATGTAATGTGGGTGCGACTATATATGATGATAATAATATTCTAGCAAACAATACTGATGTTAACAGCAAAATGTCAGGAAAAGGTTTGGCCTCAAGTGGTTAATGCACCCTATTGGTTGCTAGGATGCAGACGTTAATGGAAGCCTAGCATCTTGTGTTACTAGGGCGCAGGCAGCAATTGTTGCTTAGCATTCTTAGCTGCTAGAATGCAGGCAGCTATTGCCACCTAGCGTCATTCATTGCTGGGATGCCAGTGGCTTCAATACAGTACATTTACACTCTATGCATGTAAACATTTACATACAAACAGCATTAAATAAGGTCCATATGCAGACCCGAAAAAGCAGATTTTTCGGGTTTTGATTTTACAGATAAATAAGGCAGGAGTTTACTGATCTCTATGCAGCTGTGTACATGGGCACACAGAAAACACCCGCAACACCTTGTTCACCTGCAGAAACAGGGTTAGAAGCCAGCATGTCAGAATTTACACACGTCTGTTGACCTCCTCTCCAAACTCACAGGAGTGCGCTCAGAATTAATGACTGGTTGCTCCGTTGTGCATTGCGGGAGGAAATGGAGCATGTGACCTTCTCCCCTAGATCTAAAAAGTACGGTATTTATTGAGCCCTCTAACGTAATTAAAAAGGGTACAAAGTAACAGTCTAAGACTAAAGATTCCTGGGATTATTTACACACATACTAATGTGCAAATGTAAAAAATGCTGTAGAGTGTTAGAAGTGTTAATTGTTTATTTTTTATCAATGAACAAAATGGAAAGTAAATGAACAGAAGAGAAATCCAAATCAATATTTGATGAGACCACCCTTTGCCCTCAAAACAAATTCTTCTAGGTACACTTGCACACAGTTTTTGAAGGAACCCAGCAGGTAGGTTGTGCCAAACATCTTTGAGAACTAACCACAGATCTTCTGTGGATGAAGGCTGCACCAAATTCTTCTGTCTCTTCATGTGATCCCAGACAGACGCGATGTTGAGATCAGGGCTCTGGGTGGGGGGGGGGGGGGGGGGGCGCGAAACCATCACTTCCAGGACTCCTTGTTCTTTACGCTGCAGATGGTTCTTAAAGACATTGGCTGTAGGTTTGGGGTGGTTACCCTGCTGCAGAACAAATTTGGAGCCAATCACATGCCTCCCTGATGGTATGACATGATGCATAAGTATCTGCCTGTATTTCTCAGCATTGAGGACACCATTGATCCTGACCAAATCTCCAACTCCATTTTCTGCACCCCAGTTGCTATGATTTTGTGCATGTTTAAGTCGCTTAACCACTTCAATACAGGGCATTTTCACCCCATTCCTGCCCAAGCCAGTTTTCAGTTTTTAGCGCTGTTGCAATTTGAATGTCATTTGCACGGTCATACGACGCTGTACCCAAATTACATATTTATATTTTTTTCCCCACAAATAGAGCTTTCTTTTAGTGCCATTTGATCACATCTGCGCTTTTTATTTTTTGCTTTACAAACAAAAAAAAAAACCAAACTATATTTTTTACTATAATAAATATCACAAAAAAATAAAAAAATTTGCAATAAGCGTATATTTATTGGTATGCGCAAAAAAGTTATAGTGTCTACAAAATGGGGGATAGTTCTATAGCATTTTTATTATTATTTTTTTTACTAGTAATGGCAGCGATCTGCGATTTTTATCATGACTGCGATATTGCGGCGGACACATTGGACACTATTTTGGGACCATTGCTATTTATACAGCGATCCATGCTATAAAAATGCATAGATTACTGTATAAATGTCACTGGCAGTGAAGGAGTTAACACTAGGGGTGAACAAAGGGTTAACTGTGTGCCCTAGGGAGTGATTCTAATGCTACGGGGAGGAGACCGGTCAGTGTTTCTCTGCATTAGGATCACATGATCGGTCTCCTCTCCTCTGACAGGACGTGGATCTGTTCGGTCCTGCTCGGTTAATGGGCAATAGTGGATACCCAGTGGATATCGTGGCCGCCAGGCATGCACCCAGGGTCCCGAGTGAATCCCCCCCCCCCCCCCAGACAGAAACCCAGGATATCATATGACGCCATGAATCCCATCTGCGGACGTCATATGACAATGGGCGGGTATTGAAGTGGTTAATCTTGTTTCCACGTCAGAGGTGTGGCTTTTGGCTGCAATTCTTCCACGATTACCCCTTCTGGCCAGACATCTGTGGACAGTAGATAGGTGTACTGGGTCCCACTAGTTCTGTGCTGATGGCACTGCTGGACATCTTACAATGTAGATGGGAAGCAAGCATGATGGGCCTTTCATCTGCAGCATTAAGTTTCCTTGGCTAACTACTACATCTACAGTCATCAACGTTGTCCGTTCCTCAAAGAAACTTGAGCAGCACATCTTGAAACCTCAGTCAGTGAAATATTTTGAGACCCCGCTGATGCAGTTTAACTACCTTGGGTCGTGTTACTGTGCTCTGTCTTGCTATGGTGTATGACCTGTAACATGAAAATGGCTTCCACAACCTCACCTTAGCAAAGTTTGGCTGTGCCTCACCCAGTTTTAACGCTCCTACACAGCTGTTTTTGTTTCAGGTCATGACTGTTTGAACCTACATATGAAATTATTAATACCAGACTCCAATCCTACAAAATACCTGATTTTGCGAAAGTTTACAAAGTGTGCAAGTGTAAGGATTGATGCTGGTTTAAATCCAAAAGGGTAGCCACACCAGATATTGATTTGAATTAGTTTTCTTCCGTTTGCTCATTTTGTAACCAGTACTTCCAGGTATGGGGGAACATGCATTTCAGTCCATCTAACAGGGCTGCAATAAGTAAAGAAGTACAGTAAAAATTAAAGGAACCATGAGCCATTGATGGGACTGGTCATTTCTAAATTGGCAAAGTGACATGTGTACGTTATGCAAAAAGCATACTATATGTATATTAGGAACACATAGGGTGGTTCATATATCACTGCTAATTGTAAACAGAAAAGGTAATACATTTATATGTATTATATACATATATTTAATACATTAGATACCCGGTCAGCACCCTTCCCCTTTCCTACATAATATTTCTATAAAGTGTCTCTTAAAGTGGGAGTTCCAGGCTTTTTATGTTTATTTAAAGTCAGCAGCTACAAAAAGTGTAGTTGTTGGCTTTTAATAAACAGACGCTTACCATTTCCATGGTCCAGTGATGGGGCCGAATGGAGCGTCACTCCTCTCCCCCGGCTCCTCCATTGCCACTCTGGGCACCCGGCCGTGACAGCTTTCGGCATCACGGCCGGGCATACACGAGTCGCACTGCGCACCCAGATCGGACAGGCGATCTCCTAGGACCTGTCACATGTCCCAGGAGATCGCCTAGAGGGAGGGGGTCGTCTTGGCGGTCCCTGCACGGAAGGAAGAAGTGGGACAGGAAGTCCCCCTCCTAGCAAAGCCCCCACTCCCAAAAAAATAAAAATAAATTACATGCCAAATGTGGGCGAGGAGTGCTTAAAGTGGAAGTTCCATTTTTGGGTTGAACTCCGCTTTAAGTGGCAGCTACTGGTCTGCTGACATTACGTCCAAGATGGTTCCCAGCAGCAGTCTGAGATCTTTTGGATGTCTACACAAGGGAGGCTTTTAGGATTTTGCAGAAAAATAACATGCCTAAAATATGTTAAACCCCCACATTTAATCTTATGGGAAGATTTTAGCGGAAATAAATAGCCTAGCGATGGGGTATGTCCCAGCCAAAATTTTTCCTTATTAGCAAATTTATAATGCTATCCAGTGCTTGTTAAAAATTTGATGAAGTGAAACAGGGTTTTATTTTTTTACTTTTTGGCTTTAGAAAAAAAAAACAAAAAAAAAACACAACAAAAACTAAACAAAAACAAAACTTAGGCCCCCTTTCACACATGCGGACAGTATGTCCGTATTTCATCCATCCGTTTGCGGATGAAATACGGACATACATGCATCCCTATGGGATAGCAGGTGTCTGGGGATGAACATCCCCAGACACCCGCTATTGTCCGCCTCTGCTACTGTCCAATTCTGCAGACGGAGGAAATCCTATTTTTCTATCCGTCTGCAGAGCGGATCGGATGAACACGGACAGACGGGCCGTGCTCATCCGATCCCCATAGAGGAGAATGGAGAGCGGCACAGTGTGCGGAGACCGCCCTGTCCGCTGCCGGCTCAGCGGGGACAACAGAGCGATCCCCGCTGAGCAAGCGGATCATCATGGGGCGGATCATCATGGGGCGGATCATTACTGATCTGCCCCGTGTGAAAGGGGCCCAAGACTATAAATCAGCCGATCGAACACCAGGGGTTCAGTGAGACTGTCTTGTGAGTTTGGCGGAAGACACACATCCGATGCATATAATTTGTGATGACACGCCCCGCTCCTCCATCATTGGCTGCAGGTGATAACACCACATCACTAGGCGGCCTATCTGTGCTGCAGGGAATTTGGTGCGCCCAGTAGTCAAATTGTAACTGTCGTGATGGTACGTCGTGTGATTTCTTTCTTAATATTTTAATCCCTTCAAACTAACTATGTCAAGCAAAAAAAGAAAGTGGTTGGACGAATATGTACAATATGGATTCACATGTATAACAGAACGTGATGGGAGTCAGCGTCCTAACTGCATGATTTGCAATGCCAAGTTGAGCAATTCTAGTCTAGCACCGGCAAAACTAAGAGAACACTTCCTTAAGCTGCATGGAAATCACAAGAATACAACGCTCACTGAATTCAAGGTGAAGAGAGCTAGATTCGATGAAAAGGCTACTCTGCCTGTTCTCAGCTTTGTACCCATCAACAAACCGATCCTCACAGCATCGTGCGAAGTTGCTTACCTGATCGCAAAGCAGGGCAAACCACACACACAATTGCTGAAACACTCATAAAACCAGCTGTGCTAACGATGGCGAATATCATGCTGAGAAAAGCAGCTGAAGTTAAGTTATCCCAAATTCCTCTTTCAAATGACACCATCAGTGACAGAATAGAGGACATGGGCAAAGACATCTTGGCTCAAGTAGTTGCAGATCTGATTTCAAGCCCGGCAAAATTCAGCCTTCAACTCGACGAGAGCACAGACGTTTCCAATCTAAGCCAGCTTGCAGTATTCGTGCGCTATGTGAAAGACGACGTGACAAAAAGGAAGATTTTTTATTTTGTAAGCCTCTTACAACAACAACTAAGGCAGCCGCTGTGAAGAAACTTGTGGATGACTTCTTCAAAGACAACAATCTTTCGTGGGATATGGTTTCTGCAGTTTGTTCGGACGGAGCTCCAGCCATGCTGGGAAGAAAGTCTGGTTTTGGTGCGCTATTGAATGCTGATGCACCACACATTGTTACGCATTGTATTCTGCACAGGCATGCATTGGCAACAAAAACCTTGCCTTTAAAACTGGCAGAAGTATTAAAAATTGTAGTGGAATGTGTGAACTATGTGTAAAATAGTGCTCTGAGGCACCGTGTATTCAGGGAGCTGTGTAAAGAAATTGGATCTGAATTCGAGGTACTTTTGTACCATTCTAACGTTCGGTGGTTATCCCGGGGACAGGTGCTTTACCGTATTTTTGCCGTGCGTGTGGAATTTGCCCTGTTTTTGCAAGAGCACCAACATTGTCATGCAGATTGCTTAAAAAATTCTGAGTTCATTCTCATTTTAGCGTACATGGCTGATATCGTCGCAGCTCTCAATAATCTCAATCAACAGATGCAGGGCGGTGGAGTCAACATCATCGATGCGGAAGAAAACCTGAAGGCTTTTCAAAAAAAGCTACCGTTATGGAAACAACAAATAGAGAACGTTAACTTTGCAAACTTTCCCCTGCTAGACGACTGTGTAAGTAAGATCGAAGATGTATCTGGAATCGGAGACATTTCTGTACCCGCGGAACTGAAGCAAGCAATTGCCACACACTTAGATTCACTTGCAAAGTCTCTCGACGGATACTTTCCTACAAGAGAGTCATATCCAGCATGGGTGAGACAGCCGTTCACGTTTAGTGTTGAGACAACAGATGTCAATGATGAATACCTTGATGAAATCATTGAAATTCAGCAAAGCCAGGTTCAACAGCAACTCTTCAGGACAACAACGCTCTCAACGTTTTGGTGTCAACAAATGGTAAAGTACCCTGTTATTGCTAAGAAAGCTCTGGAGATTTTCATACCGTTTGTTACAACATATCTTTGTGAGCAATCCTTTGAGGATGTTGGACATAAAAACTAAGAAAAGGAACAGACTTTGTTGCGAAAATGACATGAGAGTGGCACTTGCCAAGGTAAAGCCTCGCATTTCTGAACTGGTCTCTGAAAGGCAATAGCAGAAGTCGCACTGACTTGCAGTAAATATTCATTATTATGGTTTTGTTTTTGTGTGAAAATCATGTTTCAATATTTTGATGGTTTTGTTCTTTGTCCTTAATGGTCTTATTCATTTTGTGCACCTATGTATAAAAATATACCCAAGTATAAATATATACCTATGTTTTGAAGTTGAATAAATCATATTTTATTTTTCAAATTAAGAAGGGTTCGGTGAATGCGCATATGAAACTGGTGGGGGTCAGTACCTCCAACAGGGTTAAGAACCACTGCTATAAATGATATGTAAAGGAACATACAGTGGATATAAAAGTCTACACACCCCTGGTAAAATGTTAGGTTTCTGTGAATTAAAAAAAAAATATATATATATATATATTTTTTTTTTTTCAGAACTTTTTCCACCTTAAGCCCAGATCCACACTTGTGCAAGCACAGATATCGCATGCGATTCACACTCACATTGCAATGAGAGTTTAGCCACACAGTTGGCTGAACCCGCACTGGATTCACAGGGAAAAAAAAAGTGCAGAGACTTTTATCCCCCTGCAACGAAATCGGATCACATGGATGTTCTCACCCACGCAATCCGATTTCTGTGCAAGTTCACACTGTGATCTATGAACCGATCTGGGGGTGTCATGGACATTGTATTGACACCTGCAGAGGGAAGTCTGAACTGACTACGGGAGAGATGCGGAAACCGGCACCGAAGCCTTTTCTTACGAAGAAAAACATCCAAGCCTGGCTACATTTTGCAAAAACACATCTGAAGTCTCCCAAAAGCATGCGGGAAAATTTGTTATGGTCTGATGAAACCAAGGTTGAACTTTTGGCCATAAATCCAAAAGATATGTTTGGCGCAAAAAAAACACACCCACTGTGAATCATGGTGGTGGCAGCATGATGCTTTTGGGCTGTTTTTCTTCAGCTGGAATAGGGGCCTTAATCAAGGTAGAAGGAATTATGAGCAGTTCCAAATACCAGTCAATATTGGCACAAAACCTTCAAGGCTTCTGCTAGAAAGCTGAACATGAAGAGGAACTTCACCTTACAGCATGACAACGACCCAAAGCATACATCCAAATCAAAAAAGGAATGGTTTCACCAGAAGCCTACACAGGGGTGTGTTGCCTTTTTATATCCACTGTATTCCTATGGGAAATAAATAAGCTGCATTTTCAACTTTAGCGAATATTGCGGTACCATTATACATGTGACCAAACATTAACGCTACAGCAAAAGTTTTTCTCTCCTTTTGAGATAAAGGTTTTACATAAATACAAGATGATCACTCCAAGCGCCCCTGTCAGTGGTAAAGCTGTAAGTGCTACATCTGCAAGAGAATATGTGTTTAAAAAAAAAAAAAAAAAAGAAGGACTTAGAGTCGGTTCACACTGAGGCAGCACGACTTGCAGCGCGCGTCTGCCTCAGGCGACTCCGGTCAGACTTTAGCGGCGGCTTTCAAAATGACTTCTCTATAGAAGTCAATGCAAGTCGCCTGAAGTTGCCCCAAAAGTCGTACAGGAACCTTTTCCTAAGTCAGAGCGACTTGAGTCACTCCTATTAGAACGGTTCCATTGCACAGAACGGACACAACTTGTCAGGCGGCTAAGTCGCCTGACGAGTCGCCCCTGTGTGAACCGGCTCTTACTGGCCAGGTTACCAGGTAAAAATAAGGGCAAGTAAACCTTAAAAAAGAAAAACAAACACAGCCATCACATCCAAGAATTGGAAAGTTGCAATAAGCATTTGTCTTTGGTTTTAAAACCACTTTAATGTTTGCAATGCTCTATCCCTTAATCCATTCCCCTTCAACAACATACTGTATACACCATTCACTTAAAGAGGAAGTAAACCCTGATGGGTTTACTTCCTCTTTTTTTCCCTGCAAAGGTAAAGCATAATGGACTACTATGCATCGCATAGTAGCTCATTATGTGTCACTTACCTGACACAGGAGCCAGCGAAGTCGCCGCTGTCCCCTGTAGTCCGCCGCATCCATGTTGCTTGTGGCGTCTCGCAGCTCCGACGAATCACAGCGGCGCAACCGCGATGACGTCACTCCCGCGCATGCGAGTCGCGTCTCGCAGCTCCGCCGCTGCCATACGGCGAAGCCGCGATGACGTCACTCCCGCGCATGCGCACGGGAGTCGACAAATTTGGAAAATCCATTCTTGGATTTGCCGCATTTAGTGCGCCTGCGCGCCGCTGTCTACGGCGCATGCGCCGTAGACAGCGGTGCCCATTTTCGGGCAAATATCTCCTAAACCATATAGGTTTAGGAGATATTGCTTGGACCTACAGGTAAGCCTTAATCTAGGCTTACCTATAGGTCCAAGTTGTTTGGAAGGGTTTACTTCCTCTTTAAGTGTAATGCACCCATTCTAAAATTACTTTAATGGGTCATTAAAATTCAGGGTATTACACAACAGAAAGTCTCTAAAACAATCTGTGATATTTTATTCACTCCACAATATCTTTACTAGTGCTCCGCACATGTGACTTAGCTCCTCCAATCAGAAAACCACTCAACCTCTGTTAGTACCTCCCCTATTACAGAAAGATATATAGGTACTTTATCTTCTCTGGTTACAACTCTGGGCACCCTGACTGGTCTGCAGCTAGGCAAACAGCAATGCATTGTGTGTTCTGTTGCCTTTCTATGGGAACTGGCATATTAACTGTTTCAGCAACAGCAGCTAAAGTAGCTCTTCTATTGAATCGGTCTACATGCCAGCCTATGCTCCAGTTTTCTGGTTTTCTTTCCTTAGAACACTGTAGAACCAGAGCTGCAGTTCTGGAGCTGTTCTGACCTAATTGTGCAGCCATTACAATTTGATCCTTGTCAAAGTCGCTCAAATCCTTACGCTTGCCCATTTTTTTCTTTCAACACATCAACTTCAGGGACATGTTCACTTGCTGCCTAATATATTCCACCCACCTTCAGGTGGCATTGTAACAAAATAATCAAAGCCATTCACTTTACCGGTCAGTGGTCATAATGCTATAGCAGATTGCTGTGCTGTATATAGAGAGCTGTAGGGTGCAAACAGCAATGAAGGAACCATACAGACTAGCCACTCCTATACTGCATTCTTTTCTAGAAAATACTAATAAAATCAGCACTCTGGTAAAATAAATATGCAGCCAACCCTTAAAGGGTTAGTTGACTCATAAGTGAAATTTTAGATATAGGTGAGGCATGATATGCAAAGTCACCCTTGGTATATTGTAGGCCTTATACTCCAACAGTTCGATCTCCTAGCCATAATTCCTGGCCATGTTCCTGTCAACCTCATAGTTTTGGTTATCCCCACTCTTCTGACATTCTCCATAATTTATAAAATCCAGCAGAGATCATGGGAGTGCCTCATAATGAGCACATCGGATGTGTCAGGTTAATAGCCCAGCGTAGGGATGGTGGAAACCCCTCAATGTGCACTGTAGGTAAGCAAGCCCACAAACTCGACGCTGGGATGGTAGAGCCCCCTCATAAAGGGCATAGCAGGTGTGCAGACCAAGGGAACTCAGTGTAGGGATGGTGGGAGCCCCTCATAATGGGCATAGCAGGTGTACAGACCCAGGAACTCAGCATAGGGTTTGGGGGAATCCCTCAGAATGGACACAGCAAGTATGCAGGCCTGGGAAAAGCACATTGATGTCACTAACAGAAACAGTTAGGGGAGTTTAACCCTCTAGCATCTGCCAAACACTGAAAAATGAGTTTAGGGTGGACTGACCATTTAAGCCCCACCTAATATTCCCATATAAATTAGACAGGTACTCACCTCATATGTCTGGGCCAAGTACATTCCCACCACATTCCCTAAGGCAAACCCCAACTGAAAGGAGGAAACAAAAAATAAATAAACGATTAGTACATCAGCTGTCTGTACACATAACACAAAACAATACCTCACCCAGAACTCTGTACTAACTATAGGCTCGAGTCACAACGTTTTAATGTCAGGAATTCGGATACTCACGCAAGCCATAGATTATACAATTTTCATTCCTTCAACAACAGGTATAAGGAAAGAAAAATCACTCGATACACCGACTGTGTTGATGGGGGGAATCCCTCCCACTGCACTACTGTGTTTTTCTGGCAGGCAGCCTTCCCTGCCAGCAGAACATGAGGATCGCTGCTAGGGGCTATAGCCACCTGCAGTGACCGCATGCAAAATATATGATAGGCTTGTTGTATTGAAGTCGATTGATGGATTGATTTTAGTACAACCAGCCTGCCCATCGATGGAACGATATTGCTTAATCTGATTTCACTGCCCACCGTGAGCTTTTGGCCCATTTCACACGGGTTGTCCCAATCAGGTCCGCCTGTCTTTTTTTTTTTTTTAGAAGGACCCAATCAGCCCTCTACGGAGCAGCCTAGGTCAAAAGGACATGTGTGTGCCGACACCCACCGACATTCGATCCGATCTGCTAAAAGCAGACGGATGGGGATCCATTCGCCATCCCTCTGGCAGATCATATTGGATGACAGTCAGATGGAAACGGACAAGCCCATAGAGGAAAGCAGGCCATTTCCATGTTCGCTCTGCATCAGCGGAGCGAACATGGACCTGTCATCCACCTGATCAGTGGACAGATTCCTTGCTGAACAGGCAGGTCCGCTGCCAGAGTCCGCCTGTCTAATAGGAGCTTTTCGCAATGTGCATTAGTTGCAGCAAGACAGATACATAGTAGGTAAGGTTGAATAAAGACAATAGTCCATCTCGTTCAACCTGTGTAGGTGTACTGGTATCAGAAAAATACAGCTCTTTCCGCCTGACTGTCCATGGCACACCCCTTTCAATCATGGAGACTCGGCATCACAAGTGGGCGTTGCTAGAGGGGTCAGCTGTGGCCCAGGTCTTTCCTGCTTAGGTCCCTCTTAATTTACATGAGCTGACCTGCTGCTCATTGGAGTTTGGCGGACACCCAAACCTAACAATGAGGCAGAGTGCTGTGATCTTTTCAGGAATCTATGTACAGCTCTCTGCTGAGAAACACAGAGATCCAGTGATGATGCACAGCGTTTAAAATAAAGGTGAAATGGAAAGCATTTATTTAAAAACGTCATTAGCATGTTGATGGGGTAGTGGGTGGGGGTGACCAGGGAAGGTAAAATATAAACAAATTGAATTTCAACTTTAAGCCCAAGTTTACACTGTAGCAAACACAGACATCTCATTTGAGTGGCACCCGCACTGCAGTGCCGATCACAAACGATCTCTGTGCACTGCGATCTGTGAACCGATCTGGGGGTCATTAACATTGTATTGACAACCGCATCGGTTAGCAGAGGGCATCGTGAACTGCCTGTGGGAGAGATGCGGTGCAGGAACCAGTGCTGGAATCACGCTAGTTCCTGCATCGCATATGTGTGAACCCAGGCTAAAAGGATAAGTTCACCTTTTTGGAAGGCATTCCAGCACATAACCTCTCTCAGCCCCACAGTCACTGTCAAATTTAAAAATGGGCGTGTCATTCATACAGATCTGTGACTCAAGAAACGACAAGTCCCATCTGCCAATACCCTCAATGGACTGCAAGGGGAACTGATGAGTGTCTTCGTAGTTCATTCACAAGCCCTTCAGCTTTCAAACTGACAGTCTATAAAAGGAGGTAGACAGCTGTAAGACCTGTCTGCAGGAGCCTGACATTACACCCACAGTTCCACTGGTGCAGGCTCCTGGGGGAAAAAAATAAAATAAATGCACATTTTTTTCCTGCAAAAATAAGTGCATTTATTATTTTTCCCTAAAGGAGAAATTATCCTTTAACTCTTCTCCACTCAATAAAAAAAAAATGTAAAAAAAACAAAACAAAAAAACCAACAAGTGGCGATGAGACGCTCAGGTTCCGTGCAAAGCGTTGTGCAGCACAGGCTTTAGGAGCAAGCAGAGGCACGTTAGAGTCTGACATAGATTGTGACTCTTCTCCACCCCTCCCAGCACTTCAAAAAAAATAAAATAATAAGTTACTGGCTGGAGTTGGGTTTCAATGCATGTGCAGATCGTTACATGGAGGGAAAAAAAAAAGGAACACTTATAAAGGAAAAAAGAGGATCTCAGTGCAAACAAGGAAACCTAAGTGCAAGGGTGTGTACCTATAGATCTGTTTACATCCATTACTAAGGGACCCCTGCCTAAAAGATACACCGAGCTGCCATCCTACAACCTTGGCACTTTTCAGCCCAATCAGGGAAGTTTAGGTACTCTTCTTAGACTCTAATAACTCACCACAAACTGAAACATGATGCTTCCTCGACCTACACAAGCTTCAACTACTCCAGGACACTCAACTTCCTACTTCCGCAGGAAGCTTCCCAGATGCCATTTTTAAATAGGGCAATACAATTCAAGTTCGTAGGTTGCACTATGGGCAGTGGCGACATCTAGTGACCAATAGAGAGAATGCAGTATGTTTTTTACCTGAAATCGCACGATTAGCTGATAAACAAAAGTCCAAAAGTGCAGCACTTATTTGAATCAAAGTTCATTCATTGAAGAAAAAACTGTAAACACTGTATAATAGTGAAAGAGACCTTCTACTGCTTCCAATAGGTGTAGAAAGGGCACACAACACCCAGGTGTATCAAATCTGCTTACCTAATATCAAGTAAAGGTAGGCATCAAATATAATTCCTAGTGTAGTGCCGGTGTTCTGCCATATAGTGTCCGGCCATCATATAGTGTCCACCCCAGACGAAGCTTCGGAAAATCTCCGAAGCTGAACGGCGCCTGCGCCGTGAGTGGAGGTGGTAGCCCCACCATCCAAGCGGACATAGGGTTGTGAATATTAGAGGGCCGCTCGCCACGCTTCGGGCTCGGCTCTTTTATATTCCTACTCTATGTCCACTTGGATAGTGGGGATAGAACCTGGACTCACGGCGCAGGCGCCATTCATCCTCGGCAATTTTCGGAATCTGTGTTGCTGTGTACTGCGCATGCGGACACTATCGGGAAGGAGGACCTTATATGATAATTTTTTAATTCCTAAAACCACAGTTGGGTTTTAGGGTCAATTCTACCAAATTATGGTTTCAGTACCAGTCTAACTGGATTGCACTGGGTTCAGCTTGGCCATAGGTGGCGCTGTTACTACTGGCAAGTGTGAGAACGCAGTTTAGCTGAGTGCATTGGGTGCCATTCTTTCTCGGATCCAGCCCAGTTGGAGTGTCATCGTGCTGTGCATTCTGGGAGAGGGTACTTAAGGTGCTGACATCACGTGCTTCTGGGTTCCGGTCCATAAGATCTGTCTGTCTGTCTGTTTGGTCCTGGTCCTGGTCCTCCTGACCAGCCCCCATGGCCCTCATGGCCTGGGGTGCGGATCCATCCAATTCCGAGTCTCTGGGCTAGCTAGCCCAAAGCAAAGTAACTGGAAGGAGGATTCAAAGGTGGTCCGGTGCCGTCTCATCTGTGGAGATGCCCAGCAACTGGAGAAGCAACCAGGGGAGGACTCTTCAGGAGAAGGCCATGCATAAGGCTGGCTTCTCAGAAAGAGCCTGGAGGCTCAGTTGAAAGACACCAAATGAATCTATACTCATACAGTATTGCAGGACCGGCTGCGAAATACTGGTACCGGATGATAGCTCTCTAAATTTATCTACATCCTTCAGTTACATTTAAGTCTGTGGCAGAGACTTTATTCACAAGTGTTCTACATCCAAGTCTGTGGCAGAGACTTTATTCACTAGCATTCTATATCCAAGTCTGTGGCAAAGACTTTGTTCAAGCATTCTATATGCAAGTCTGTGGCAGAGGCTTCGCTTTACTCAAACTCTCTATCGGCTGCTAGGCCTATTGAGAGGAGGTATATCCGGTAGCTGCGAGGATCCAGTTGTGAGCAGTAATTCTCTGGATTTCTATAGTGAGAGACTTCCTATCTAATGCAGTTCCAAGAGTATCTGAACTTCCTACCTAACCCTCTACCCTTCATTGAGAGACTGTTCTGTCTACTTGTCAAATAAATATACTAAAAGTGGATCCAGTGTCAGTTTCTGCAGTTCTTTGGGCCGTTTACCTTTGGGCAACCTCTAGACGTACAGGAGGCCAAGAAGGTAATGGTAAGCCCAATCAAACCAGCCGCTCCTTCGGGGGTCAGTGCTACACTAGGAAACATGTAGTTTACACTCTCCACTAGGTATTATAATGATATCCAGGAAACGGCCGACCATAATAGGTGTCACTCTCCCACAAGAGGGATATCATCAGAGGCCTTACTACCACTTTAAAGACACCCCAAACACAGGTCGCAAAGGCAGTGTGTTTCACCACACCTGATCACATGGTACTGAAGTAGCAGAGTTTCAAAAGTTGTGCATGCACTACTTTTGGTGCAGTGAGATTTTAGCCCATTCAAAATGAGTGAGCTGAAATTGCACTGCACAGAACTGCAAATGAATTGCACTGGAGCGCACGTCGTGTTCCTGTGCAATACCCAATGTGAATCAGCCTGTACTGTATACACTCCTAGAGAAATACAAAATAAACATGACAAGATATTTACTGTATAAGTATTTTTCTGTGAAAGTGTTCACACTTGGCTATAGTCCCACAAGTCATTCCCACAAGCCAGACTCACATCTATCCAAGTCCACTATTGTCTGTTTAAAAGGATAGAAAATATAGGATTCATAAGATAAACAAACAAACAAAAAAAAACCCATACATATTGAGCTCTATGCTGCAGCTGCCCCACATCAGCTCTAAGCCCAAGACTGGAGCAATCACATGACCGCTGATTGCTCAGTTCTAGTCACCTCTAAGTGGAGAGCGGTGACAGTCAGTCACTGCTCTCTGCTATGCCCCCCGTCCCCCCCTCCCAACCCAGAACTCACTGGAAGGCTGGGCTGGGTGCAGCTGTCTTTGGCTTATGGCCTCACACTGAGAGCTGGAGCCAGCTGTCAATTGGGCAGCTGAGTGGATTCTGACAATATGGCTGGAATCCTTCCAGAGCCTTGGCACCAGACTTAGCTGACTTGGAGGGCCACATCTTTTTACGAAAGTATGTTCCTGTCTTAGACTTGGTGTTGGAAAACTGGGAAGGATGAAAAACTCTTCCCAACTTCTGAAGTAGATTAACTGGTAGAGACATGAGCTTTCTTCGTCTGGATGTACTCCTGGATGTAATTTTATTTGAAGAGGGACCAATAAGGTGTCTGCCCTAAAAAAATTTAAATGCATTCATGCAGTAAGGCTGTGGGCGAAGGGTCCAATTGATTAAGGACAGAGGGATCCACAAGGATGGAGCTGGGATTTCGGGCCATATGTTTGGTTTAGACAGCAATGGTCTGACAGCCATAGACACAACCATGGGTTGCATGGCCGGGCCCACCAAGGCCAAAATAGCCTTAAGAGGGAATCTAAGCTCTTATCTACCATGTCCTTGAACAAAGGACTATCCTCCATGGGACTGCAAGGGTCTTTTTAGGGCCAGATAGACTCCAGGAAGCTCCCATTTGCTAAAGGAAACTTTCCTAAAAAATAAAAAAAACAAACAAAAAAAACCCCCAAATTTTCTGTGTGGGAAAATTCTCCATACAGGACATGTTTAACTAGACCACCAGCTTTCCCTAAAGCTAAAGTACCACTTCAGTAAGCGCAGCAATAGTCTCAATAGCTTATGAGAACGTTCTATAGCAGTCTGGCATGGCTTCTACAGAGGAGATGTACTAAAGCTCCATGCTCATTGTTGCATCCAGTGCATTCAGGATCTGATCTTACCCCCATAGAGGCCAATCTGGCAGGTGTATAATGCACTCTTAGTAGAATGTACAGCTGTGACAAACATTGAGCCACAATCAGGGAGCACTGGGGAACTGCCTGTAGGGCCTCCTCCCAGTGGTCTTCCTCGAAAGCGCCCACATCCAATTCCCACCGCAACACCATTTTAAGAGGGATATCACCATGGAAAAGGCCGAGAAGCATGGCGTAGCTACAGGAAATAAATCCTTTGTATGTTGTAACCTCAAATGAGTATTTGAATAAAAGTGTGGGATCCAAGGACCACTGGTCCCCATCTCCCTGTGCCCTAATCACATGCTGAAGCTGCATGTAATAAAAATGCATTGAGGCTGGAAGCCTGAAGGCCTCCTTAAGCTCTGAAAAGGGCCTCAGTTTTCCCTCCCAGAAAATGTGGGACAAATGAGACACATCAAACTGTGGCATAGGATAATTTTGCTAGTTCAGAGAAGTGGTTATTCCATATGGGACTGTATTTAGTGAATCCCTGTACCCCTTGCATTGTTCTCGCCTTGTTCCAGACTTTTTGCATGAGTGCATAAGTAGGGTAAAGCCTGTGAGACTTGCTAAAATGCAAGGCTTCCAGACCATCCTCCACCCTCGACCCCGTTGTAAAGGTGAGTAGTGTGGAAGAAGAGTTCACTAAATTCAGGTGTGATGCCCATTGAGGGCTCACTGCCTTCGCTATATGTTGTAACTGGGAGGCTAAATATAGCCAGGGGTTAGGCAGAGCCAATCCTCCAGCATCTTTTGGACGCTGTAGCTGCTTTAGTTTTATTCTTGCTGGTTTAGATTGCCAAAGGAATGACCTAAAGTTTGAGTTTATAATACTGAATTTTTTCAAGGAGATGACCATTGGGGTGTTATGCAGCACATAGAGTAACTGTGGCATCACAATCATTTTTATAAGGTTTACCTGTCCTGCAAGAGATATCTTAAGCTTACTCTACACTTTAAACTTATCTCTACAGCAATGCAGCAAAGGGGATAAGTTAAGTCTGATATAGTCAAGCAGGCGGGGGGTCACCTGTATACCCAAGTATCTAAATAAGCCTGAAAGTGGGATGTCCTGTATGGTTCGCACCAATGGATCAGCCGTTGCATCCAGCAGCATAAGGGAGGATTTAGTCCAAGTTATAATTAGACCTAAGTATTTCCCAAACTCTCTTATCAACAGCATTGTCTCCCACAGAGAAGTTGACATGTCACCAAGGAATAGCATTGTATCATCAGCATACATCATTTTTTTCATGCAGTTTCCCATATCTAAAGCCCTGTATAGAGGAATTGGAGCGTACCAAGGCAGCCAAAGGCTCTATGGCCAGGGCAAACAGAAGGGGCAGGGGGCACGCCTCCCTCTCTGATGTGTGCTATCGGCTAAGAAAACAGCAACTGGACACACGAGATAAAACAGTCACCGAAGCTTAATTTGCGCATGACTGTCCAAAGATAGTCCCACTCAATGCTATCAAAAGCTTTATGTGCGTCGAGGGACAGTAATGCCCTGTTTTCACCATTATCCGCTGGAGACTGGATATTGAGGCAAAGCTGTTGCAAATTAATGGCTGTTGATTTTTGAGGCATGAAACCGGATTGGTCCAAATGGATAATTGAGGAGATTACTTTAAGGCGAAGCGCCAAAACTTTCGCTAAAATCTTGACGTCATTTTGCAAAAGGGAAATAGGGCGGTAGGAACCTGGGTGAAGGGGGTCTTTATGTGGCTCTAGACAGACTGGGGGAGCTCCCCCTTTTTCCTAGCTGCATTGAACACTTTCAGCAGTCTGGGTAGTATGCATTCTGTATATTGCTTATAAACCTCTATAGGTATACCGTCAATCCCTGGGGCCTTGGAATTGGGAAATGCACCGGTTGCCATTTGCAGCTCCTTCAGAGTTAAGGGAGCATCTAATAGCTTCCTAGATGAGGAAGACATGTGAGGAAGTTGTACATTATCCAGATACCAATTGAGGCAATCTGTGGTATAGTTTTGTTCAAGGGGACTTAGTTACTTGCCCTGCATCAGTGCGCAATGCTCCAATAGATGGGGACATTTGCTGTGCATGGGCTAGTTTGGCTAGGAGGCGACCCGTGTGTTTCCTCCACCTCATAAAAGACCGACCTGTTAAAAAATCTCTTGTTTTCTGCTGCAGAGTCATGCAGTTCAAAGCCTCCAACCATACATTTTTATTACTGTCTGTGGTGTTTTCAGCAAAGGCCTTCTCAGAGTCTACTGCCAACCATTCCATATCCTCCCTCTGAGCATTGGTGTTGCGTTTAATCACTTGAAACTCTCTAATAAAGATTCCTCTGAGCATCGCCTTAAAGGCTTCCGAAGTAATATTAGTATTTACCTCCTCAGTATGGCTGCGCCAAAAGTCTAGTATTTGCATCACAATTTGCTCATGTGAGGGGGAGAGATGGAGCCAGAAAGCGTTTGCAGTCTGCCATGGCTGATGGGCTGCTGAATGACCAAAAGAAGGATTAAGGAATGGGGCAACAATCAGAATAAAAAGGGTACCAGGGCTCTGAGCACATTTACTACCACCCCAAGGGAGCAAAAGGCTGTGCCTTACATAATGAACCCATCTGACCCTTTATTCTTGCACTTGTGATCTGCCATGCCTGTGAGAATTGTCCCCAGAGGTGTACTCACAACCTCCCTAGCAGTGGAACAGGATGGGGATACTTGAGTTCAAGCATTGTAGGCCACTGTAACCCAGGCATTGTGAAAGAGTAGATGGGCAGTAACATGCCCTCTGAGAAGGAACCAGATGTTGTCGGTCTGGAGTCTCAAATGCAAAGAGGAAGAGATAACTGTGCAAACCCAGTAACTTCTGTGAGAACAAGGCAGGGCAGAAGGTGATTTGGGTCAAACAGGTGTAGTGGTGCCTATTTGTGTAAGAGCACTAAGGCACCACTCAGTGGATGGGTGCATACACAATAGTGCTGCACCAGGCATACTCGAGGTGAAACTGGTGCAAAGTTTACAGTGGGGGACAGGGATTCCAATACACCCAAAAGGAAAAGCTGATCTGGGCATCCTAAGCCTGAATGTTTAGAGGGCTTCTGCCTTGTCCTCGCATCAGTGATATCAATTATTCAGATATTAAACCCATCCTGGCTTTGTCATTCACGATAGGCATACTATTGCAAGAGTCTTCAGAAACTGGGCTATGCATCTGTAAAGCACCCTGAGGCTAACTCCACACATTGAAGTACGTGCCAAGGTGCGTTTTCCCTGAAGGATCCAGTGCAAAGCAAGGTGGCCCTTCATCTTTCAACAAGCAGTGTTGTCACCTAAGGACAAAAGTAAAACAAAATAAAAAAAGCCACGGCTAGCTGAGAGTGAAAGGGGTTAAATAGAGGAATTTCCCTGCTACCTTCCAGTGTCCAATAACCCAAAAGGTACTTGCATATAACCATATAACGCAGTCAATGATTTAACGAAGCCCATGTCATGTACAGTACCATCAGGAAAACCCAATTTTCTTTGTTTATTGAAGGACAAAAGAGGTCTTAAACCTTTGGGTAATCAAAAAAAAAGTGCAGTTGAGGGGTAGGCAACACAACAAACAATTGCTTACAAGCCCAAAAAAATAGGAAATGCAACCGCTTGTAACAAAGTTAATAGTGTCCAAAAAAATAAAATAGAAAGGTGGTGAGAGTTAGACATTGGTTTAGACCCAGCTGGCAAAAAAACAGGAGAAAAATTGAAGCCCCGGAGACTGACACCAAGTGAAGTATGCCTTCCAAGCCTGACAATAGACTTTGCAAGAAGTAGATGTGTCAATTTTAGTATCATAGGGATCACAGTCTCAGATAAGCCTGTACTTCAGAAGTTGGGTGTCAACAGCCATGCCTTTAAAATCAGTGACCATAAAGCAGGATGGCAAATCATTTGTTGAGACAGAAGATCCTTATGATCAGGTAGAGCCTATGGAACATCTTCTAAAACTCTTACTAGGTCAGCATACACATCCACTTGGGCCAGTCTGAAGCAAAGAGGCACCCTGGAACTCCCTTCAGTTTGGTCCTGTGAAACACATAAATCAGGGTGTAATGATCCCAATGAGCCACCGGGGTATCCACTGCTTCTGATAAAGAATCCCCCTACCTGTGTCTCTGTCCAGTTTGGTGAACCGGGAACTCCACATCCAGTATTCCCCACCTCCGACACAGGTCCTCAGTGTAGGGACCACTCCCAGTCCAGGCGCTATTGGCTGGGAAGTCTGCCTCCTAATTGTCTACACCTGGGATGCACATGGTGGACAAGACTGGACCATGAAGTTCTGCCCAAGAGAGGATCCAATCTACATCTCTTGCCCCCACCTTGATGTACACCACTGCAATGGCATTGGCTGAATTTGGATTGAATCACCCTCCAAGCAGGAAGGTCCAATGCTACAGACAGTTAAATCACTTGAAGTTCTAGGATGTAACTTGGGAGAAGAGATTGCGATCATGACCAATTCCCCTGAACCAATAGGCCCTTTCCCAGCCAAACAGGCTGGAATCCATTGTGTCTTCCAGAAGAAGTGGAAGGAGGGACTTCTCCGATTCCAGAGATAGAAAACCAGGAACAGCGTGGTCTATGGTGTGAAATGCATTGGTTTGTCCAGAGACTTGAATGACTTGTCCTACAGTAAACAGGGTGTTGTGCTGTAAAAGTCTGGAATGAAACTGCAAATGGAACTGCCTTGAAGGAGGCTACCAATAAAAACAGGACTTGCATGCAAAAGCTGAGAGTTGGAAGACTCCTGGATTGGGGAGCTTGAATCTGAGATCAGACAGAGTAAAGTTTCTCCTGTGGAAAATATACTCTGACCTGAGTTGTGTCCAAGACTAGACCAGATACTTCAACCAATGAGTTGATTCCAGTACCAATTTTTGAAAATCCAGGATCCAACCAAACCATTGCAATGTTTGGACAGTCAAAACCACACTGTCTGAGACTAACTCATGATGATTGGACAGCAGTTGGTGTCCAAATATCCAACAATGAAGATGCCATAAGCGTGCAATAGGGCAAATGCTGGTGCCAGAACCTTGGTGAACACCTGAGGTATGAAAGAGAAACTGAAGGAGAGGGCCATGAACTGGTAGCATAAGGTCTCAACAGAAAAACATAGGAAATACTAATGCACTGGAAAGGTGTGGATATGCAGGTATACGACCTGTACAAAATCTTGGAGAAAATATGAAGACTATGACCTTGTTGATTCCAATGCCAAATTTCTGGGCTCTAAGTGAATAAAACTTTGAAATCCAAGATGAAGCAGATGCTCTCTTGGGTTTGGGAGTGGTGAACAGGTTGGTGTAAAATCCATAAAGCGGAGTTCCGTTAAAAAAATAAAAATAAAATTAAAAGTCAGCAGCTACAAATACTGCAGCTGCTGACTTAATAATCTGATACTTACTTGTCCCAGAGTTCACCGATGCGGGGGTTCGAAGCCCTGCTAGTCTCTCCCTCCACTCGGCGGCGCCAGCATTTTAACTGTGGGTGCCCGTCTGTGGCTTCACAGCCAGGCACCAACTGCCCATGCGTGAGCCGCGTCGTGCCAGAAGAATGACAAGAGGGAGGGGGGAGAGGCGATCTCCCTTCCTGCACAGAGGGAAGGGACATCAGGAGCCCAGGCGCCAAACTACGAGGCAACTCCTAGCAACAGGCATTTCTCCAAATTTAATTTTTTTTTAAGCACATTAATAATTTATTTTTGAAGTGGAACTCCACTTAAAACACGTTTTGCCACAGAACTGGCGCAATGATACCTAGATCCAGAAGACCCAACAGGGCTCAAAGGAGATCTGCTAATCTGTGCAGTCTCACAGGAAAGTTGGAGGTGAGAAAACCAAGAAGGTGGCAGGAAGTGACACTCCAGTTTGTAGCCCTAGCATACCACCTCCTGCACAAACATGCCTCAGATGCAAGCATTCCAAGTGTCCACAAACAATAGCAAACTTCACTCAACTCCAGAAAGTGCCCTAATGTTGAGGAAGGCTTGTCAATGGATTTTTCAGACTGAGTGTCAGGACTTTTAGGTAGACTGGGAGCTTGGGGGGATCTTGATATGAGGGGTGGGGGAGTGGAGAAACAAAAAATGAATAAATAAAAAGTTGACTTACCCTGTAAATTAAAATTTTTGGGAGTACAGCACAGGACACAGAGTATTCATATGTCATGGGTTAAAGGCGTGTAACCTTCAGAGGACTGGCCACCGGCAAAGCTCCCTGGGCGCCTCACCTATAACCCCAACCCATTCCTCAAGTTCTCAGTTTTGTAGCAAGCAATGGAGTGTAAACCAAGGAATGGAAGGGAGGACAGCCTGTGTCATGTGATGTACTCCAAAATACAGAATTTATGGGCAAGACAAAATTCCTCTCATCTAATCATACAGTACAGGACACTGGCAGAATATTCATACACCATGGGACATCCCAAGCAATGAATAAGAAGGGTGGGCAACAAAGAGGTAAACAGAACTGTACCAACAGGCCCAAACAACAAGGGTCAAAAGACCCAACCCCAGAGTGCCCCTGCAAGAAACTTGTGACCAAAACCTGCATCAGTAAAAGATTGGACAACCACCTGGAAAACCTTTGAAAAGTATAACCAGAAGACCAGGTGGCAGCTTTACACAACTGAGATGCAGAGGCTTGGTGCCAAAATGCCCAGAAACCCCCACCAAACTGGTAAAATGGGTGTGCAAAAGTGTGGGAGGAGACTTCTTTGAGAATGTAAGCTTTTACAATCAGATTACAAATCAATCGTTCAATGATGGACTTTGAACCAGGGTGCCACTTGTGAGGTTCCAAAAACAGGATAAAAACAGGGAATCTGTCTGATTATAGCAGTAGCCTTTGAGGTATGCTCTAATGCAGGGGTGTCCAAACTTTTTTCAAAGAGGGCCAGATTTCATGAAGTGAACATGCGTGAGGGCCGACCATTTTACCTGACATTTTTTGAACCATTAAATGCAAATTAAATATTTCATGCAAAGTTTATTGCAAACGGCATACTATTCATTTCATAACACTGATGACAATATATGATGATAGATACGGTAAATATATTATATTAGAGATAGAGATTATATATCTATCTTCTCTTCTCTGCTCAGGGTAACGATGAGCAGAGAGGAGGAAATATATATATCTCTCGTTCGCTCTCTCAAAAGGAAAGGAACCGCGTTCCGGCTTGATGTGGCCCCCCAAGTATAATCATCTATGGCCCCCAAAGCTTGAGTGTGTTATGTTTTTTATGCTGTTAATATATCCATCTTCGTTAGCCTGACAAATCCCGAGCTCCACGCTCATTCTTAGTATGAGCCGGGGCGTGTGGCTGGGCGTGTTAACAAGTCTATGTGCCCGAGCCCGCAAGGAAGCTGACAGCACGCAGCGCCACCACCAATCACAGGCACTGTGACATTTCCCCGATCTAGGCATCTGCGGACTGCGCCCAGCCACATGCCCCCCAGCTCATACTAAGATCACAGGCACAAATCACAGGCACTGGAATAGTCACAATGCCTGTGATTGGCTCTTTGTGCTGTCAGCTTTATGCGCGCGGCACTCTGGATTTGTCAGGTTAAAGAAGATAGATATATTAACAGCGTAAAAAACATAACATACTCGAGCTCTGGGGGCCACAGATATATATATATATGCAAATTCCAAGTGGGAGCCACATCAAACCGGAATGCGGGCTGCAAATGGCCCGCGGGCCGGACTTTGGTCATGCCTGCTCTAACTCTAAAAGGTGGTTGCTGCAGGGCAATGAAGCACAGGTTCCTGTAAGGGGGGTGTAATACAAAATACACCTTGAAGAAAGGTTCTTACAAGGGAGAGTGAAGCCAGATGCCTTTGAAACCTGCCCTTTCAGAGTGCTTAAGACCAAGTTTGCAGATCGGTTTGCAGGAAAGACAGAATGTGAAGCGTAGTAATCTCTAGGACTGAATATCCTGTGTTAACACCTGGAAAATAAGGATTTCCAGGTGCAATAATAGATTTTTCAGGCTTTACTTGCTTTTTAGCAACATAGGAATCAGACTCAGAAACCGCCATCATTTAAGACCTGGGTTTCAACAGCCATGTCCCATTATAGCCAGAGACTGAGGAGCAGGATGGAATAGATGATCTTGAAATAGCAGATCTGGTCTGTTGGAAAGAGGCCAGGGATCATCTGCCATTAGTCAGTATGTCTGTGCGCCAGGTTCTTCTGGGCCAGTTTGGTACAATTAGAATCAGTTTTCTTCTCAATATATTTTCGTTAGCAGATAAGGTGGGATTTGCACTGGAGGAAAGTGTATATTAGCCTGCACAGAGACAAGGAGATTATCAAGTCATTCACGTATTCTTTTCTCAGAGCAATTACTCACCTTGCAGATTTCATGCAAAATTCTGCATTTTGAAGGAGTTTATTGACGGATTTTAAATCCAGAATAGAACTAATACCACTGTTGGGCTTTGGTACCATAAACAGGTTTGAGTAGAATCCTTTGAACCTGTCTTGTGGCAGTACTGGCATGACTCCCCGCATTTGTGGGTTGTGCCAGAAAAACAGGTCCGATCCATGGAGGTCCTATCTCGCAACTTAAGGCCCCTTTCACACAGCGGCGGGAGCGGCGCCGGCGGTAAAGCCGTCATTTTAGCAGCAGTCTGCGGCCGCTAGCGGGTGGTTTTAACCCCCGCAAGCGGCCAAAAAAGGGTTAAAACCACCCTCAAAGCGCCGCTTTAGCCGCGCTGCCCCATTGATTTCAATGGGTAGGAGCGGTGAATACACCACTCCTTTCACCGATCCAAAGATGCGGCTAGCAGGACTTTTTTCACCGTCCTGCTAGAGCACCACTCCAGTGTGAAAGCCCTCAGGCTTTCACACTGGAGTGAAAGGGGCCGTTTTTTTCAGGCGCTATTTTTAGCGATGTAGCGCCTAAAAACCGCCCCAGTGTGAAAGCGGCCTAAAGGACTTAAAAGGATCCGCTACTGACGACTTGATGCCAGATACAATAGCAAACATTTAGGTGTCTAGTGGAATCCATGCCTGAACAAATGAGAGCTGTTTTGGCAGCAAAAGGGGACCTACTTAATACGTGGGTGGTCAAAATGTTATGACTGAGCGGTGTACTCTATATACAGTATTTATTATTAAGTGGACAATTTTTTGTACTACATCATGGCTGTACAAGTTAAAGAGCAAAGCAATGTATATCTGGGCTCTGTTTGTTACTGTAGTGGAGCGAGAGAGAGTGCTGCAATCGCTAAATACTCTTCTAAAGTACTACAGAGGCCATATTTGAATGTGAAGATGTTTACTGAATATTTACTACTTATGGTAGCTTGGGAAGTTCTGGCTTCACTTTTGGTTTTTAGCTATAAACGTTACTTATAAGGCTGAATAGCGAGACATTAAAAGTTTGGGAAAAACACTTTAAAGTGGTTGTATACCCACTTTTTTTAACTTTTACCTACAGGAAAGCCTATAATAAGGCTTACCTGTAGGTAAAAAAAATATCTCCTAAACCTGTACGGTTTAGGAGATATTCCCCTCGGTATGCGCCGCTGACTGCAGCGGCGCATGCGCACAAGGGGGTTCTCTCCGTGAAAATCCGGCAGCGCTCGTCCGGCCGGATTTAAATCTCCCGCGCGCATGTGCGGGAGTGACGATATCGCGGCTCCGGCCACTCACAGCGCCGGAGCCGCGATACCCGGAAGAGACGCCGAGGGAGCATGTCGGCTCCCTCGGCGTGGATCGGGCGAGATGTCGGGGCCTCGTTCTAAGGTAAGCATTTCATAATGAGCTAGTATGCGGTGCATACTAGCTCATTATGCCTTTTGCTTTGCAGGTTTAAAAAAAAAAAAAAAAAAATTGCGGGTTTACTACCGCTTTAAATGAAAATTCTCCTACACTTCTGCCTTGGAAACCACTTGTGTGCATGGCACTGAAGTAAGGCTTGCATGATAAGGATGCAGTGTATGCTACAGAGCCATCAAGATATATAAAACCAGGAACCGGCATATATAATGGTACAGGGAAATCCTATTTACCTGGTTTACATTGCTGGTCCTGCTCAGGGTCCAGGTCTTGCTTGTCACAGTGGGCACACCTCTGAAAGGGTCTTCGGGGTCCTGTGCCATAGGAGTGGACTACAGTCCGGGACCTGTATAGCACCCTATGGCTAACTAAACTCATTACACCATGTGCCAAGGTGATCGCTGAATGCGGTATGCAGTGCACGAAGCAAACATTACAGGCCGACCCTACTGCCACAGGGACCAGTTCCTAAGATGTACTTGAGGGGAACCAACCCAGAAACTGCTAGTAAACTATAAAGGCACTATTTAGTCAGATCTTTATAGATAGAGGTAAACAAAACCTGGTGAGAAAGAGCAGGAAAGAAGAGAAGGCACCCCATCATCTAAGGACACATGAAAAGAACTGAAGCCTCACTAAGTGGGCAAGGTTTTAATTGTACACTAGGGGATGAACCCAGCAAAGCTTTTGCCAGTGTCCAATTACCTAAAGGTAGCAGCATATAACCCATGGTCTATGAATCAGTTCCTGTGTCCTGCTATGATAAAGAAAATGGCACAGATGAAGAAAAAATGTCCATCATCCTAGGACACTAGCAAAAAGGCATCCTGAAAGCGAGTTACCCTGGGCTGGCCTACAGTTTTGTTTGCCATTGTCCAATTCTCATGTAGGTATAAGTCTAATCTGAGAGTTAAAGACGTCTTGTGTTGCTCAATAAACAAAGAAATTCCATGTCCAAACTTGGGGCAGGGGTGGCATACTAGGGCAGTGATACCCAATCTACCGCCAAAGTTTGTCAAAAGAGAATGGGTAGCTATGTCCTTGATTTTAGGTATCTGTTGTGAACAATGGGTCTAGCTGAAACACTAGTACTCAACCCTTTGACCGTATAGTGTACAAGAAACGTGCCCTGATCACTTGCCATAGTACCAACTAATCATTTAGTAATGTGAGGGAGAGGTCTGTGTTCAAATGGATCAGCATGAGAAAACCATATTGAAATGTACACGTTTTTTTTTTTTAATTAGCATGAAGTGGTGGTAAAAAATGTCATACAATTTATTTTAGTACAATTGGATATCCAAAAAAGGTGAAAAAGTCTGTCCATAATTTAGAAAGTAGAAAATAATTCTAGAACATTCTGGTGCGAGTTATTTCAGATCACGCTCTGGATACTCGAAGAAGGCCTCTTATTCTCCTGACCAAAGCCTGGATGAAGCTGTGCCGAGATCGAACTTTGCAGTAGACACTCTCAATGTCCAGCAGGCGCTTCTGCAAGGATTCCCCGAAAACATTAGCACCTTCTCTATGCAGCTGATTGGGGCGGAATAAAAAAAAAAAAAAAAAAAAAGGAAGAGATTAGTATGGGCAATTTTATTTAGTTTCAGAGATTTAAATCTACTGCAGTCCGACTTTTTGTTCACACATATTTCTATGACCAAGACTTAGCACTCAGGAGAGCAATCTCACCTACCTATTGAAAAATGTCATCATATTCTTTTGTAGTTTCTGCTCCTCTTTTAGGTAGCATCAAGGGTATATTAGACCCCTAATGTCACCTCTGCACTGAGGTTAATCAAGCACAGATTGGGTTTAAGTGGCTTCCTCCTTGGTAACAGTGCTAAAGACAGCTCTGAACCCGGAAGTGACGAAATGGAGGAACATCTATGGCTTAAACTTGCCACAGACATCCTGGGCCTGCAGAAGGGACAGCGGAGCCCAGGATACACAGTGAGGTTGTCAGGATTGAGTGTTGGGGGGCAAAGTATGTTCTGGTGTATGTGGAAGTGATGAGGCAGCTTTGCAGCCACTCATCTCACTTCCATTAGAAAGCCAACAGTTGGCTGATGAAGCGTGAACACACTCCCAAATACTATAGCAGCCGGGTGTGTTCACAGGCCCGTGACGTTTCCAATATAAGCCTTATATTGGTGTCAGTAAAAGGCTTAATTACTATTAGTCATGGAATTGTTAAATCCACAGATGTGCTACATCAATGAACGATACAGTAAACTATATTTTATTCATTAATCTCTTAAAACACAAGATTGTAACACTTTTTAAGGCTCACCATATCAATGTCTTGTTGGGTAATCTTGCTTTGTAATCTGAAGTCAAAGTTTGAGTCATTCAGTGTATCTATGGAAGCAACAAAGATTAACATACCAGAGCTAAAACGGTCATGTAGGTTATGATTTTTTACATGTAAACAATCTTACACAATAACATCACAATAGTGTCCCCACATGTCTTGCATGAGACTGAGAAACACTTTACTCACCTTGGAACTTTCTAGTGCTGAAGGATGTGTTGTTGAACAGTGAATCTGGGCTGTCGCTTGGGGTGTACTGGAGCAGGTAGTATTCTAGGTGGCGCCATAGTATGAACAGACATGTTTCTATGATATCTAATTTTGTGACAGCTCAAAGAAAATGAGTGGACATAAATTAACTTTAGTCAAAAACGAATGTTAAAAGTTATCCACATTAGCATCACTGACTCATCAATACCTATAACTGGACAGAAATTAAGAGTGCCTTTAATTGCTGGATTTTACACTAGCTCTGACAAATTCTTCTCAGTGAATGGCTGTTCAGTGGGACATCAGCACAAGTCTGATCATTGGAGGAGGACAGGCAAGCTGTGCTCCCAGCACGGCCAAACAACTGACAATGCTGGGATGGATGTGCTCTCATGCCTAGCGTGGTCAGTTTTGAAATAGGAAAGCAGAGGCGCTTGCAATATCAGCAGAGATTTCACACATAAGGAAGAAATGCAATGAGAACAGGATACTTTAACATAAGTACATGCTACAACAGGCACATACTAGGCATATGAAATGTTGGGGTAACAGTCTTTAAAGGTGCCAACACGAGGGGGGGGGGGGGCTCCACAGGCAACAAAAAAAAAATGAGACACCCTGCACAAAGACTTTAACAAAGAATAAGGCGCAATAGGTCTCTGAAACAGAGAGGCCAATCCTGAAATCTGTCCGTTGATGGTACTTAACACAGGAGACATCAGACTAGAAAAAATAAAAATAGACACCCCACAAAATACTGTTGTGAATATAACTTACACATCAAGCAATAAAGGCTTTAAATGTACAGTAGTACACCTTCAGAGGTTGACTTTCTTGCCTTGAAGGATAGGGATTACAAAGACAGAAAAACCCCTATCCCTCAGGACTTTGTCTTTGACAGTATGGCTGTTGAAACCCGTGAATCTTAAAGGAGGATCCAAGATTGAATCCTGGGTTGGAAAAACTGGCAGACTTGGAAGAACTCATGGCTCATCTGCCAAGAGATATACAATGTCTGCATATTAGATCCTTCTTGGCCAAGCAGGTGAGATCAAAATCACTGCAACATCCTCTAGCTTTATCTTGCACAATAGTCAAGGAAGAAGATGCAGTGGAGGGAAGACATAGATCAGGAAAAACTGACCCCAAGGAGTCAGCAGGGTATCTACCGCAAATCCCCGATGATCCCTGGATTGTTACACAAACCTGTCCAATTGGTTGTTGAATATCAACGCCAAGATCTCCACATATCACATCTCCCACAGCAGACAAAAATCTCTGCAAAAACCTTTGATTGAAGGGTCCATTCTCCCAGTATCAGCAACTGATGGATCAGAAAGTCCCACTGCTAATTTCCACTCTGGCAAAACACCTTGAAATTGCCCATAAAAAAATTGTATACAAGCCAGTGGGCAGATCAAGCCTGTCTATTAGTTGAATAAAGCCACAAGTTTTCATTGTGCACCATTACAACCTCCCAGCCGCCAGTGTCCTAACAACCAATGACATCATGGGTTAAGGAGGATGTTGGGCAATTGTACAGCATCCTTGTTTGTCACTCCCCATCAGCTCTGGGGTCACATTAGCTGAATGAGAGAGAAAAAGTGAGGGAGAGCAGAGAAAACATTGGGATACTAATCCATACCAGTGTGGAAAGCTATGTTTGCTTTGGAAGAATAATCTCCTGCAACACTGGGTGTCCTACAAGCGTGGTTATTGCTGCGTTATGTAAAACCTTACACTGCTCTAGAGTACCTCCTTGCATCTGTCATAAAGACCTTCCACTTCATCAAAAAGATTTCCCTGCATTCTGCATCTGATCTGTGTGGATATCCACCATTGTAGAGGTGACCAGGTCTTGAAAGTCAGATGCCACGGCAGATCCAAGGACTCCTGACGTTTGTGCCATACTGACAAGATATTGAGCTGAAGAGCTCTGAAGTAAAACTGGAAATGTAAGTTTGCTACCATCTTCCCCCCAGCACCCTCATGCAAGCCCGAATTAAGAGATCCTCCCTCGACTCCACCTGGCATTGAAGAGGAAGGCATTTCTCCTGTAGAAACAGTACTTTCACATGTATCAAGGATAAGCCTTCATATCCCCAAATGTTGAGTTGGAACCAAGGCGGACTTCAGAAGGTCCAGCAACCAAGAAAACTTTTCCAGAAACCGTACCATAATTTGACATCAGTCTCTTAGCTGATTGCTCCCTGAGGAGCAGGTAATCCAGCCACCTCACAATAGGGATACCCTGGGATCCTGAATAACTGTAGAACTGAAGCCAACCTCTTGATAAATACTCTGTGGGCTGTGGACAGGCCAAAAAGGCGATGCCACAAACTGGTAGTGGCGCTTCTCCACAGCAAATTGCAAAAACCATTCCTGAGGCCAGAAGTCCCCGTGATAAAGCAAAGCAATCCAGAAATGGTTGAGAACCTTAAGGCCCAGAAAAGGCTGGATGCCTCAATTTAAGCTTGGGAACCATAGACTAGTTGGAACACCTCCCTTTCCAATGTGGGTCTGATGACCCCCTGCAGCTCTGGGAAGTCTGCAGTCCCAAAGAAAACTGCTCTTTTGTGGGTCCAAAAATACCCTTGAGTGCAAAGTTAACCCCCAAACAGTATATCTTTTCTGAAAGCGGGGACCCTAGAGAATACAAAATGGTGGTAAGAATTGAAAGTACACAAACACAATATAATACTCAATTTTTTGGTATCTATAAAAGATTATGTTGCATCAAGTAAACACGAACATAGTTTGTTTGCCGAACAATATGCGGTGTTTGCGGCAAATTCGAAAGCTGCCAAAACACTGTTAAAGTCTATGGGACACTAGCATGAAAAAAATCAAAAGTGCTAATTTTAAAGTGGTTGTAAACCCTTACAAACCACTTTGACCTACAGGTAAGCCTAAATTAAGGCTTACCTGTAGGTCCAAGCAATATCTCCTAAACCTATATGGTTTAGGAGATATTTGCCCGAAAACGGGCACCGCTGTCTACGGCGCATGCGCCGTAGACAGCGGCGCGCAGGCGCACTAGGCGCAGCATTTCCAAAAATGGAGCTGCCGCGCGTGTCGACTCCCGTGCGCATGCGTGGGAGTGACGTCATCGCGGCTTCGCCGAATGACAGCGGCGGAGCTGCGAGACGCCACCAGCAAGATGGATGCGGCGGACTACAGGGGACAGTGGCGACTTCGCTGGCTCCTGTGTCAGGTAAGTGACACATAATGGGCTACTATGCGATGCATAGTAGTCCATTATGCTTTGCCTTTGCAGGGAATGAAAGAGGAAGTAAACCCATCAGGGTTTACTTCCTCTTTAAAGGCTTATATGCAAGTCATTGTCATAAAAAGTGTTTGGGGACCTGGGTCAGGGGACATTTATCAATGCAAACGGACGTTATTTTTGGGAGCAGTGATTTTTTTTTTTAACACTTAAAATAAAACAATAAAATTGAAATATTCCTTTAATTATCGTGCCTGGGGGGTGTCTATAGTATGCCTGCAAAGTGGCGCATTTCCCGTGTTTAGAACAGTATGACAGCAAAATGACAATTTCTAAAAGGAAAATCTAAAACTGATCGCGGCTGTAATTGTGGGGTCTCGGCAATATAGATAAAACTAATTGGAAAAAAAAAAAAAAAAAGGAAGCGCATGGGATCTACCCCCCCCCCCCCCCCCCAGTCCATTACCAGGCCCTTTGGGTCTGGTATGAATATTAAAAGGTAACCCCGAAAAAAAAAAAATTGCATGGGAGTCCCCCTAAAATCCATACCATGCCCTTCAGGTCTGATATGAAAATTAAGGGGAACCCTGCACCAAAAAAATAAAATAAAAAAATAATAAAAAAAAATAAAAGTTGAATGAATTAAAAAACAAAACAGTAAACTTAGCCCAATATTTTTTGCATAATGTGAATGATGATGTTACGCTGCGTAAATAGATACCCAACACGTCACGCTTTAAAATTGCGCACACCCATGGAATGGCGCCAAATGTCGGTACTGTAAACATCCCTTGTAATAGAAATAGTGCATGACAGGTCTTCTTTATGGAGCGATATGGGGTCTATAAGACCACACATTTCTCCTAGAGGCTGGAAAACATGAGATCAAAAAATATAATTAACGATCCCATGCTTTCAAGCTGCGATCACGGCTTTATTTACAACCGTGGCATCCAACGGTCATGGAGATGAATGGTGAACATTTGGTCACCGGAAATCTCTATGCTTGTCATCCGGTGGCAGTGGATTCTTTCTTCGGGCCCCCGATGGCATGGGAGAGCCTGTAGCTGTAGGCATCATTCAGATATCCCCACTGAAAGTCATAGATGTCATATGAAGCCCTTGGGCTGGAAGTGGTTAAAGCCCCCGATCCTTTTAAAAAACCCTGAGACCCAAAAATGCATTGATGTAAATGTGTTCCATAGGGACCCATGTTAAAAAAAACAAGTCCTGCATTTCTGCAAAAAGCATGAAAAAACGCATTGGTTTAAAATGGCGCCTTAAAGTCCTCCCCCCTGCAGAAAAACACTTTTCCTTTACTCAACTCTTCTATTCAGCCACTGGCTGCAATGAACATAGGGAGAGATTTTACAGGTAAACATGCATAGAATACACGTATAATCTTATAGGAGGGTTTTTTCTAACAGCTTAGCCAAATAGTTTTTTTTCTTAATCGAAAGCTACTTTAAGTGGACATAGCACAAAAGCACAAAATGTGTAACACTTCCAAATCTGTATTGCCTCTACCAGAGATCAAAGGATACAGCAGCAGACAGACAAAAGTTTGGCTTTGCTGTTGATGAGTTTCACCAGTCTCCTCCGTGCCAAAGCATACTTCTGTGTGCTGGAGATTTTATCTATCCCGAGTGGCATCTCAAACTGGGACAACTGAAGACACAAGAGATATCACTGATTGGAGAATACCTTCCAGTTTTTAAAAACAGAATGCAGGACAGAACATTTTGGTCTTGGCAGATACCTCTTTGATTTCATCGGGTGGAAGTTGCTCCACGTTCTGTAACTTGCTTACGCTCTGTCGATGGATGTCGTAGTATGTGAAAAAGTCGCTGGAGCATTGCTTAAGGAGAGACAAGACAATGCCGAGACTGGGGAGTCTCCACGAGGAGAAGAGGGCTGTCTGGGAGTCTGTAGTGTAAACAAATGCAAAATAAAAATTATTATTAAAAGCCACATTATTTTAATCACAATTTTGTTTGGTGGTATTTGATTACCATTGTGTTTTTTAGTTTTTGCACAAAAAAAAAAAAAAAAAAAAAAAAAAGAAGAGCAACAATGTTGGAAAAAATAAACAAACATTTTTTACTTTCTGCTATAAAACATACCCAGTTTAAAAAAAATAAACACATTTCTTCATTAATTTAAGCCAATATGTATGTATTCTGCTACATATTTTTGGTAAAAAAAATAAAAAAATCCCAAATAGCGTATATTGATTGGTTTGCGCAAAAGTTATAGCATCTATAAAACCTATGGGATAGATTTAGGGACTTTATTTTTTACTGGTAATGGCGGCGATCAGCGACTTTGCAGTGGACAAATTACACTTTTTGGGGACCAGTGACACCAATACAGTGATCAGCGCTAAAAAACATCAGGGGTGATCAAGGGGTTAATGGTGTTCCCTCAGTTTGCTTACTGTGTGGGGGATAGACTCACTACAGGAACAGACAGATCTGTGTTCCTGATTAGCAGGAAGCACAGATCTCTCTGTTCCCCTCTGACAGAAGAATGGTCTGCTTTGTTTACATCAGCAGACCACTGTTCTGTCATTCCCCAGAGTGATCACGGCCACCAGGCCTGCTGATTGACTCCTGCAGTGTCCAATTACAGCGGGAGCAGGTTGCCAGCATCGCACAGACAATGTACAGGTACATTTTGCATAGCAGGGCCCCCCGCCACAGTATTTGGGTAGGGGGGTGGTCCGGAACTGGTTAAAGATGAAAGGTCTGACTCCTCCATTAAAAGTGGCTGTAAACCCTTACATATACTCAGTGCAGTGACTAGCTTCAGGTGATAAACCGAGATTAAACAAATACTCCCACATAAGTCGTACCCGTTTATCTGCAGTGTCCCCTTCTCTACACCCATTCAAATCCAGAATTTTTAAACCTCGTCTAAGCTGTCAGAGAAAAAAAAAAGGGGGCAAAGAGCTGAAGTTACACTCTGCAGAGATCAGGGAGGAGAGCTGATTGGAGAGAAGGGACACAAACCCTCCATACAGCGCACAGGAACAGAGCTGAGACATTCAATCAGCTGGAGCTCCCTCCCTGTTACTTTTTTTCTCATGATGACAAAAAAAAAAAAAAAAAAAAAAAACTTGGCAGAAGTGCTTCATGCTGATAACAGGGGAATGAAGCAACAGACAGAAAATTACACTTCGTGCTCTGGATTGAAACAAGTACACACTATAGAGGGATATGCTTTATTTATATTTTATATGTGAGGTTTACAACCAGTTTAAACAGCACTTTTCATTGCGGGAACTGATAGTGCAGCTTCTATGAATATAATAGGGGGGTGAAAAGAGCGGGCATGGTCATTTTGAGAAGTGCCTGTGACATGTGGAGCAGCAAGTATTAACTCCCGCAGCACCAGAAGATCACACCTGCGGGGGTATTTGGCAGGGGGCAGAGGATGAAAGATTTAATTGAACAGAGCAGCCACCAGTACATGGGACATTAAACATTCATGTAAGTGGTAATATAAAAACAAAAAAAATGTTTCCTTGCCAGTGTTTGCGTTTAATCTAATGCCATGACTACTGCCCTAGGTTTCCAGGTGTCTCGTTTCTCTTAAAGCATCTCCCTACACTGTGTGCATCAATAGAAACACACTGCCTTCTAGCCTAGGATGGCAAGGCAATCCCCTGCTCCTTCCTCCTGCTTTTCTTCAAGCTAAGAGACTGGAGACTGTACTGCCCACGGTTAACCCTTTCCTGTGAAGTCCAGAAGTTCAGGAAGCAGCGCTAAGAGTAGGAGTTAGCAGCAATAAAAGTTGTAATCTGCAAATGCTGGGGTAAGAATTTTAGAAAATAGTATACTGGGGAATTTTTATATATACTGCAACTGTTCGCCCATCCCTACTTACTAATATGTCCCACGCATTATATAGGGGATGAAACGGCTACAGCGCGGTTGGCTTATTCTGGAAGGGCGTCCATGGACATCCTCCCAGAATGTTGCTCTCGCGCGCTCCCGGAAACATCCATGACCGCTGGGTCTGGAAGACCTGGCACATTACGGATCACTATAAACGGCCGGTGGTAGCAGCCGTTTACCACGTGATCGCTCCATTAACCACTTTGCGCCGGTTGGACATCCAGGGACAGCCTCAGCTTTCGGTGGTTATATCTGAATGATGCCTGAGGCCACAGACATCATTCAGATATCGGCATTTTCAGCCGGCGATTCCCTGCACCATAAGAACAATCATAGCGGCTGTTCCGCCGCTTGATCGTTCTTACGGTCGGCGGGAAGGGACGCCCCCCCTCCCACCGCCCTCCGGTGCTTCTACCGACTCACCGCTTCCATCGGTGAGTCGGTCACAGGATCCGCCGGCCCCCGGATGATACCATAGAGATTTCCGGTGGACCAGATGGTCCCTGGAGTCTCTATGATTGTTCGGAGGCCGGGCACGATGTTATGACGTGACGCCCGGCCTCTGCATTCAAAATACCGTGCCGATTTGGCTGGAAAGCCGTGATCGGTTTTTTATTTTAGGCTTCCCAGCCTAGAGGTGAGATATGGGGTCTTATTGACCCCATATCTCACTGTAAATAGGTCCAATTGTGCCATATTCCCATTACAAGGGATGTTTATATTCCTTGTAAGAGGAATAAAAGTAATCAATTTAGTTTATTTTATTTTTTTTTTTTTTTAAGTGTCAAACTAAAAAAATCTAAGTAAAATTAACAAAAAAATAAATAAATGTAAGCGCCCCTGTCCCTGTGAGCTAGTACGCAGAAGTGAGCACATACGCAAGCCCTGCCCACACCACATATGAAAACGGTGTGCAAACCACATGCGAGGTATCGCCACGAACGTTAGAGCGAGAGCAATAATTCTAGCACTAGACCTCCTCGGTAACGCAAAACATGTAACCAGTAAAAAAATGTAAAGCGTCGCCTATGGGGATTTTTAAATACCAAAGTTTGGCGCCATTCTATGAGCGTGTGCAATTTTGAAGTGTGACATGTTGGGTATCTATTTACTCGGCGTATCTTCATCTATCACATTATGCAAAAAATTTGGGCTAACTTTACTGTTTTTTTGTTTTGTTTTTTTTAAGCATGAAACAGTTTTTTTTTCTGAAAAAAACACGTTTGAAAAATTGCTGCGCAAATACCATGCGAGATAAAAAGTTGCAACAACCGTCATTGTATTCTCTAGGGTCTTTACTAAAAAAAAACATATATAATGTTTGTGGGTTCTATGTAATTTTCTAGCAAAAAAATTTATGAATTTTACATGTAGGAGAGAAATGTCAGAATTGGCCTGGATGGGAAGTGGTTAAATGGCAGAGGGATCACTTGTAAATAAACCGGTGTCATGTCATCATGCCGGTTCCTCCCTTCCCTCTCTGTACCGATCTGTACAGTGCGAGGGGAGAGATGGTTTGTAACAGTGCTGTGGGCTGGATCTGTAGTGCCCACAGTGCTGCTCCGTGCCAATACTCTGCAATACATTTTAACAGAAAGAATTTTTTTTTTTACCGAATTTTACATCTTTTTTGATTTATAGTGCAAAAAATAAAAAACCAAAAGGAAGCGCTATTTGTGTGGAAAAAAAAAGGACACAAATTTCATATGGGTACAGTGTTGCATGACTGAGTAATTGTCATTCAAAGTGTGAGAGCACCGAAAGCTGAAAACTGGTCTGGTTAGGAAGGGGGATTTAAGTGCCCAGTGGTCAAGTGGTTAAGATTGCTAGGAATTACAGAGTCAGAAACTCCCCTATTCTATTCCTCAGAACTTAGGCTTCAACCGCCATACCGTCAAAGCCAGCAATCCTAAATCAGGATAAATAATTGGTTCCTGCGCCAGCAGATCTGGTCAGTTCAGACGTAGCCATGGCTTGTCTGCCAAGCAAGAGGTTTACGATGACTACATACCATTTTCTTCTTGGCCAAGCAGGTGCAATTAGAATCACCAGCATGCCACCCACCTTTATCCTGGGAAAAAGGGCTCAGGAGAAGCTGCAGTCAAGGGAAGGCAAAGAACAGGGAAAATAGATGCCAAGAAGTCATTAGAGCACCCACTGCAAACCCTAGAGAATCCCTCGATCGGGACACAACTGTCCAGTTTTTTGTCGAATCTGGATACCAAGCAAGAAATCCACATCCTAGTGTCCCGCTCTGCAGACAAGTCTATGCAAACACCTCCAGGTGGAGGGCCCAAAATAAAGCTGCCAACGGTTGAGGAAGTCCACCTGCCAATTTTCCATACAGGGAATGTGCACAGTGGAGAGGGCTGGAAAGTGAAGATCTGCCCACGACAAGATCAGTCTTCCTCTACCTGAGCAGCGTGACTTCTTGTCTCTCCTTGATGTGGACGTATGGCACAGCTGGGCCACTGCCTGACTGTACCCCAATGGGGAGACCCAAAAAGGCAGCCAGACCAGTACATGAGAGGTTGACATGCACCATCTGTGTACACTGGAAATAAGTTTCTGAGCCCATTGCATCCTGAAAAGCAGGCCTTCCAGGTACTCTATTGATGGGGAAACCCCAGTTTTTAACAACCCCGCAACCAAGGCCAACGACATAGTTAACAGCCTGGGGTGCGCGCACAGGCAGAAGGTAACATCACAATTAAATAGGGACAGTCCTCTACTGTGAATCACAGAAACCATTGGCGAGGGTGGAAAATTGGAATGGGTAGATAGGCATCCTTTATAATCACTGATGCCAGGATGTCCACTTGATGAAGAAGCAGTCACCAACCAGGTGGATTCCATCTTAAATTTGTGTGTTTTCAGGAACTTGAGACCCTTGAGATCCAGAACTCTGTGTGAATTGGGAACCATAAGAAGCTGTGAGAGCTGTCCTCTGTTAGCACATGTGGAATGGCCCCCTCTAAAAGCAGTCATCTCAGCCAGGGCCACAAAGCAAACAGCTCTTTTTTTGTGGATCTAAAGATACCCTTGAGCACAAAGCGTGAAGCAGGGAAAGCAGCAAAACACCAGCTTGTAACTACAGACCCAGTAGTTGAGACTTCTGGAGTCCAGTTGGCCACAGAGGATAAAAAGACATCAATGAGGAGGATTTTCCTCCAGAACCGGAGGATATGGGAGACCAGTCCAGACAGGCCTCTGCTTAGAGCCCAAGGCAAGTTGTTTACAAAAGTAAATCTTAGATTATGAAGGTGTCGTTGGATTCTGACTTGTCACCTTAACTTTCTTCTTAAAGGCATCATAAACCTTCCTACCAGCACCTTGTGATTTTCCCCTGCATAAGATGTCCACTGATCAAGTAGTTTCATGTAATTTGTTGCTGTGTACACACAAACTTATAGTAGAGTGAATCCTCACATTCAGATGTCAGACTTTTCAGATAGTGTTCAAACATGCAGCATGGTACCGCACAGGTGCATGGCCTAGGTCTGTAGTCCAAGTTCTGACACTTCCTCACTATGGCATTTTTCATCACATTAGCAATCATTTGTTATGTAACAGTGGAAATGGCAAGGCATGGATTGGACATGCTGTATGACCTAGACCATTAAGTTGCCTGTCTCTTTAGCGAATAGGGACAAGCTAGGTCAAGGGCCACTCCCAACAGAGCAGGACACCTTAAAGTAGAACTATAGACAAAACTTCTTTTATCATTTTGAATAAAGTAAAGGAAGGGTTAAAATCCCAGTCAGTTTTTTTGCCATCTGTGTGCCATTGAAGATTTATCTTCACTTCCTGTCCCATAGCCACAACAGGAAGTGAGTGGAAATCACTGCAAATTAGAGGAATCCCTTGGGGACCTCCAGGTCATGAGAAATAGTGTCCCCATTGAAATATTTCACCTCTCTTACTTTTCTGGGGATGGTAAATAGGACAAATAGAGGGTGAATATCCCTAAAGGGAACACACATAAAAACCTAATAGGCATTCTAATCCATCTCCTGTTCAAAACAAAAAACAAAAAATGTTGCCTTTAGTTATACTTTAGGCCTCATGCACACTTGAGCTTAAAACGCTGCTTTTACAGGCATTTAAGTGTTTGTTTTTTCCTTTCTCTGCCTCTAAACTCCTCTCCATGTTAAAATATCTTTCCACCCACACTATAGGCGTTTACAGGCATTAAGAGGCAGGAAAAAAACTCCACATATGCGTTCAAGAGAGATGCATTTTGGCAGAAGAAAAAAATATAATGCGCTTAAACACGTGTTAATACTAGATGCTTTTAGCGCTATTCATTTTAATGGCCAAAACAAAATAACATTTTGGACAATAAAATGAATAAACGCCCAAGTACTTGATGCTCCCAAATGCGTTTGAAAAAGGAGTGTTTTTTGCGACTGCTTTTATCCTGCGAAGAAAAGGGTTTAGAAAAGCCCCAGTGTGCATGAAGCTTTAAAGAGGGCCTCTAAACTCTTAGCTGTGGCATCTCTAAAGACCATTATCTTATCCACCAAGGTTTTCAAGGTGTTTTTTAGGTATGAAATAGCCAAGTCAACAGCTGGAGAATCCCATTTCTCAGAGATTTCCTCCTTAGGATACTGGTGAGCGAAAGCTTCAGCAGAGATAACACCTTCTCCGAGTGACGCCAATCGGCATCACCTTGTGTAAGTGAGGGTGCACTGGAGAGGACTGCCAGGATCCAAAACAAGGGACTTTGGAGGAAGAGGATTCCTGGTAGTGGCAGCTTAAAGTTAGTACATACCACATGCGCTACGAAGGAAGCGGAGAACTGTGCCCCTAATATAGTGGAAATACTAGATGAGGGCAGGGATTCAGAGCCACTGCAGGTCAAACTGTGAAGGGGGTCCTCCCTACTTGATTGAAGGATTTGGGAGCCTACCAAATCATCCTCCTCCCCCCTGAACTTCCCTGCCTCTCACCAGTGCAGCTGCAGGGCTACAAACCCAATCTTCATCCATCACGGCAGGTGCACCCAAAGGGCCTTCAAGACTCAACTCTAGGAAGATCACTGCCCTGAAGCTGTATAGCACCCTGCACCAGCAAGGGCGTGGGGCACAGTGTACATTGGAGGTTGCGGTCAGCGGGATCCAGCGCCATCCATACATTACAGGTTGTCCCTGTTCTTGAACGTGGGGTCCACTGTACAGTCCCTCTTGGCCTACAGGCTGTAGCGCCCAATAGGGGTCTAAGGAACAGGCCAGAAGCAGCGGGAACAAAGCCCAGCAAAAGATTTATTGACCATACATGAAAATGCAAAGCTTCCCAATCACATACCTAATCTTGGGCCTTCTCTGGCAGTGCTCTCGCTTAGACTGGGAGTGAACAGACACACCATTTGCTGAAGGTTGGGGGAGGTTTGTATCATTAGTGTATGGCAGTATTCCATCACATTGGCACAAATCTACAGAAAACAAGACATGGGAGATAGGAAGTAACTATCAAATTCAATATATGTCAAATAACAAAGCCAAGTCAACCAAAACTTCACTCTAGGTAAAAGACTCCTCTACATGGAGAGCAACTAGCTAGAAGGCCCAGCTTACCTGCTGCATAGCCAGCTCCATATCGTCTCTTTTGTTCACGCCATCTAGCTGGGATCCATCATTCTGTAAATTGAGCTGCCGGAGTTTGTCAGAGCCTCCAAAACGGCTTAATAAAGTTAGGCTAAGACGCTAAAAATAAACAAATAAATTAGTGTTTTCCCAGCTTTCAGGCTGGTATTTTTTGGGTTGCTCCTTAAAGCCATTGGCAAGTTTAAAGCTCAACAGGAAAACAACTAAATAGACAGATAAAATGCATATTTCAGAGCAGTTTTACTTGCTAAATGATTTCTGTTTTTCTCCATCAAGTCATGGAACGCACACAACTTTGCCATGCAGCACAGCTCTGTCTGGCAAGGCAGAAGACCTAAATTTTTTTCTGTTAGAGTTTACCAACACTTGCAGGTCCTACCGTATGCTCTACTGTGGTTCTTCACATAAACGGATATGTCAATACTGTGTCCTGCAGTGATGTAAGGGCTAGATTTTGAGACTGGAGTTGCTGTTGAAGAAAGTAGAACTACTCTTCTTTTACAGATTGATAGGTGTCCCGGGAGCCACACATCAAGTCAAAGCCTGCTGTGGAATTGAGACCGGCGGTCTCAGCCGGGCTCCCTGCCAGACCACAACCCCAACTACTAATCTTCTTTTAAAGGTACTCGTCCAGTCTATTTTTCACATAAACAGGGTGGGCTTAAGGTGAACATGTGACCAGATTATGGAAAAATAGGATTTTTAGCTCTGGGTTCCTGGGGTCCAGCCCTACAAAAAGAGAGGAGTTACAGGCAAAACCTCATGCTCCTGATACGAGGCCCCAGGTACCATCCTTTTAGGCCTAAATGGCACTTTGGATGGATCTGGTCTATGGAGGCTATTTAAAGCCAGCATGGATCCCTCCTGGAGCTCCTCAGAGCACATGTTCACTCGTGACCGACACTGGCGAAAGAACTGATGTGCTCCTGGGAGGAGGATGGGTTTCATAGGGAGTATACTTCCTTGATTGGGTATACCAGTGTCAACACCTGAAGGTGGCCTATAACCCATTAAGTAATTACTTAAGGCTCTGTGTCCCATGATGTAAAAAAAAAAATAAAGCAGCTGAGGAGCTTTAAAACAAGCCCCCGCTCTCTAGCGCAACCCTATCTGCCAGGCCAGGAAGCCTGATTTTTCTTTGCTGCAGTAACATTTGCAGGTCTTGACCCTCCCCCCAACCTGTGAGGGGACAATGAAAAAAATAGCAAACAGATTCTGCTACATCCCCTCTCCCAGTCTGAGCTGTACTATACACACAGTTACATAGGCATATATTATGTCAGATTCTGGTATCCATACGGCAATAAAATCTAGAAAAATTACAAATATTAATGTAATAACCAATACAGAGTGGCATTTGTTTGTGTAATTTAGAGAAGTCTGGAGATAAGCATTAACAGTGGAACTAAAAAAAACATAAAAAAAAAAAAAAAAAGGAAAAAATAAAAAGAAGTTTAGGTACCTGAAATCTGTTAATATGTCCATGCAGTTCCATCAAAGAACCATCGTTCAAACTTATGTCCAACTCGTTAATCACACCTGGAAAATTATATTGACTGTGAGATTCTATATTCTAAACAAATCCTTTACATGGACATATTACTCAGTGTATGCCTGCTAACAGGCACTACATGACAATTAGATGGCTGGTGGTGCTGGCTACAAGCAACTCTCTTAAGTATCCAACCTCTTTTAGTAGCTAAGCCATGTTATTATTCACTGTTCTTAAGGAAGTCATTGATGCCAAAACATGTCAGGTGGAATTACACCATGGCGACATCAGCATGTAGTTGCACGAAGGTCTGGAAGTGCAATGCTAGTGATACTTTTGCAGCAGTCAGTAAGAGCCCTTTCACTCTGAGGCAGTTTTCAGGTGTTTCAGCGTTACAAAAAGCACCTGAAAACTGTCTCCCATGCCTCCCGAGTGTGAAAGCCCCAGTGCTTTCACACTGGGGCGGTGCACTTACAGGACGTTAGGAAAAGTCCTGCAAACAGCATCTTTGGGGCTGTTTAGGAGCGCTTTATACAGCACTCCCAAACTGCCCACTTAAAGCTGTCCACATTCTAGTAGATTTTCAAACAGATGTTCATACATATGAACATGGATGAGAAAATGTGTACAACTAAAAAAAAAAAAAAAAAAATCAGTACATTCGACTGATTTGATGAATGTTGAAAAATGTTCACTACTCCTTTGAATTTCTCTGCTGTTAAAACACAAATGTAATTTTGCCTCCAGTAATGATTAGAAAATTGAATGAAGGATTTTAAAAACGCAAAAATGTTTGGATGATATTCTACTAGTGTATGGCCAGCTTTACCCCAATATGCAGCAATATGAGCTTTATGGATCTTTGCTCGCCACTCACAGATGAATTAATGTTTTACATTGTTGTATTAAAGCGGAGTTCCAGGCTTTTTTGTTTATTAAAAAAGTTTGCAGCTACAAAAAGTTTAGCTGCTGCCTTTTAATAAACAGACACTTACATGTTGCACGGTTCAGCGACGCGGTTGCACGGAGCCTCACTCCTCTCCCTCTCGGCACCTCCATTGAAACTGTGGGCACCCAGCTGTAAAAGCTTGCGGCTTCATGGCCAGGCTCACACTGCGCATGTGCGAGTCGCGCTGCACTCTCCCAGTGGACAGGCAATCTTCTGGGTCCTTTCATATGTCCCAGAAGATTGCAGAGAGGGAGGGGCCATATAGGGAGAGAGGAGGAGTCGCCTAGGCGGCCCATAGGTGGAAGCAGACAGTGGGACAGGAAGTCCCTCTCAAAACTAAGTAGTAACCCCCCCAGGCAGTGTCAGATGTTTTTTCACCTTAATGCATAGAATGCATTAAGGTGAAAAAACATTTACCTGTACAACCCCTTTAAATGTATTTATTTATATGAATTAAAAACGAATTTTACTGAACTAATGTGTTTATTTTTAAAATGATTTATTTTTGCACTTTAATGATGAATTCATTTATTTGACAAGTTATTCATATGAATTACTAATTGCATTTTAATAAAGTGTTTATTTCTAAAATTATTAAATTTGGAACTTAAAATTCGATAAATAAATTTTAGCAATTCATATGAATTACTCATTGCAATGTGTTATTTTTATATTCATTTACTAGTATAAGAATTAAGTTTGTGTTGTTTACTGAATTGCACTGGAATGGGTAAGATTTTAGATATATCACTTGTTTATATTTCATTTTTAGTTATAAAAGAGGAACTGCAGTCTGCTCACACAATTTGTAATAAAAACTTTTTTGCCATTCTGGAGCTTCCCTCCAACCACTTTGCATATTTTATATATACTGTGATTCTATATTTGCCAAATATGCTGCAGAAATCTCCCTCCGCTGAGTCTGGCTACATCCATTTTAACTGTGGGCATCTGAAGCTGCTGCCTGTTCACTTCCTGGATTTTCATTGGCCCATTTATGACCCCCCCCCCCCCCCCCCCCCCCCTCCTCCTGGCAAACTCTCACTAAAGTGAGAGACAGCTGTGCATGATGTCATAAGCCTAGGCTAATGACCAGACAAGAAACAGGAAGTGGGCTGTATAAAATATTTACTGGCAGAAAAAAAGAAAAAGTTACACTATCCAAATTTAAAACAGGGCAGAAGATTTAATAGATGGAAAGTTTGAAAAAATGACTGAAAGTCCGCTTTTATAAGGGAAATATGATTGATTTGGTTCAGGATCACAATTTTTTTTGTATATAAGCAATGTTATTAGCCATGTCTGAGTTCTCCCGTGCTGGACTACAGAACAGTTTCCTTTTATGTAGACATAAATAAGAGGAAGGTGTACTGTAGTCGAGAAGAGAAAACTGGACAAAGAAAACTGGACAAGGATAAAAAAAAAAAAGACAGCTTGGGATTTCAGTGCAACAGAGGCAGAGTTGTCAGCTCAAAGTTTGGATCTCACCCGTTTTCTGGCAGATTTTTCTGTACTTTCAGTGTTTTTAAAAGGGAAAGCATAGCAGAGATGAACTGATTTTTTTTTTGTTGGCCACACAAACACTTTAATTACAGTCAATCGCATTAGGCATTTCTGTATAAGCACGCTAAAGTGAATGACCTGGCAAAGCAGCTTTGCTGAGGAGTCCTGTGAGTAGAGCAAGTTCCTGCAATGATCCTAGGCTCCCTTCTTGGCCTCTCAGAATAGCTTGAATCGTGTCAGAATGAGCAACCAAGAACTGGAACACCTGGCAGACAAGAAGCAGAAACGCAACTTACAAAGTAGTCCTGAAACAAACACTACAAACATCTCAAAGTTTTCTGGGCATTCACCTGTCCGGCTGCCTGTAGGTGCTGAGCGGTGCTGGAGGTCAGGATCACCTGGCAAAGCAGAAGAGCGGGTAACAAGATCTGCCTGTATCTTTCCAATGGTGCAGAAATAAAGATGGGGGTCTCTCGTAACCCATATGATCTGAATAACAAAACAAACAAAAAAAAACCATAAACTTCATGAATAGGTCAGCTTTAAAACGGTTTTCTGCTCTTGCTTGAAAAGTATCAAACCAGCCAAGATTATGCTGCCCACTGAAGAAGTATCAGATTCTCTTAAAAAACAAAAAAACAACTACATGGGGGTATACAATACAAGTTGGGTGGAAGGGAGGGTCTGTTAGTGAGAACAATGTTCTAGAATAGTCCACCAAGTGTTTGGGAGGAACAAACAGCTTATGAGGGCGTTTTCCATGATCACACCAGACAGAACTAATGAGGACTCTGATGATGGAATAGACTCTAAGCCCGGGTTCACACCGCTCCGACTGATGACTTCTGAACCTGCCTTACCACTTCCATGAACAATGAATGAATAAATAAATGCATGCCCCTCCCCCCCATATCATACCAGAGCACGCAGCCCAGCAGGTCAGGAAAGGGGTGGGGTGCCACACCCCCGACCATACTAGGCCACATGGCCTCACCCAAAAACACCTTGGCTTATGGGAATGTGGAACCCCTCCTTTAACCCCCAGATCCTGTCACCCAAAAAAAAAAAAAAAAAGTGTAAAAAATAAAGCCAGTACACAGGTTTTTGACAAAGTCCTTTATTGAAGTTGCTCCAAGGGGTCTTCTCTTTCCACTAAAGTCTTGTTCCTCCGCCTCCTGCCTTTTTTCTCAGGTTCCTCTGCCAGTTCTTCTTCCGACGCTCACTCTTGTGGTAACTCCGGCGTGTGACCATCCAGTGACGTCATACGGGGAGACCCCGAGGCATAATGGAGTGGTGATGTCACAAGGGGGTGG